>NC_140219.1:22651068-22713173 GCF_951802725.1 Rutilus rutilus | reverse complement strand
AAAAGTACTGGGGTAAAAGTATATAGTCTGGAAATGAGCACTGATAATGCGGCATCCGCAATCAATAGCTATATGCTGCACGACATGATAGAAAGTCTAAATCGCGGCATCTCTCAGCGGCACTTCTGATGGCATCTCCAGCAGGGACTGGCACCTGCCGGTACAGATCGAGGCATCTCCAGCAGCCAGCTGCCAGTCAATCAAGTGACGTGTGTGATGATGACAACTTCTGAATCTTCTGAAATTATCACAGTTATGTTTCAGTGCAGATGAAAGTAATAAAGCACGTATTCTACATGTAGCCTGATTTTTTTTTTTTTTTTTTTTTTAAATGCGTATTAAATAGTAGATTTGAAATGCTATTCCCAGTGTTTAAAACATTATCATAGGGGATCTACATTAATGCTTACTGTAGCCTACGTTGTAGCAACTCATAATATTGAAACTACAATAACTAATAAGCATTACATTATTAATGTAATAATGTAATAATTCTCTCTCTCTCTCTCTCTCTCTCTCTCTCTCTCTCTCTCTCTCTCTCTCTCTCTCTCTCTCTCTCTATATATATATATATATATATATATGAAGAGTTCAGATGCAAAAGCCTCTAAGTGCCATCTGAAATTTTCTTCTAGAATGACCATTTTTATCAAGCTTGTATATTTAAATTCAGTAATTTCACTTAAATGGCAATGCAGATTACCTATTAATTGTAATTAAAGTGAAATTACTGAACTTAAATATACGAGCTTGATAAAAATTACCATTCTAGAAGAAAATTTCAGATGGCACTTAGAGGCTTTTGCATCTGAACTCTTCATATAAGTGCTGTCAATCGATTACATTTTCTTACTAATTAATCACACTTTTTTTCTGTAATTAATCGCAATTAAAAACATTTGAGGTTTTTTTATGAATGAAGGCCAGTATCACTGATACTGATACTCGACATGACTGGCATTTTGGCATAATTGTCTATGTTATATATATATATATATATATATATATATATATATATATATATATATATATATATATATATATATATATATATATATATATATAAAGCCAAATAGCTGCCATAGAGCAATCATTACTTTGCTCCCGAAAAAGGGAGATTTAAGTGAGATTAAGAATTGGAGGCCTGTGAATTTGTTATGCAACGACTATAAAATACTTTTGAAAGCCTTGGCCAATAGATTAGGAGAAGTTTTAGATCAAATTATTCATTCAGATCAGACATATTGTGTGCCTGGTAGGAAAATCTTTGATAACATTTCTTTTATAAGAGATATTTTGGATAATGGCAAGACTTTTTCAGATTTTGGTTTAATTTCCGTCGATCAAGAAAAAGCTTTTGATAGAATCGAGCACAGTTACTTGTGGAGTGTTTTTGAAGCTTTCGGTTTTAGTCCTAGTTTTATATTGATGATTAAAGCTTTGTATTGTGACGTTGAGAGTATGTTGAAATTAAATGGTGACTTATGCTCTCCTTTTAAGGTTTTAAGAGGGGTTAGACAAGGCTGTGCACTATCTGGCATGCTTTATACGTTAGCCTTAGAACCTCTTTTGAATAAGTTAAGAGCAGAGATGTCAGGTGTGGTTATGCCAAATTCCACCCATACTGTTAAATTATCAGCTTACGCTGATGATGTGGTGGTATTAATTAAAGATCAAAATGATGTGAATATGATGTTGCGATTATTGGAAGAGTTTAAAAGTGTTTCTTCTGCAAAAGTGAATTGGCAAAAAAGTGATGCCATAAGTGTTGGGAGTTGGTTACGTGGTGAGCCCATTCTTCCAGCTGGTCTGAAATGGACCAGGGATGGTTTTAAATACTTGGGAGTGTTTTTGGGAAATGAGAATGTTGTTAAGACATGCCATGGCGTAATGTACTTCAATCAGAAGAGGATGAAAAGCCTGAGTGGAGAGTGTTGTATAAGTCACCATTGCCCAAGAGAATTGGGGACTTGCAATGGAGATTGTTATATGGGGCTATTGCTGTGAACGCATTTGTTTCGGTAATTAATCCTGACGTTGATCAGAATTGTCCTTTCTGTTTACAAAGGGAAACTGTATTTCATGCATTCATGCAGTATTTATTGGTTTAAACAACATTTTTAAATGTTTTAATGAGTGCTTTTCAATGAAGACGTTTATTTGTGGTTTCAAATATTCCCAGAGCCGCAAGTATCAATGTCAGGTGTTTAATTTTATTTTGGGCCAGGCGAAGATGGCGATTTACATTACAAGAAAGGAGAAAGTTGAGCAAGGTGTATGTAATAGTTTAGAAGCTGTGTTTGGCAATTCTGTGAAATCTAGAATCCTAATAGATTTTAATTATTATAAAGCAATGGATGACCTTATAAAGTTTGAAATAATTTGGTGTTGTAAAGGGATATTGAAATACCCCTAATTGCATATGATAATTAATGCGATATGGCTCAGCTTGTCAGTGAACTACGGCTCTGTGTAGTAAATGCCGCTCCATCTGAAAGCAGGTGATGGCGATTTACTACTAATCAAGGAACTGGCTTTACTGACGAGATGCGCATGACGATGTCATGCGATATATCGCCCAGCCCTAATATATAATAATAATAATAACTTATATTTATATAGCGCCTTTCACGGGACCCAAGGACGCTTTACAGATAACTACAGAGATAAAAAAATATATATATAATAATAAAAAAAGTCATTCAAGGTTAAATGCCTTTTTAAAAAGGTGGGTTTTTAAAAGTTTTTTGAAAATGTCCAGAGAGGGGCATTTCGGATGTCTGAGGGGATGGAGTTCCAGAGGGTAGGGGCTGCGACGCTGAATGCTCTGTCCCCAAAAGTCTGTAGTCTGGTGTGGGGGACAGAGAGCAAGCCCTTGTCAATGGACCGTAGATTCCGTGAGGGGATGTAGGGATGGAGAAGATCCAGTAGGTACTGGGGGGCAGTGGCATGGAGAGATTTATAGGTGAAAAGGAGGATTTTGTAGGTGATGCAAAATTTGACTGGGAGCCAGTGAAGCTGAGTGAGGATTGGGGTGATGTGCTGCCACGACCTAGTGTGTGTGAGAACCCTGGCCGCCGAGTTCTGGACATATTGTAGCTTGTCCAGGACCTTGCTGGGTACCCCATACAGGACAGCATTACAGTAGTCCAAACGACTAGTGATGAAGGCATGAATGAGTGACTCTGCCACAGAGTCTGAGAGAGAAGGTCGAAGTCTGGAGATATTTTTAAGGTGGTAAAAGGCAGATTTGGCAATGAGTTTGACATGTGACTGGAAGGAAAGGGTAAAGTCCAGAATGACACCAAGGTTGCGGACTTCTTGGGATGGAGAGATGGAACAACCATCCACTTTGAGGAGTAAATCACCTACCATTGAGAGCAGCGGCTTGGGAGCCACTACCATTAGCTCTGTTTTACTGCTGTTTAGTTTGAGTAGGTTAGATGACATCCAGGTTTTTATTTCATTCAGGCAGTCAACAAGCGACAGTGGAGGAAGCTGAGTGGATGGTTTGGTGCTGATATACAGTTGTGTGTCATCAGCATAACAGTGGAAACTGAGACCATGGTGACGTATTATCTGGCCGAGGGGGAGCATGTAAATGGTGAATAGGAGGGGTCCCAGCACAGAGCCTTGAGGCACACCTTGTTTGACTGTGGCCGGGGGGGAGCTGGAGTTTCTAAAAGTGACGAACTGTTCCCTATTGGAGAGATATGACTGGAACCAGGAGAGTGCTGAGCCGGTGAGGCCAACACATTCAGCTAAACGGTTGAGAAGGATAGTATGGGAAACTGTGTCAAAGGCTGCTGAGAGATCTAGAAGAATGAGGATGTCCAGAATTAGCAGCGATGAGGAGGTCATTGGTAATTTTAATAAGGGCAGTCTCAGTGCTATGATGTGCTCTGAAGCCAGATTGGAGAGGTTCATAAAGAGCATAATGGGACATGTGTTGATGAAGTTGGGCAGCGACTGCTCTTTCCAGGATTTTGCTCATGAAGGGAAGGTTAGAGATCGGACGGTAGTTGTTGAAGTTATCCAGGTCCAAACTGTGCTTTTTAAGAATAGGAGTAACAACAGCTGTTTTGAAGCAGGAGGGTACCAAGCCAGATACCAGTGAAGTGTTTATGATGTCCACCATGATAGGACAGAGGGTAGGGAGGCATGCCTTGACCAAAATAGTAGGCATGGGGTCCAGAGAACAGGTGGAGATATTGGCTCTGGTAACCAACTTAACGACTTGAGCTGCGTCCAGAAGAGAGAAGGAGGAGAGGCAGTGCTGCGGCAAACATGCAGCAAAAGGAGGGGCACCATCATGAGGGTGAGCTGTAGGTAGACAGTCAGGAGTAGGAGGCAGCAGTTGTTGATGGATAGAGTCCACTTTTGCCTGGAAGAAATCCAGGAAATTGGAACCAAGATTAGAAGTGTCAGAGGGACAGGGGGCAACATGAGGGCAGAGCAACCGGTTTATGGTGGAGAAGAGCATTCTGGGTTGCTTATGCTGGTTACCAATGAGAGTTGAATAGTAGTGGGTTTTGGCCTTGGAGAGAGCTTCTTTATAAGACCTCACGTGGTCTCTGAAAGCCTCTAGGTGGACAGTAAGGCCAGATTTTTTATAGAGCCTTTCCAGCTGGCGACCAGCGGCTTTCATGGTGCGAAGTTCGGTAGTGAACCAGGGAGCAGGACGGGAGAAAGAGACAGTCCGGGTCTTAATGGGAGCAAGAGAGTCCAAGCTGAGAGACAATGCCATATTATAGTGGGCGACTAGGCTATCCACCCCAGGGTCCGGGGGATCTGAGGCCAGGTGGGTCCCTACAGCGCTGGCTAAGGATGATATATTAACAGACTTGATTTTCCGGAATGTAATGGTACGTTTGAGTTTTTGTCTGGGCAGAAGGACTGGAACATAAAAAAGGATGGCACTGTGGTCAGATATTGCTAGGTCGATGCATTGCAGCTGGGAAGGAGTGGTACCAGTGGAGCACACCAGATCCAGTGTGTGACCTTTGGTGTGAGTGGGACCTTTGACATGCTGAATGATGTTAAGGCAGTCCAATAGTGACAGGAATTCAGCAGCAAAGGGACAGCTGTTAGAGTCCACATGGATATTAAAGTCCCCGAGCAGGAGTGTAGATGGAAACATGGAGCAGACCGAGATGAGTAGCTCTGATAGCTCAGCCATGAAGATGGTGGAAGTTTTTGGAGGGCGATAGACAAGGACCACCTGGAGCTGTGCAGGCCCAGCCCATGTAAAACAAAGACACTCAAATGAGGTAATGTTAGGCACTGGAAGTTCTTTCACTGGGATGTCAGCTCGATGAATAACAGCCAAGCCACCACTACGGCCCGAAGAGCGAGGCTTCTGTATATATACATAGCCTGATGGTGTGGCTTGATTAAGTGTCATGAAATCCTGCTGATTTTGCCAGGTTTCTGTTAAGCAGAGAAAATCCATTTTCCTGTCAGTAATAATGTCATGTATGAGTAATGCTTTATTGTTTAGGGAACGAGTGTTCAATAACATGAACATTGCAGGCAGTTTAGAAGAAGCAACATCAGCACTAACCAGGTGCCTTAGATTGACAGAACACACGTGTGGTTTGTTGTGATGACGTTGTTTCACAGCAACAGAGCGTCTGTCAGACAAAACAGTGGGAATAGCATAGTCTGTGTAAACAAACTTACGTCGGGAGCCCCTATGTACATAGTGGGGGCGACGCAGGATTTTGAATGATTTGATGGTGTCAAGGCAGTGTGGTATGATGTGACAGAAGAGGTTCAGAAGTCCCGAGGATGAGTATTTAATTAGCGACATGGTATATATATATATAATCCTTGCTTACTCTGTAAAATTGAATATTTTAATATTAGAAACAGTGCTGACAGATATATTATACAGGCCACTCTTTTAAGATTAATTTATGAATCTGGATAATCTTGATTTTTTTTTATTATAAATTGGTCTATTTATAAATGTCTAAAAGGTTATAAATGATAAATGAATTCATTAGCCCATGTAAAAAAAATAATCTGAAATTAATAAATAAAGACTTTCTTCCATCATTTTTGAACGAATCTCTTATTGAGTCTGAATGATTCAATAATAGGCCTTTATCAAATACATTTTAACACTCACTGAACTGGTGTTACTGGTGTATCAATGTAATAGACAATCTTTATTTGAAGCGTCATTTACTCATTTTGATCGCGGCTGCCGCAATATCAGTGTTCATATCCGGCTACATATAAACTTTTTACCCCAGTACTTTTGTTATTATTTGATGTTTGCAACTCAGAAATTGCAATACAGTGAGGTTGAAAACACTGTTTGTGAAGTTGTTTCAGACATATAGTTTACATGACAGAGATGGAGGGTACACAGGACATTAGACGACCTGGACAGGACATATGTGTAGGAGTGGCCCGAAAGGAATCAGTAAACTGGCCCGCTGCAGTGGCAAGGTAGGAGTGGGAGAGGTTTGATCATGATGTGGATGAGGTGCTGGAAACAGCCTTGGCAGGAGATGTGGGTATGAAGCTCAAGGCTATGGCTTCCATTATGTGGAGCATAGGCGCTGATTGCTTCGGGAAAAAAACAGGGCAGCTGGACAAGGTGGGAGGGCGTACGATGAAAGGGCCCTGACGTGGCAGGACATCTGGACCATGGAAGGACGTTGGATAAAGTTCTTGATGTGTTCTGTCTACGATGTCTTGCCTACTCCATCAAACCTCCATATTTGGAGGATGGTATAGAGCCCCAGCTGCACGCTGTGTGGAAAGACAGCCAATCTTGAGCACGTCCTTTCAGCATGTCAGTCAAGTTTGGCAGATGGGAAATTCGGTGGCGTCACAATAAGATCCTGTCTCGGTTGGCAGATGGTGTGGAAGGAAGGAAGAAGGGTAAACAACTTTCCAACAGGCTCCACTTTATCCATTTCGTCAGGACAGGAGAGAGCACTACAGCAGGACGGGGGAACAGAGGGGTCCTGGCCTCAGCAAATGACTCAAATTCCCAGAGGAGATAGCACTCACTAGCCTCAGACCAGATATTTTCCGCTGGTCTAGAGGTACCAAGCAGGTGGTGCTCATAGAGTTAACAGTACCCTGGGAAGAGAGGATGGAGGAGGCGCATGAGCGCAAGCTCTAAAAATATCAAGGCCTTATCCTCGAGAGCCAGCAAAAAGGATGGAAGGCCTGGAATCTACCAGTAGAGGTCGGCTGCAGAGGTTTTGCTGGACAGTCGCTTTGGAGAACCCTTGGATTGTTGGGGATTGAAGGGATGGCCAGGAAACGGCTGATAGGCAATGTCACTGAACAGGCGGAAACAGCATCAAATTGGATTTGGATACAGCGGGAGGTGCGGTGGCAGAGCAAACCTGTTGAAGGACTAAAAACAGAGTTGGGTGGTGGTCAGCAGGGGTAGATCCAGGGCACTGGATCTGCTGTCGAGCCCTCCTGAGGTGTTACGGGCTTAAATCGACGAAACAGCAAAGAAGGGGGGTGCCCATCTGATGACCGGCTGTAGCCACCAAACTCTTGTATTGTCGAGAGATGTAGCCAAGCCTTGAGCTAGCCCAGGGAGAAGGACAGTACTTGAAAGGAGGAGAGAAGGAAAAGAGAGAGCGATGCCACTGGCTCACAGATGGGGCAGGGCAGAGTACCTGTAAAGGTGGGCCAGCTGCGATGATCACATCGTTTTTGCATATACATGAGCGCTGTTTTCTTTGGCATCGCGCGAAAGGATGTTTAAATATTCGGATGTGATCGTGATTAAAAGGTTTAATAGACAGCGGAATCATTTAGGAATAAGGTCGTGTCCTTGTCACGATCGAATCTGTTAATGATTAATCGTGCATAGGCTGCTACTTACATATAAATAGGCTATAGATCCTAGATATAATGCTATTTCTTTTTTCAAATGTAGTTTTTACAGTAAAAATATTACGCTGAATTATGGAATTGGTCAGCGGCAGGTGTTATAAACAGTGGCAGCTGGCTGAAAAAGTCCCTGGCTGCTGGAGATGCCCCCGGAAGTGACTGCTGGAGATGCCGCCGTACCGACAGGTGCCAGAGAAAGTCCTGGCCGCTGGAGATGCCACCGGAAGTGCCGCTACGAGATGCCGATGCCGCATTTTGCGCTAGCCCTGAAACGAGAGGTAGGTTGGGGGTCTTGGAAGCCCATTTCAGCCACATAAGAAATATAAATCTTAACCCTCTTGTGTCGTTCAGTCATTTTAGACAAAACAGAAAATGTTGAAAACTCTGTGACATTTCTGGCAGTCACTGTCAAAAGTCTACTTGATTTGAAAAAGCTAAATGGTCGAAAAAATTAAAAGGCACATTTGTGTTGTTCGCAGTCAGTAACGACCGCTATAGAGAGAAGGGGTCAATATCTGTTTGTTTTGATTTCTGTTCTTGTCTGTGTTTGGTTAATCTGTTAATTAGTTAATTTCTGTCTTTCTCCGCCCCCTGTCTGTTTGTTTGTTTATATGGTTTCTGATTTGAGTTTCAGTTCAACTGTGTCTCGTTAATTAGTCTCATTAGTTCCTCTGGTTTCTGTCTATTTAAGCCTTGTGTTTTTTTCAGTTCTTTGTCAGTTATATGTTGCATTTAGTTAGTTGTTCTGTTCCTGTACCTGCGATCTAAGATCCTGTTTTGAGTTTGTCTTTGAATAAAGCTGCTGCACTTAGATCCTGTTTCATCCCTGCTGCAATCTTCTTTTAAAAGGGTGACACTGTAAAATATCAAGAGTGCAAAATAGACACACTGGACCCACCGCCAAACATACATGAACGGGTGTAACTGAAACACAAAGTAAGGTTTTGCACATGTGTGAAATAAAATCAATAATTCAGCCACAATGCAGAAAAACAACGGACAACAGGGAATGGGTTACACTCTAAAACATCAAGAGTACAAAACATACTCACTTAAACACACACACAACACACTGTTATACACACATAAATGAACTGGTTTGGCTGTAACAATATGGAAAAATAGAGCCAGAAGACTCAAGTAAGCGGTTGATATCAGATTGATTAAGCTCTGATAAAGAATTCCTTTTCAATTTGTTAAAATTTTAGTGAATTTTTATGTTTTATTTAACAAAATGTCTTTATCTGTGTTCAGGTTTGACTGTAGTAAAATTAGTGGAAAAACTAACTCTCCAAATCAACATTTCAAACAACAAGAATTAAGAAGTAGAATTTCCAAATTTATATCCAAATCCACAACCTAATAAAAGTTAGTTTTTATGTCAAAAAACAACTATAGACAAGCCTCTTTTTTTTACTCCAACCAGATGACACTAATCTGCCTTCAAAAATGTTTGGCCTTGTCTCTATTTTAACAAATCTAAAAAAGTGAATTATTTTCAATGGGGAAAAATGTATCATAATTATGCCATCATTTTGAATATTTATGTCATAACTATGACTTCATATTGTTGGCATTATGCCATAATTGGTCATCATTTTGACTTTTTATGCCATAATTGTGCCTTAGCATGTCATTAGTTTGACTTTTTATGTCATAATTTCAACTAAGTATGTCATAATTAGGATTTAAAGCATGGACACAACTTTAGCAAAAGCAGTACCATTCCTTGCTTTATTTCATTGACTTTTCAGAAACGCAAAAATAATCCAGCGATTGTTCCATTACACGGGTGTCATTTTGAAATATATATATATATATATAGTGTGTCTCTTTTTTTTTCTTTGTCTTTCCTCTATGTGTATCAGATCAAATCCACTAGATTGGAATTATGTAAAGAAGAACAATAAGACCATACTTTCACTACTTTGCACTTTCACACCTTTTTTTCTCTTTGTTTGTTTGTTTGTTTCTTTATTGGTTTCCTCTTTTACTATGCATTTATTTTTGTATTTTTTGTAAGTTGGATTATTTGGTTACACTTTATTTTGATGGCCCACTTTAGACATTCTACTAACTATAACTAACTTTGCAACTACATGTCAACTAACTCTTATTAAAGTATTAGAAGAGTATTCGTAGACCATAGTAGATTCTTAGGTTAGGGGTTCGGGTCAGTAGAATAAGTTGACATGAAGTTGCAAAGTTGCTTATAGTCAGTAGAGTGTCTGTTGGAGGAGCATCACAATAAAGAGTTAGTAGATATTAAGAAGACAGTCTACTAAAACTCTAATAAGAGTTAGTTGACATGTAGTTGCAAAGTTACTTGGTGTCTAAAGTGGAGATTCGAAATAAAGTGTTACTGTGTTACTTATTATTTGTCTGGTATTTGTATTCTCCAGTCCTATATTTGCTTTGGTGTATCTGTTTGTATTGTTTTGGTAAAAAAACTTCGGTGAAGGCTTTATGGCTCATAATAAGCTGTCAGTAATGGTACATTTTCTGATATATTCCACCGCTTCATCATCTGTCAGTCTCCCAGGTCCATAAATATTTTATCCTTTAGGTTGTCATTCTTGGTTGGTTTATTGATAAGAGTAGCCATATAAGGCACTATGTGTCAAAAATGATTCATGGCCCTTGATTTATGATTTTATGACATCTGTTTATGACAGGATGTTTGTTTATATGGGGGTCTTATGATCACCTGTTTGTTGACCTTTGACTGTGTGTGTTTCCGAAATGTTTATGGTTGTGTGTTTATGATTGTAATCTGCTTGGTGTGAGAGGAATGTTTTTGCAGGAGGGGTGTTTTTATTATGGATAATGTTCACAGAATGACAGAATTGTGAATATGAAGAAATCTGTCATGAATTTGTTTTTCAGATGACGATGCAGCTTCCATAATGTCTGTGGGGAGAATAAAAACGGGTGAATGAAATTAAGAAATAGCATAGACAAATAAAAAAAACAGATATAATGAAATTTATGTAACTATTTCTAAAAGTAAGTTTTAACCTTTTAAACACAACATTATATGAGTTAAGAATACAAATGTCTGTCTGATAGTCTCTCAGGAGTGTATAAATAGCCGATCGTGGAATTTTCTGCACCGAAGAAATATCACAGTCACATCCTAAAACAATTTAGATTATATGAAACAAGATGTTAAATTATCAAGTATAAGTATTTTAATAGTGAATAATAGTTCATATTATTTGAAATGTTAAGTTATCAAGTATAAGTATTTTAATAGTGAATATTAGTTCATATTATTTGAAATGTTAAATTATCAAGTATGAGTATTTTAATCTAATACACAACAAAACACTGACTTACATAGTTAAAACATAAAATAGGTTGTTTTGTCTGAAATAAGACGTTAAATTATCAAGTGTTTTAAGGTTTAAACGTGTTGAAGTGAACTTACCATCGGTGAAATTAGGAGGTCTTTTTGTCTCTGGATAAAATCATAGAACCTTGAATTTAGAATCCTTGAGCAGAAGAGATGTTTGCTCTCCGTTTGCTAAATTGAAAATGAAGATTGGTTCCATCATGGCAGGGGCACAGGCCCTCCCCTTCCTCTCTGTGTAGTTGCTATGTATTAGCATATAAAAGTCAGGGGTCAGAACAAAAGAGCCAGGAAGTTACATTTTAGTTACATCATATAGCCTACTCTTATCCAGTGATTGTGCTGATGAGCTAAATCATCCTCTTCCTGGGTGAGCTGTCCCCCATCCTGTTGTTCTAGGAGAACGCGTGAAAGAAAGATGAAACCCAAAAACGACACCTCAATTCTGACACCTTTTGAAGATCAGATTTCTTTTTCTAACATTTAAACTTAGAACACATTATAGAACACCCTTTGACTTTATGAATACACAAAAAGGACAGCTTAATGATTTTTATATTTTGTGCATTTATTTAAAGACTGCATGTAGGCCTACCATTTTGACGCTTGTGTTACCTTACTTCTTTGGCAATATTAAAGGTTTTTATGAAATATTATTTCTATTTTTCAGCACATGTAGTCAGAGTTGGTACCATGGTAGCGCTGATGAACTAACATCATTCAAGCATACTTTTAACAAACCTGATTAAAATAAATGAAACATAATCACCTTATTTGTTGCACTATTATTATTTTCTGTAACTCTGACTACATGTGCTGAAAAATAGAAATAATATTTCATAAAAACCTTTAATATTGCCAAAGAAGTAAGGTTTCGTTTTTTTTATGAAACTACAGTAAGTACAACAATTCAACTTCATGATTAATGTAGCCACATATATGTCCAATATTTCATGCTCCACCATGATGCCATGAACAACAGATTGAACGTCATCTATCAGTTTCCAAATCTGAGATAGTCTCTGGCACCTTCATACTCTGGCACCGTATTTAACAGCGAATATTACCCATAAGACTGTTTATCATGCTACGTGAGTGTGCAGGGCACACACAGGGTATCCCTTTAAAAGCATGACTAGCTGCTTCGTACCAGTATGTGTGTGTGAGTGAAATGGTGTTTTTTTATGGATCTTGACTGGCATCTGAATAATGCTCAATGGCAGGGCTGATTACAGACATTTGGGCCACAGCCGAGTTCACAAAAGGTTTGTATGAGGCGACCCTTTAATGCTAATGATCATCCTGGATGAGCTTCTGCTGTGAATCGCACAGTCTCTTGATCAGTTTTGTACTGAATATTAAGGGGACGGTGCGAACAGCTGCACACATCGTCTAATTGTGAACATTAAAGTCACCATGAAATCAAATTAGGCAATTCTTATCTCTTATGGAATGTTGCTGTATTTGTCCTTGCACATCTTTTTTTAATTCATGTGCTGTCAATTAAAGTCTATTAAAATAACTTCCCCTACCTCTTGCAATCTATTGTGTTTACTGGCGCGAGGGCGGGACAGCCTGTCACTCACATAAGATCGACCAATAACAAACCACAACCATCCAATCAATTCCCCAGGGACAAGATAAAGAAAGAAAAAAAAAAGGCTTTTTTTCTTTTTCGAGAAGTCATTTCACCTGGATAACACGTTCAAGATGAGTTATGGTAGGCTACTCAGTATCGTTATTAGTTGACACTTATTTCCAAAACCCTAAAGGGTCTTTAGCCATGAGGAGATTCCTCTGCCTCAAGAAGACAGAAGTATACCTTATGGGACTGCTCCACTTTCACTCGTACATAAATCTTGTGAAATTGCTGAGTTACAGTAGTTGTTGTGAAGCCCCCCGGCGAGCTGAGTCGCAGCTCCTCTGAGTGTTGATCGCTTATGTTCTTCCATTATACTAAACCAGGGGCGTCGGACAGGGGGTAATAGTGGAACAGAGAAACACAAAGATATATTGATATGCTGTTGTGAGGGGCCCGCCCCTTGGTTCTGTGACCGGGGCACAACATTTGGTGCTACGCCCCTGTACTACACACATTTATTCTATGTGTGAAAGCTAAAACCCCGTTCACACTACAAGCGACAAGATACCATTCATTTGACCGTTGGCGACGGGATGGGGCGTGTCCAGCGACGCGACAAAGTTGAGATCTGTTCAACTTTATGCAAATGAAGAGCGACTTTCGGGAGCGACAACCAATAGAAGTGAAGTCAGTAGGGCGCGCGTGATCCGTCACTCTTCAATGCCGAGTCCGACCGAGGCTAGATGAACGAGAAGTTTATTTTAGCAGTCAGAAACTGTCCAATAATTTATGATATGTCTCCTTGTACATACAGTGGTACTCGCCATGCTGACTCCGAGCCTGAATGGTTTCGTGAACTCAGAAAGACCAGTATTTGCCCATTTTCTGCAGTTAAATAGCCGCAATAGCAAAGAGCACTCGCTGTTTCTCATTCATCTTTAATATTATGCATTTTATGTACTGATTCCATTTATATTTAGACTTTTCCTTCCAAAATGTTAGCTTGTAGCGGCAAGAAAACAGATTTGTTGTCTACAACATGGAGTAACATCTGTGAATGTCACTCACAAACATTACTAGGCAACCAGTAGTGGGAACGCCCACTAACGACCTCACTGCCAGCCACTGGCGACATGCAGCGACAAAGTCGCTTGTAGTGTGAACGCAGCTTAATGAGTCTCCCTCATCCATCGCTAAATTCATTTTGAGATGTCTGGAATGGCAACAACAGTGTGATGCCCTTTCACTAAAATTAAATAAAACTAAAATATCTATAAAAACACAGCATTGTAATTAGTTTAAAAAAATTTAGGTGTTACCAAATAAAGCACATTTTTATATATTTTTATGCTATACCATTCAAAGGTTTGAGGTTGGTAAGATTCCTTAATGTTTGTGAAATGAGTCTCTTATACTTACCAAGGCTGCATTTATTTGATCCAAATATAGTACAGACTGTAATTTTCTGAAATATTATTACAATTTGAACAGTCCGATTTCTGTTTAAATATTTTGAAATGTAATTTATTCTTGTTATGCAAAGCTGAATTTTCAGCATCATCCACGCAGTCTTCAGTGTCACATGATCCTTCAGAAATCATTCTAATTTGATGATTTAACTCTCAAGAAACATTTATTATTATCGATGTTAAAAATAGTTGTGCTGCTTAATATTGTTTTGTAGAAACGGTCAAACATTTTATTCAGGATTCTGTGATTAAATAGAAAGTTGAAAAGAACTACAATAGCCATGCCAACAGCAACTTGTAAACAGAGCGTGCACGAGGAGAACTAGGCTCGTGCATGCTCTCTCGTGCACACGTTTAATAGGCGTTCCCTCTCAGGAGCAGGTAGAGTGTTGCGCATGTGCATTTTTTCAAAAAGTGGAGAGGGCGGTTCTTTTCTAAAATTCGGGAAAATCCTCCGCTATACCTTTAAGTAATAATATGTGACCCTGGACCACAAAACCAGTCACATGGGTCATTTTTTTGAAATTGTGATGTATACATCATCTGAAAGCTGAATACCTATCCTGTACCTAACCTTTCCATTGATGTATGGCTTATCAGGATAGGACAATATTTGGCCGTGATACAACTATTTGAACTATTTGAAAAAAAAAAAAATCGAAACATTGAGAAAGTTGTCCATTTATGTTCGCAATTGTGCTGCATTCACGTTTTATATATTTACGGTAGGAAATTTACAAAATATCTTCATGGACCATGATCTTTATTTAATATCCTAATGATTTTTGGCATACAAGAAAAATCAATTTTGACCCATACAATGTATTGTTGGCTATTGCCACAAATATACCCGTGCGACTTGTGACTGGTTTTGTGATCCAGGGTCACATATAGTAAATTCAAATACAACACAGTGCATTCTGTATATTAAACATAATTTTATTTAATATAGTTCATAGTATCTTCTACAGAGATGGGAAATGGCAAAAGACAACACAGATTCTCTCACAGAGGAACTCATTTTAAACATGGGGGTTCAACCCACATTGAATTTTCAAAATATATATATAAAAAAAACAAGAAAAAAACATTCGTACATACCACACCCACTGCACAAACATCCGGCAGATCAGAATAACAAATACTTGCAACAGCTGCCATTAATATGTACATCAACACTGCACTATGTCATTTGAAACACTACAGTCAGTGAGGGAAGGAAGCAGTTTCATTGAGCACATGCAATACAATTTGATGACACATGCACCCGTCTGATAAATGAATCTCCAAAGCCTTTCACATTCATGTCATCTTTGCATCCAATAAGATGTGCTGTGGTGGGAATCCCTATTCATAACTTCTCAAAAAAAATTATAATTAATAATAATTGTACACTAAAGATGACAGATCATAGACAGATCATAGACAGAAGCGCTTTAGATTATAAAATGCAGCTGTTGTTTGTGATGTACACACACACACATCATTTCTTCACAACATTTCTTCAATCAATCCAATTTATTTCATACTTTGGCAGTATTTTTGATCTTTTTAATGATTAGTAAGCATTATGACAGTCAAGAAGCCATCCAATTGAGCCATACAAAGCTGCATAGGGATTTCTTATGGCCTTGTTTGAATACCTTGGATCACTGGGAACTCTTAAGACTGAAAACATCTGCAGTACGAGAGGCTAAAGCCAGCGCATAGTTCACATGTAAAATTACTATTCACCAAACACAGCAATTCATACACATCTTAACAGAACAGCCAAATGTCCTAACAACCAGTGACACATCAACTTGCGGGGGGACTATATTTGATATTTCATGAACATACATGTAATATTTCACATTGTGTACTAAATTTTTGATCCAGCAGGGAGCCAGCCTCTGCTTCAGTCGACTGTATAAATCAATGTAACCACTAATCTGCTGTTTTGTTGTAGTGAAATGTGCTTCTATATACCCTGCATCACTAAACACGTTTACACCATATGGCACGCTTGAAAATGATTCCAATTTCATAGCACACTGGTTTTTGTCCTCAAAGAACACCACTCCTCAGCTAAGTTTACAGGAATAATCATCTGTCCCACAGCTGGCATCCAATCTGATAATGACATGCAATCATTTAACAAATGTGCTAATACCAATATAGTTTTCCAAACCAAACCGGACGGGGTGCGATTGAACTCGCAATAACAAATAAGGGCGCATTATCTCTAGACACTACTGACAGCATTTACAGTATAACACACTGTAGACTTTTTAAGGTCATGCATTAATTCTACAGATTCGTAAAGGGCAAAGCAATGAGAAAGGTCACATTTCACACAGATGTATTTGTTCTCCCTGAAAGTGACTATTAATACTGATAGTGCTTCTGTGGCTTTTAGCCAGTGAGCTTCATATACTATATGCACGAGACAACCTTCCCCTCTATAATCATACGGGACCTTTGATCCATCGCAGAGACTCCTCTTTTTGTAGCCTAGAACATGACCTCCTCACAGCTGCCGTAGTCACTCTCCACCGTGTCTGAGCCTGTATAACTGCGAGCGGTCCTTCTAGTGGATCCGCCGCTGTCCGCATAGGAAGGCTGTGCCACGCTCAAACGCACACTGAGCCTCTTATGGCTGCTGGAGACGTTGTCCAGGCTGCGAGCGTGCTGGGTAGGGTAGTAGCTTATGGCCGTGTACTCATTAGGGCACTGAGAGCTGGGCAGCGGCAGCCCGTCCGGCCCCAAGAAGTCATCTAAGTTCTGGTTGCTGTAACAAGGGGGCAACGGAGCACGGCGGTCGGCCCGGTCCAGCGGGAAAGGGAAGCCTCCGAAACGAGAGTTCCTGCGCGACTCTGTGGAAGTAGATGAGTAGGTGCTTTCCACAATGTCAAACTGTGGGAACGCTTGAACGGAGGGTCGGCCATAGTAGTCTGGATCAGCTGGATACACTGTGAACGAGAATTATTATAAATTGTTTACTTGTTCTTTTTTTTGCTATGGTTTGCACAGATTTGTTGATTAGTTCTACAAGTAGTAGATGAGTTGGGTCTATGTCGACTAGTCGGACCACATGACTGTTGCAGGGTGCACTTGTGTTCTAGTAATACAAATTCTGTCTCAAACATTATTTTCATGATATGGTCGATGGACAATAAATGGCCTTGTCTGAAAGTTTGAGGTAGGTAGGTACGTTTTTTTTTGTTTTTGAAAGAAGCTCACCAAGGCTGCATTAATTTGGTCATTAACATTTCACATATCTGTGTTCTATGTGAATATGTTTTAAAATGTAATTTATTCCTGTGATGGCAAAGCTGTATTTTCAGCATCATTACTCGTCTTCATTGTCACATGATCCTTCAGAAATCATTCTAATAGGCTGATCTGATGCTCAAGAAACATTTCTTATTATTATCAATGATGAAAACAGTTGTGCCTCACAATATTTTTGTTCATTTTAATGTGTTCGTGCTGTCAAATCGATTAATGAAAGTTTTTGTTTATGTAATATATGTGTATATATATATATATACACACACACATATACAGATAGGCTATATGCATACATAAATAGGTAAACACACACATATACATCTATATATATTAATATATATAATAGACATACACACATATATTATATAAACAAACAAAGACTTTATGTTAGATGTGATTAATCACGATTAATCAATTTGACAGCACTAGTTCTTGCTGAAGGATTGATTCTTTAAAAAAATTGTACTGATTCCAAACTTTTGCCTAAATGTATAAAAAAAAAAAAAAAACTGTAATATTAAATGCTACAAGTGAACTTAGGCATCACAACATTATACTGTACAGTATGAGATCTGCTAATGATTATGTTAGCAATTTACAGTTAAGTTATTCAATTATTTATGTTTTCAAAGATTCACTTTAAGTGAGAGTTCGATGATGGCAATGGTAATCTAAATGTATAAACGGGTAAATAAACATGCACAATTAAACATACAAAATATGAGCCAATATTAATCCAAAATTGACCACATTAAGAAATCTCCACTATCAGCTGATACACCAATATTTTGTTCATCTATAATGGCAAGAGCAGAAAATTCCTCTCCCTGCTGTGTGGCATTCATTTTACTGTATATTTGAAACCAGAGTCTTCCACTATATGCGAGTGGGATGTGACCGTTTTTTGCACTGCTCATAACAGTTATGACAATCCACGGTGTTAAATTCACACACTGTCCATTAACGCAGTAGTGGATGCAGAGACACATTGTACAGTATATAAAATTAAAACAACTTGCACAACTATTCATGTGTACTTTAAGTCCTTGAGATATCAGCACATCACAATTTATAATGTGCTATTGACAGTTTTAAGCCATAGCTTTTGAGGAAAGTCACGTGGAGAAACTCTGAGTGCTGCAGAAAACAGAAGATATAATTGAATATGACCCGCACATGCTTTTTCCATTGACCTGCACAAGCACACGCAGCTATTTGTCCTCCGCCTCTCTCATCTTTCATGATGTGACTAAATTCCAAATTAAGTGAAGAGCCTGTAGAAGCTGTGAAAATAATCAATAAAACTGTAGTTCTCACCTTCGTAGTCATGCTCCCAATTGTTTTTCCTAATAGAGTCGTTGTCAGAGCTGGTGGAGGGTGGAGGAGGTAGATTGGGAGCCACGCTGCAAATCACAGGACCCTGAGGCCTCTGAGACCGGGGTCCCACCTGAGGGACGAGCTCCCGCTGTTCACGAGGTTTGAGTGAACGGAAAGGACTGTTGTCCGGATCACATACAGAGCCAATCAGAGTGCTGATCTCCATGGGAGAGCTGATCTCAGTTTCTTTCATCATGCTTTTGGGTAAAGTTGGGAAGTAACCGTTGGAATCTTGCACGCAGCCGGACCTGTGCTGCGTTTTGCTGACGTAGCGTTTTCGTAAACACACAAAGGCCACGACGAGGAGGACAAGCCCCAATATGCCTGCGCAGATCTCTGCGATTTCCACATAAGGAGGGGAGGTGGTGCGCTCACAGTGGATGGAGTTCCCCGCCATTGAACAGGCGAAACCATCCAGACAGGGATTAGGAGAGCATGCAATCTGACATCTGCAAAGAGAAGGAACAATTGACTGAATGTAGGAGTGTGTGACGGCTCTCGATCTGTGGTTAGAAGCAGAGTTTCATATTTGCATGACATGTGGACTTAATAAATTCTTATCTTGAGCAAAATAAGCAAGCTGACATTCAATACAATCTATATCTTTTATTTAGAATGCATACAAATGTCATTTACGTCTTTTAGTTTGTTCAGAGATTTAAAGCACCGTTTTTGAAGAGTGCGCATGTGCGAACGTGCTTTATTACGTAAGAACGAGCCTATGATTGAATCTGCAAATAGAGCAAAATAACTGAGAAAAATTTGAAATAGTCTTCAGGTCTGTAATTTATAGCAAAACATCTGGCATTAATTTGATCTCAAACAGATTCATTAAAAGAAGTTATTACTCCACCACGTGCGTGACGTCATAAACCAACGTGGTTGAACGACCACTTTGCGACAATACGTTTTCGGGAAACAGACGTGACTAGCAAGTTGATTTATTCAACGATGCATCGTACTATGGTAGTTAAGCAGCGAGTTACGTCATTGTTCGGGAAACGCACCCCTGATCTAGATACATTCAACTGAATTACTAATCAATGGAAATAATACACTCCATCCTGTATGTCATTTATGGATTATCAGAAGTTAATATCTTCCACATTCTAAACAATCCAGTGTACCAGATACATTTCTTTTTAAATGCTATCAAGCTATATGGGTGTTTTGCACAACTCAATGAATAAATGGGAATGCATTATGAAAAAGTAACTCGGATATATTGTTGTAAATTTAAAAGTAATGCATTACTTTATTAGTTACTTAAGTAATCTGATTACATAACCAGTTTTGAGAGTAACACATTGCAAGAGATTTGAGTTGACAAGTCGAAAAATATATATATATTTTTTTTTCATATAACAATTTTGAGTGAAAATATGATGGATTTTAGATGGCATTTTGCACTAGCGCTCCAGGAAAAATGCATAGTAAATAATATTAAATAAAAATAAATGGTTAAATGAATATTAAACATTTTAATCAACATTTCTCACTACTTTCTATAATTTTATGTCTTGCAACACTAATGAAAATAATAATTTTTACATAATAACTATACATTAAAATAATATCAGATATCATTATCACTGGACATAATTGCATAGTTCCCCCAAACAGATTTTTTTTTTGTGCATTATTTGATAACTAAACAGTGTTTGTAAAGTTTCCTGTCTTGGGCTATACATAAACTGTAATTATTATTTGATGCACACAGAGACAGACACACAGAAGGACATCTATTGATTGAAATTCAATCCATGACTAATTTGCTCAAGCTTTGGAGTAATATAAGAATGAGGACAATCAATAATGTTGTAAATTGTTAACTCAAGTTACGGCTGAATGCCAAACGCACATATCACATGTAACCTGTGTGGGCACGGGTTTATGAAAGAGATAAAGAGGCAGAATACACAAGTATTCATTTTCATGCAGATTTGTCAGACTTCTCAATGCCTTCACCAAGGACATGTGCATGTGGGATTTCAAGAGCTCCGCTGTATGAGTCTCACCTGTTTCCAGCAATTTGTGTGGAGCAGTTGCATATGTACCCTTGATTATTTGGCATACACGATCCATTGGCACATGGCTGGGATGCACAAGGATTGTCCGGCAGCTTGCTGTTCTCACAGCGAGAGCCATTGAATAGCATTGGACAGCTACAGCGAAACCCTGGAGGACAGACGTTAAAAAATGCATCTTTTAATGGCCAAGATAACAAAGACATTTCCATAGGAACTTCTCTGTTCTGAGATCAAAGTAGACTGACACTGGAGTATTGAGAGACATTTGGATGCAGATGCAGTGGAGATCATCTCCCTATAGCTTTATTTCCATATCTGTGTAGTGTTGCTTAGATCCAAATCAAGCATTTTGGTTTGTTGTCCCTTAACAGTCAATGGACTTCTTAAATTAATTCCCTACTTCACAGTTGTATTACATGAAACAAAAATGTGAAATATGTTGAGGAGTGAATACATCTGCATCACTTTAGCACACTTTCACTAACCATCCAACCTGACCAGGTTCTGGCATATGTGCTAGTTTAGCACTATGGCAGGTGTATTCAAATTAATTAGAGACAATTTTCAATAACGTTTAGTTCATGCATTAGAAACTAACTATAGTTTTTTACAGCATTTATTAATCTAGGTTAATGTTCCTGTTAATTAACTAATGTAAACGATTCAACTTTATTGTAAAGTGTTACCAATTAATACATTTTTATCAATTGCAGTCCAATCTGTATTTTATTAAACCTTATCTGTACTATTATTTTGGTTTTAAAAAAAATGCATTTAATTTTACAGAGATGTTTGTGTACATTTTTGTGTCCTTTAACAATGTCTTACTACTGTATGTATCAGAAACTAACAATGAACAATAATTTCTTACAGCATGTTTTTTAAATATCATTATTAATCTATGTTAATGTTAATTTAATAATAGACTATTGTTCACTGTTAATTCATGTTTATTCATAATACATTAGTTAATTTATACAACTTGAAATGTTAAAAATGTATTATTTTTTCTTAGTATTTTATATTAACATTAACCTGGATTAATGATAATAAAAAGTAATGTTCATCATTATCTGAAGAGACTGAATGCATTAACTATTTAAACATTATTTTAAAGTGTTACCAATGAATTGATTTTTATCATCTCAAACCTTTTCCATTTTTATTATTTCTATACTACTATTTTGGCAATAAAATGCATTTCATTTTACAGAGATGTTTATGGACATTTTCTAGTGATAATGGCAGCAGGAATTCATCATATGCCGATTAAATGAAGTAGCATCCATATATAAAAAATCGTGGTGTAGACAAGCAAAATGGGAAACCGTATTGTGCAAATGGCATACAGATTTGGTGACCTAATTTGCATATCTTATTTTATAAAGAAGTAGGTAAAACAATATAGACTGTGTGTGAGTAGAGCATCATCGCTTTCCCACCTTCACTGGAGTCTTCGACACAAGTGCCTCCGTTCTCACAAGGATTACTGGCACAGATCTTCACATCAGAGCAGCATTGGTAGATCCCAAAGAGTGTGCCGGTCTGCGGGCCAGTTCCTGTCACCCCCTCCTTTCCTCTCACCGCTTCTCCATTGAAACTTAAGCTCTCCAAACAGCCCGCGAAGCCCAGTCGCTCTGCATCTGCGCTGGGATTAGAGCCGGCCAGCACCAGCGCCCCGCCGGACTGAGTGAGCTTGCAGGGTTGTGGCAGAACGACAGACTTGGAGTGGCTGGTATCAATGGTGAGTCTAAGGGTTGTGCCATTGACCTCCAGAATGACATGATGCCAGCGGCCATCAGCCACAGGGTGGTTGGCCACCTGTATACTGGCAGAAGGCACGTTGCCACATCCATATCTGAACCTCAGCTCCTTGTCCACCAGCTAGAAACACAAACACAAAAGAGTCAATGACAAATAGCAATATTCATGATAAAGAACACATATGCCAAGTTTTGGCAATGTTTCTGCATGTTGGTTGAATGGTTGGTTAGTTAGTTGAAGTTCAACAATTATTCTACAAAAATAGAGTTGACTTTGTATGATAAAGTCAGAAATAAAGTCAAGTCTTGTGTTTGGCACTTTTCTGTAACGCTTTATTTCTAGAGTCTCCCTTAGACATTCTACTAACTATAAGTAACTTTGCAACTACATGTGAACTAGCAGTCATTAGAGTATTAGTAGACTGTCTGCTTAATATCTGCTAACTTTATTGTGATGCTTCACCAACAAACACTCTACTGACTAAGCAATTTTGCAAGTACATGTCAACCTATTCTACTAACCCGAACCCCTAACCTAAGAATCTACTAATACTCTAATGAGAATTAGTTGACATGTAGTTAAGGGTTAATGAGAGTTAGTTGACATGTATGAAGTTGCAAAGTTATTTATAGTTAGAATGTCTTCTTAAGTGGACTATCGGAATAAAATGTAACCCACTTTTCTTCCAAAGCTTAAAGTTTGAAGCTTTTCACATACATACATACATACATACTGTAAGTATGAATTGCATTTTGAATCTGTATTTTTTAATGAAAGAAAAATGTCAATGTAACATCATTGACCCCCCAAAAAACTTTCATTCTGGCATGAAAGAAACTATTTCAACACCTAAAAAGTATACAATTCACACTTATTAGCTTTAGCCTGATGTCTACTCTGCGGCTTAAATAAAGTTATGGGCTGTTAACGCTCTTGCTGAGGTAGGTTACATAGCTTGTGTTTTTGCTCAGTTGGAAGCGTGTGCTCTCAGCGCTCGCTCTGTGGGAGATAAGAAAGCCCTTTGAGCATTGAAGGGAATTGTGAAAGACAGAGCTCGATGGAGAACACAGTTAGTTCTTGTTAAACCGCATCAACGACTTTGTGATGCAAAGCAACAGTCCTATCAGGAGCGTTCGAAAGCACACTTCCTCAGCATTCCTGTCACAAATAATAACTCACATATGCATGTATTACTTTCCTGCTGTGCGTACATTAAAAAAAAAAAAAACATAGCTTGTGTGTGCACTATACATTTGAAAGTATTACACTGATGCTAAAAGTATGCATTATTAAGCATCATCTCCTTCACGGCAGCCTCTTAATTGCTGCGGCAGAATCTTCAGAGAGTTTTGTGATGTAAGAAGTGAGCACAGAGCCTTTTGCTCTGATCTGATACCAGTCAGCCCATGGGTTTTGCTCATTCGCTTTCATTGTACGGAGCTGCTGTTTGATATTGCTGTACTGGGTTGAGCTGAGTGTGCAGTGATGATGGTGGTGAGATGAGCACAAAAAAGGAAGCGGGACTTTTCCCAGGAGGACTCATCGAGGGTGAATGTTCGATCTGAGTTTTGGTTCATATCACATGATCTCGCTGTGCTTGTAAATCGGCTACAAAACAACAGATAACTAAACATTTATGGTCAAGCAAGCAGTGTAAAGTATCCTTAAAAGGAAGTGATATTCTTTTCCCACCTGGAGAAGATCATGAAATTCTCCTGATATAGTTCAACTAACTATTAGTTTACACACTATTATATTACACAATATTAAATGGCACAATTCTCTGGAATATTCCTAAACAGGGCAAATTTGTGTAATTCTGAAAAAGCTCAGACGGGAGTGGAAAGTTCTGCCTGTGATCTACTGACGACGTCTGGTTTAAGACGTAAATCACCTTTTTAATTTAAATACTGTCCTCCCATAAATTGTGTCTTAAAGGGAAACTCCTACAAATGCATCCGCAATAAGGTCAGCCGCAAAAATAACCCTGTCCATGTGTCTTCAGTAGATCCTGACAAAAGAGGGTTTGCGCTGGCACAAACTGTTAGTAAATTTGGCCCTTAGTAGTGAATTACTGAATTGCTTTTATATTAAAGTACATACACTAGTTTGGGGTCAGTAAGATTGTTTAATGTTTTGATGCACTGTGACACATTTCTCCTACAACCAGAATAACATTTTTGTCCGACTTGTGCCACAGTAGACCTTTTGTGGGATAGCCTTCAATGCCCTTGTGCATCAATGAGCCTCGGGCATCGGGTTGTGGTTTGTCCTTCCTTGAACAACTGTTGGCACATTCTCGCCACTGCTGACCGAGAGCAACCCACAAGCCTTGCCATTTCAGAGATACTCTGACCTAGTCACCTTGCCATAACAATTTGGCCCTTGTCAAAGTCTCTCAGATCTTTATTCCTGCCCATTTCTCCTGCATCCAACATGCTGATAACAAGAACTGATTGTTTGCTTATCACCTAATCTAATCGGACCTTAATATGTGGCCTTGTTAGGATATGATCAATGATATCCGCTTCACCGCTGTGTCTGGTCATGATGTTTTGGCTCATCAGTGTATATAAATAAATCTAAAATTCTCTTGACTCTATCTCTCATCTTTGATAAAATGCTGCTTTAGAATCTGGCCAACATTACAGATCTTAAAAGCATGATTTTGTACCCTACTGTTTGGAAGAGTCTTGGCATCGGGAGCGTGCCTGTGATGCCTTTCAATGCTGTCGAGGTAGGTTTCGTAACAGACCTCCTGATGCGAGTCCAGTTAGAAGAAAAACCTAATTATTGCGATCAATGCCCCCATGCTCGGACTCCTCACAGCATTAAAGGGTATCAGTTCCACCATATCTATCCCGCAACAGATCTTGCTTCTCTTAATAATGTTAGATCAGAGCTGTCGGTATTCATAAATGCTACAGCTGCTTAGCTGACAAGTCACCTTTTATTCCCTTTCTCTTGTCAGAGGTGGCTTTGCTCAAATAGGCTCAATTTCCATTTGAAAGTAATTACTAAAAGGTAAGAAAGCTTAAAAGATGTTAGCGGAGGAGTAGATTTGAATTAGAATTTTGCAAGTTTCAAAAGCATGAGCTGTCGCTCCTCTCAAATGAAACGATTGATAAGACATGAAGTGATAGGAATTTGCTGATATGCACCGGAATGTTAATTCTCCAGAGAGACACATAAATTATGTCATGCATGGCTATGCAGCATGTGAAGATGTATGCCCTAAAGATTTCTTGGATGACCGTGTTTAACTATTCCTTTTGAAGCCCACAATGAAATAGTCCATCTTGCCAAGTTCCAAAACCCAGAGGTAAAGCTTTGAAAAAAAAATATGTTTTGATGTTGCAAGACACTTAAATTGAATATTCAATTATGGCGCATAAATGAGACGACCTCCGAGAGTTAAGTCATGTGATTTTAAAACAGAGGCTGCTGTTTTAAGTCATGTTTTCCACATTATTTACATTTCTCACAATATATAGGTTTTCTTTTGTGTAGTCCCTTCCTGTAGCTGAAGCTTCAAAGCTGCATAAAGAGGTTTAAATAAACAATTACTCAAAGATCCCTCACTGTGCCTCTGAGAGCAGTCAGCCATGAATTCATCATAACACTCATTTCAGAAACACAGGTTGATTTATCACTGATGTGCTCAAAGGGCGGGATGAAATTCACATCACAAGTTCTTTGCTTCCCTTATAGAATGCACTCTTGAATATTAACGCGTTTAATGCGCAAGTTCGTGAGAACAAACAAGCTTCTGTTGCACACATTTGGATGTTGTATTTGTCATGGGGTGGAGTGAAGTTTCCTGTGATCGTTCCATTGTTATCTGGATGGCTGGGTTTTCTTTGCATTTTAGATTTATACCTGGCTTTAACATACACCGGGGCATTCAAAATAAGCCTTTTGTGCAAGAATGTGGCAGACAAAAGAATAAGTTAAAGATTCTTTTGTCAGAGTATTTGAGAAATGTTCTACCTCTAATGTTCCCCAGTCAGAGGCATTGGTGGACATGACTGTGCCTTCTGCAGCAGACGTTTTGAGTCGAAGAGACAGATGGAAGTTCTTGTTGCCCTCTTCTATTTGATAGAGGTATTTCAGATAACCCTTGCCGTCAAATCTCACAGCCGATTCTGCAATGAAGAAGAAAGCATAAATAGTAAGTACATTTGGTAAAATGTGCTGCAGCGGTCCACTTCCAGTTGAAACTAATAACTGGCATCAAGTTAAACAGGCCTACCATCTCTCACTAGAAATTCATGTAAAACATCTTTTTTACTTCCACTTTAAATTAATATTTCACACAAAAAAAAAAGGAAAATACTGTTCTGTTTACAGACACTACCATTCAAAAGTTTGGGTTAAGATTTTTTTTTTAAAGATATTAATACCTGTATTCAGCAACTCTATCAATCAATAAGTTATGACAGCATGTGTTTTTACATTGCTTTAACTCATGCAGTTAAGCAATTTTAAACTTTTTTTAATAGGTTATACAAGATTCAACCCATTTAAGTCAGTTTAATGTAATTTAAGTTGAAATGACTTAAACATACAAGTTGATTGTACTTAAAAATTTAAGGTTTCTTAAGCATAAATTGTGCATATTAGAATGATTTCTGAAGGATCGTGTGACACTGAAATTCAGCTTTGTCATCACAGGAATAAATTACATTTTAAAATATATCAATATAGAAAACTTTATCAAACTTTTCACAAATTTATTTGAAATATATTTCACAATATTGCTGTTTCACTGTAGTTTTGATCAAATAAATGTCAGCATCAGAAAATTAAAAAAAAAAATCTTACTTACACCAAACCTTTGAACGGTAATGCACATGAAAAACAAATCGATGAAAGCACATAGTGCCCTGGAGCTGTCAAGATCTAAAAGAATACATCTAAAATAAAAGTATCGATGTAAATACAAAAGTACTGCAAATGTAATGTGTTTGCTCGTGGTGTTTGTGTAATCAATAGACTGATTTTGCAGTCATTATTCACAAAATATTTTCCCCTTTGGCATAGCTCTCAAATCTTATTAACGTTCTCATACATTTAAATATAATGTGCCACAACTCTTGTGGTCAACACTTGACGTCAATGATGACGTCAATTGGTTCTTGTACGTCTCATGTCAAACACAATGAGCATGTGCAAAATTGTCATATAGCTTCAGACACCTTGAAGTATAATGATAATAAAGCAATATAGACCTATTGGTTCTCAACCCTTTTGACTCCAACACATCCCATTGTCCACACAAATATTCAAATGCCCCATGACTTTTCCAGTCATTCATCATTTACTGGATAAGGATTAAAAATATATATATTCTTACAATTTCTACCAGATAAAATATTTTAGACCTTGGCATAACTGGAAAAAAAGTAAATACATTATAAAATTACCCGTGCCATTACGATTTTATTAATTTACATGACTTTTCTAGGACTAGAAATCAAAATGAGGCTTCATCATTCATGTTTCCAATATGAGGGGACAATTTTAAGAAGTATTTTGATTTAAACTTAAAACTTGTTTTGACTCATTTTAAATCATTTTAAAGTAATCTTGAAGTTCCCTTGTGGGCCCTGGCCCTCTGATTGAGAACCACTGATAAAGACTATTGCTTTTTATCCTTATTGGAGCTTGAAAGCCCCTGGTCACAATCTGTTTTTGTTTTATGAAAGGGTGCAGCTTGAAATATCTGCTAAATGTTTTCTTTTGTGTTCCCTGGACAATGAAAATCCTATGATTCTGGAATGACATGAAAGGGCACATCATTTAAGGTTAACTGTCCCTTTAAGGTAAGCCCAGAGCAGTCACAACAAAGGTGCAACTAAGTGAGAAACTTGATCATATTCAGGGCCTCTGGGTTTATCCTCAGTGGAATGCAGAATACGAGGCTGGTGGTCTGCCTACCATTGCAGGAGCACACGCTCTCCCAGCTGTGCTGCGGAGTGATGAAGTTCGCCCGTGCTGTGGCGTAGTTACTCATTCTCCCCTGCCTCATCACTACTGCGTTCCTGCAACCCCGAGGTGGGCAACCAGCGCCCACACAACCATCATGCTTCAGTCTCAAGACATTCAAACCCAGTGTATCTTCTACATTTGAAAGGACCCCAGTCAGGCGTTGAACAGGCACTGGCTGGACGGAGCCATCCTGAGCTCGACGGACCAGCAGTACCTCCATGTTGACGGAGTTTGGCTGTTGTTGCAAGCTGGCGATGTGGAGCTCTTGTCTGGGTATGTTTAACTCCGAGCCCAGGCTGCGCTGGAGGCCTCTCCAGTGATCAGACACAAACTCTTCAGCCGAAAGTCCAGCCAACTGCAACGTAAAGCCCTGATCCAGAGCATGTTGAGCGCCAGCCCAAACTTGGACCTTCACTCCAGCCCAAATGCTAAACGTTCCATCAGACACGCTCACGTTCAAGTGGTACAGGCCTGGCTCCAGGTCCTTTTCCACCACGATCTTTCCATCCACTGTGTCCACAGAGAACAGGCCTCGGTCCGGGCCATCAGAGACCAGTTTGTATGACAAGATGTCTTGGGGATCTTGGTCCGTAGCGTGCAGCTTACCGATGACACGTTTGGAGAACGTCCCTCCAGCGGTGGTGATGAAAACCTCCAGTGGAGACACAGTGGGTGGATATCGACTCTGCTCTGTGATGTTGATCTTCACCACGCATATAGAAGACAGCGGAGGGTGGCCGCTGTCAGTGACCTGTGGAGATGATATTTATGTGAAGTGTGAAAAAAACATTGCGACGTGTGAACAATACACTGACCTTTGAGGAGTCGCTTTAAATAATTTAAGATGGTGTGGTAAAATCCCTGGCCCACAGATAACAATCAAGTTTACAACCATAGGTCAGCTTGTGCTACAAGTCATATTTCATTTAAAGGGATGGTTCACCGAAAAAAAAAAAAGTACGATTCTTTCATCGTTTATTCGCTCTTATGTTGTTACAAGCCATATGACTTTTGCTTTGTTTTTTATTCTGTGGAAGTTTTGAAAAATGTTCATGCTACTCTTTTCTGTATAATAACAGTGAATGGGGACCTGGGTTGAGCACCATGTAGAATTTGATTAAGAATGCTTTTGAACTTCCAGCGCAATTCTTGAATTTGAATTGAGGTAGCAAAAAAAGGATTCGGGATTCCAATTCAAATTTGAATTAAAAATATAGGTAACACTTTATTTTACAGTGCCCTTGTTACACACGTTACATGTAGCCACTATAGTAATTATTATATAATTTGTGCATAATTACATGCATATAGCCCTAAAAGGTTACAGTCATTAAGGTGTCATTGTTACAGTGTAAATATATATTTAAGTACTGAGCAATATTAAGCAACTACATGTACTTACTATAGGGTTGTGGTGGGATTAGGATTTGGTTGCATGTAATTACGCATCATTTACTGTTATTACTATGGTAAGTACATAGTAACAAATGTTACAAGGACACTGTAAAATAAAGTTCCACTTGAATTCACCATGCTGATAAACAGAAAACTGCTTAATTTAGCTGTGCTTCATATATTGCTATGCTATTGACAAAAGACAACAGACCTTTTTTTGCCCACAAAATTTTGCTGACATATTGCTAATGTTACCGCACCGTTAGAATAACATAAGGATGGGTAAATTATGACAGTCTTTCATTTTTTGGTTGAACTATTCCTTTAAACTTATAACAAGCATGTGTTGTAAACATGTGTTGTACTCGTAACTGAAGTTAATGAGTGAAATCTTTCACCTGAATTTTTAGCAGATGCTGAGGCTTGCCTCTCCTCCTCAGCGGGGAGTATATGGACAGCAGTCCTCCTTGGTCAATGAGAAAACTCTTGTCCTCATTTCCCGAGACAATATGGAAGGAGAAGGGAGGGCCGTTCTGAGGCGTATCTCTGTCTGTCACCAGCAGCTGCAGAATCCCACTTCCAACAGAAGCCCCTTCCTGTATCCAGAAAAACACCATTAATCAAGCCGCACATGCTTGGGAAAATAACATCTGACTTTTAGGAAAGTTGTGGCTTTCTTGTCCTTTCTTAAACAAATAACATAAATACATCATTTTGATCAGGACAATTCTTGCTCTGAAGTGAGTTTTATTGTATTCTATTGCTTTGGCAACAGAATGAGTCTTGGTGACCAGAGACAAATCATCAAAATTGTTGGAAAAGAAAAACCATGATCAATCTGCTCCGATGTTTGTATGTTTCTTTCTGTTTTTCAAAATCAATAGCGTATTTGTGTCATATGACTCATTTTTACTGCCAACAAAAAAAGACATTCTGTCGAAATGAAAGAACAGCCCGAACAGATGGTGATTTTTATCACTCTGTCTGCATTTGTCAACAAAGTGCAACCGATTGGATTGACATGTGCTCCTCGTCTCCGTTCAAGCTGGCACAACTGGAACAGGTAATTGAAACAGAATGCTTGGCTGGCAGAGCTGAGCCTAATTGTTACTGACCTCCTACATGGTGCCAAATAGCCGCTGCACTCTAAAGACACAGACACCTTAGGTGAGGTAAATGGGGTGTGAGAAATATTTCCAAGTCAGCAGAGTTGGCCCTATAATTAGAAGCAATGGATCCGGCTGACTCTGAAGGGGTAAACAGACGGCCCGAATGCTGGCACAAAAAAAAAAAAAGCTATATTATGCATGGCTGATTGGCTCTTTAGCCTGAACTCTTGCCTTCCCCTATGCCCATGTGCAGCTTAGAGCAGAAATGAGATGACAACTGTGTCCGAAACTTGAAAACAAAGCAGTATATGAAGGCATCTGGTTGGTTTTGGCACCTTTGATGTCCCACAACACTATGGGCCCTGTCATACACCCGGCGCAAGTGTTTTTTGCTAGTTTCAGCCTGACGCAGTTATCATTTTCACATCCTGCGTCACAAATGCATTTGCGCCCATTTGTGCGCCCATGGGCGGGCTGGTCTGAAAATGAGGTGTGTTCAGGCGCATTGTTGCCATTGACCAACTGAATTATTTGTTTTGCTATTTAGTTATAGTAATTATTAGTAATATGCGCCTATAGGCGGGTGCACAAAGCGCGTCCACTCTGCTTTTTACACACACAGGCAGCAGCACACAAACATGCCAAATATTACAAATAAAAGGATTACAATGTAAAAGATTATTATTGTGTACATAAAGATATGGTGGAATCCGGCTTGTCCCGTAGATGGTCTACTTGCGCGCTTTAACCCAGCGCACAAGCGGATCCGTTTCCTCTCTGGAGACACGTTTAGTCTTTCTGCTTACAAATTCCGCCATGTAAATAGCAATCCGCTATGGCGCGAAACTGGATTTTAAAGGGAATGAGAGATGAGACTCTGATTGGCTTATTGCATATTATGCCCAAAACACACCCATTACTCATTAAGAGAATAAGGACAACCCTTTTAGACAATTTTTCCGCCGTTAAACTATCAAAAGTGGTCTTGCGCTGTGCGCTTTAGACCATGCTCTTAGATTGTTAAAATAGCTCATTGTGTGTGATAACCATTGTAATCATTAAATATTTGCTTGGTTGTCTTGGTTGATGCGCATTTGAATTTGTTCTAAATTGTTTGCCGTGATATTACGGTGTCTTGGAAGACTTAAAACTGTCTGTTTGAAGAAAGTCAAGTCATTGACTAGCTTTGCAGGGAGGCAAAAAGGAAGGTTTTGGAGTACGTGTGTGTTTTTACCTGAAGAACGAGGCTGTGATTGATCTGGGAGAACGTCGGTGGGTTGTCGTTGACGTCAGATACGGTTATTGTCACCTGGACGGCAGAGGATAAAGGGGGATCGCCTTCATCGGCAGCTTGCACAGTTAATGAGTAGTGCGTTATCTGAAAGGCGAGGGGCTGTGTCAGTGGGATTTTGAAGATACGAACAGTCAAATATCCACAGTAGTGATTAAAATGTTTATCTGTGATCAGAGGATATAACTAAATCCCTGATAAAACTAGCAAGTACGTGTTCTGGGTTGCGATTCAGGAACTCACCTCTTCCCTATCCAGCATGGAGCGGACCGTTATGTGTCCGGTGCGTGGGTCGATGCTGAACTGCTGCTTTGGATCACCGTTCACAATGGAGTATATGATGAAGTTATTCGGAGGCCCATCAAGGTCGATGGCACTTACCTGAGAAAAATACACAGTGAGTGAAAGGAAGATGAGCACACCTGAGTGGTTTTAAGCAAAGCTTTAAAGCTCTGGATTACTGCCGATTCTTCTAATCCAGCGGTCTGCATCAGACACGCCTAATGTCCCAATGAATATCTGAAAAGGCTGTGAGTGCTCATAAACAATCACCATTAGCTGATTGCTGCATTCAAAATGTTTTTCTGACTGCTTAAATGACAGATGCGGTAAATCATTCGCTCAACAGCTGCCACAATAGCTTGTTTCAATCCTGTCACCAGATTGACAACAGCTGTCTTCACTTTGCTTCATTGAAAGCATTGTGGAGAAAGTCTGAGACACATTATTTGTGAAATCAAAGGTAGGTCTACTGTAACAGGATAACAGCCCAGAATTTTTTTAAAAAAAATTAATTTTCATACTCTTTTCTCTTGTTTTCCGTTAAAAAAAAGCATCCTTAAACCTTAAGGAACCTGACACATTCAGTGTTAAAAAAAGGGTGAAATAAAATAGAATATAAATATTTAAATGAAAACATTCAACTTAAAATGGTAACACTTTACAATAGTCTCATTTATTAACATTAGTTACAATTACTAACAATGAGCAATACATTTGTTACAGTATTTATAAATCTTTGTTAATGTTAGTTACTAAAAATCCATCTGTTCGTTTTTTGTTCATGTTAGTTCACAGTGCATTATCTAATGTTAACAAATACAACTTTTTAATTAGTAAATGTTGAAATTAACATTAACTAAGATTAATAAATGCTGTAGAAGTCTTGTTCATTTTTAGTTCACGTTAACTAAAGGAGTTAATTAATGTTAACTAATTAAACCTTTTTTCAGTTTTTTTAAGTTGTAAAATTACTAAAACCAAAACTTTTAAATAAAAAAACTCAAGCTAAATAGAACTATTTAAAAAATATATATAATAAGGACAAAAGCTCATAATTAAATTATTAAAAATAAACCAAATGATAAATACTATTAAATAATACTAAAATAACACTAGATTATTTATTTATTTAACCAGCTGTTTCTAAAATAAAAGTGTGATACCTGCAGAACCATGTCCTCAGGTGAAATGTCCTCTGCAATCACGGTTCTGTAGCTACTGCTGTTAAAGACAGGCGGGTTGTCGTTGACGTCTGTGATATTGATGATAACCGTGGCAATGTCAGTGAGCACTGGTTTGCCCCTCGCCCCTTCCACTGACAGGTAGTACTCGCGGCACAGCTCAAAATCCAGCGCAGCCTTCAGCGACAGCAAACCTGTGGCACAGAGCAACAAATATCCAGTCAGCATTCTCAGCTCTTCTCAGAAAACATCCAGCATACATCTATCTCTTTATCAGTTTGCACAGATATACTGATCTGTTGGTTAAAATTGCAAAAATAGCAGAGAAAATTTAAGTTTGTTCTGAAAAAAAAAAGATCTAGCACCATTTACTTTGACAGTTTTGGCTTAAAAATGAGTTTCCCAGTGATAAGCACACCTGATCTTGGGGTTTGATGAAGAGCTTATTTACAATTCTCATGTAAACTAATGTGAAATGTGATTTATTGTTCAGTGTCTATTTCTGCTACCGTGTGCCTAATATCCTGTATGTTCAGTATATAATAGTGCTGACAGAAAAGTTAGGATAGAATGGGAGTTATAGCATTTCAATATACTGTATATAATACTGGCTGATTTTCTTTTATCGCTGTATAAGCTGACCACTTGCATTCAATCTTGACTAATAACTCTCGAGTACTTCCCAGTGGAGTTGGACTGAATGCATGACATCTTTTATGCAATTTTGCATTTCTGTTTTTGCAAAGCGCTTGATTTCTACAAGAGGCTGATTCATCTAAAGTATTTGAAAATCCGGTGGGATTTGCTCTGTGCATTATGGGTAGACACTGCTATTGGACCTCTTGCTGATCTGTCTGCTCACATTATCAGAGTAAAACAAGATGGAGCAAAACATCAAAAGCATAGGCATTCTTGCTTAAAGCTCAAGAATCGAGTTTTCAGTGCAAAATTGCTCTGTGTAATGTTTCTTTTCATTGATTTAAGGGCTATGTTGTGTCACTTAATGGCTTTCTTCGAGATCCACCACCATATTATAAACAGCGCAGTGTTTGTCCTTGGCACAAGTTCTGTTAATATAGGTGTGTTTGTGCTTGTGTTGAACATAGAGCTTTTGATACATGCAAGAGTGGACAGCCATAGTAATCCTCGTCTAAGCAAAAGGAGCATTTTTCAATGTCAAGTTTGATGAAGATGCATCAATGTTTTCTGCCTTTAGCCATGAATGGCTGACTAGGGCTAAATGTGTATTTGTAGATCATTTAATTGGAGCGTGATGCAGGCTGTTATGGGAACAAATGGCTCAGCCTTCATGAAAATAACAGTCCATATGGACTGCAGTAACCATCACAGACATCAGCTTACGTCTGGTCTTAATTGTTTATTTGGTTCGAAAGACACAGGCCACTGATCTTGTCGTGAGAGAGGCAATGTGACACTGAACTGTGGGTAATAAGATGTAAAACTGTGACATCTACTGGAAGATGCAAAAACTGGGAGAAAATTTGTTTTCTTTTGAAAATTTGGTTTATATGATTCATGAGTTCCTGGAATGACAAAACCATGTGCTTCATAATGTCTAAAAACAGTGTTGAAACTATAATACAGCTTTTCTTATCCTCTGATGTTGATGTCACACATGTTTTATTGACAAAGGATTACTTCCTTTCAGTCGTCAGTGACAAATATCGTGTTGAATACCTTCACCTATTTTCATAATTGGTGCAATAATAAATGTCTTGACTGATGATCAACCTACTGTACTTCATTGTCATTCACAGAAAAATAAATAAATAAATAAATAAATATGCTACCTCGATCCACCTTGACTAAGGAAATTGTGTAGTTAATTTGCCTACAGTAACCTGCTAAATGAGTCACTAGCAATCTATTAACCTTTTTGAACATGCAAATGGTCACCCATCAGGTTAAGGTATGCAGGCAAACTGATTTTTCTAAATACCAAGGCAATCTTTCCTAAGGCTATTTGCAATGAGACAAACATAACTGGTAAGTAACTGTATACCTCCCAAACAGGTATTGTGTTGTTTATCAAATTATGATTTTTTACCAAAGTAGGCCAGGTAATTGTCTAATATGGTGATCAATGATACTAATATATATACTCTATATATCATGATATCAAGAAAATCATCTTACTCATGATTCCATCAGTGTTACTAGTTCTTATTATGTTTAATTAGGTGTAACTGCCAACAGTAAATTAAATTAATTTATTTTTAATCCTATAATTATTCAGTTTGACCTTGCATGAAATGAGAAAAAGGAAAGTGTAATACAGTGCAAGTGGTTTAATGTATGATTGATGAGTTTCATTTTCACAAAAAGATATATAAATAAATGGGAATGCCAGTGCAATTGTAAAATGGCTCAATTTCTTCATGCTACACACACACACACACAAAGGTAATACAGGGGGACACGAGAACAATCGAAGATGAAAAGTTTGACAACTATTATTAAAAAGCCTCAGGTCTTCTTCAAAGAAGGGGAGATTTCTATTGAAATGCAGTGGATACGGTCAAATCATGCAAACTTCACCAAAAGAGTTCACTGTACCTGAAAGAAAATATTGCTGATTCAACACTGAAGAACTGCTTTTGAACTATGAATCATCTAATCTATTTTATTCACTTTCTTATACCATATAAAGGTTTTTCTAGATGACACATCTTTAAATGAATCACTGAACTCTAGGCAAAAAGAAAAACAAGTCCAAAATATAATGCATGCCCAGCAGATCTGAGCTTGACTATTATTTGCTATGAAAGTATATGCAAAACACCACAGTGGACTTACAGCGTTTGGAAGGGAATTACCTCTAAATAGCCAATTGATTTAAATGCAGAATGCTTGCTATCAGGCAGAACTGACAGTTATGTATTGTTTGACAGCTAATAAAGAGTTTGGCTCAATCTTCGATAAAAGTCCTGCAGCATGAAGGCTCAGAGGATTTGAGATAAGAGGACAAGACGAAGAAAGAGAGGGAAGACTACTGAACGGATGGGAATAAACAAGCTAACAAGTGCCTGTGTGGATTCAAAACATGTCAGCACAGGTTCTTCAATTTAACATTTACTCATGCTGAAGAACATTCCAGCTTTGCACAACATCAATAAAGCCACAGAAGATCAATGGCGGCATGTTAATATATCTACTTTCTATGAATGCACATGGATCACAAACATATTCAGGCTCAAACTCATTGTAATTTTTTTTTTTTACACTGACTTCAAGTTATGTAGGCTACAGTTAAAGTCTTTTCAGTTCAGAATTTGGTCACACTTTAGATTAGGGTCCAATTCTCACTATAACTACCTATTAACTACGACTTTTCCCTCAATAAACTCCTAATTACTGCTTATTAAAAGTTAGTTAGGTTGTTAAGTTTAGGTATTGGGTAGGATTAAGGGACGTAGAATATGGTCATACAGAATAAGGCATTATGTGCTTTATAAGTACTAATAAACAGCCAATATCCTTTAATATGCATGCTAAAAAACAAATAGTTAATAGTGAGAATTGCACCCTAAACTAAAGTGTTACCTAGAATATTTTGTAAATTTAATGAAATGGATAATGGAAAATAAAAGTGTTAGAGATATAAGAACTGTCATGAAAACTATATTAGAATTTTCATACCGTATCATAATCACTTAAAAAAAGTAATGTAACCGTCAAGTAAAAAGTCATTTTTTACTTTACTTAGTTTCCTTACACCTTAAATACATGTGAGTGTGTTTATTTAACAATGTGTTTACATTTATTTAGATATTTAGAAATATTATTAACATTAATTCGTAAATATCATTACGCTTTTATATCAATCATTATCAATCATTACGGTTGATATTTAACAATCCAAACTGTTTTTTGTAATGTTTCCTGTTGTTTCCACTTTGATTATCATGATAATGTTAGGTCTATAATAATGATTATGTCAAACTACCAAATAAAACAAAAAAACAAAACTAACTCTAAAATTAAAACATTTCGAAGTGTAAAAATACTGCCATGTTTAAAGCCTTGCATATTAAACATTTACTAATAAAGAAATCTAATTTAAAATGCCCTTACCTGTCATGGAGTTTATCTGGAATCGGCCATCTTCATTGCCAGAGAGGATAGTATATCGTACAGGCTCGTTATCAGTGCCATCTTTGGGGAGGGCGGACACGCTGATCACCTCCGATCCGATCCGGAACGATTCTGGGATCTGTGCAAAGTACTCCGAGCTGAGGAACAATGGCTGGTAATCACTCAGGATGACCACGTGTACTGTAATTGTGGCAAACGAGAAAAGGCGAGGGAGGCCTCGGTCGGTGGCTTTTACTTTCATCTCATAGGTGAACTTGGTCTCGTCGGCTAGAGATCTCTCCAGTCTCAAAATTCCTGAGATTTCATCTAGGGAGAAGAAGCCACTGTCGGCGCCTTGAAGAGAGTACCTCACCTCTGAGTTTATACCTGGAAGAGTTATATAACATAATATTCTCAGTATTATAGTGCAAGAAAAGCAGATCAACAGATAACTAAAAGCAAGAATTTAAGGTCTCAAAAGTAATATTACATCTATTTAAATACACTAATAACTAGGCTTTAAGCCAAACTTCACATGAAAAACATGTCTCATTGCATCTGCTTGTCGAAGAAAGTGTCTATGAGTAATGTCTATGGAATTAAGGTAATCAACTAACCTAGCTAAATCTTTTTTTCATTAGATTTAAATATACAGACCCTTTCCAAAAAAATTGAATATCATGGAAAAGTTTATTTATTTCCATAATTCCATTCAAAACGTTAAACTTCCATTATAGATTCAGGGCCCACAACTTAAACGATTTCAAGTATTTAGTAGTTCATTTGTACATAATTTGGGCTTCCAGCTCATAAAACCCACGAAAACAGGATTTAATTTTTTTTGAATATTACATGAAATCACACAGTAATTACACAGTGATACCATGGTCATTGAACCAGGTTTTGGTTATTTTGGCAGTGTGGGCAGGTGCAAATCCTGCTGGAAAATGAAGGAAGCATGAAGTGCTCTGGAAATGTCCTGGTAGACGGCTGCGTTGACTCTGGATTTAATAAAGCACAGTGGACCAAAGTCCTCTTTTCTGATGAGAGCAAATTTTGCATCTCATTTGGAAACCAAGGTCCCAGAGTCTGGAGGAAGAATGGAGAGGCACACAATCCAAGATGCTTGAAGTCCAGTGTGAAGTTTCCACAGTCTGTGTTGGTCATCGGCTGGTGTTGGTCCACTGTGCTGTCCACTCAACGCAGCCGTCTACCAGGACATTTTCAGAGCACTTCATGCTTCCTTCAGCAGACAAGCTTTATGGAGATGCTGACTTCATTTTCCAGCAGGATTTGCACCTGCCCACACTGCCAAAATAACCAAAACCTGGTTCAATGACCATGGTATCACTGTGTAATTACTGTGTGATTTCATGTAATATTCTAATTTTTTGAAATCCTGTTTTCGTGGGTTTTATGAGCTGGAAGCCCAAATTATGTACAAATAAACAACTAAATACTTGAAATCGTTTAAGTTGTGGGCCCTGAATCTATAATCTATGGAAGTTTAACGTTTTGAATGGAATAAAAAAACGTCTAGATATCAATCTGCATATGTGATGGACAATGGTTATGCACATGTTTGTTTGCACCTTTGAATGTATCTTGAGTAAAACAGCTCTATGTTTAACGAAGCACATACAAAAGACCTGAACCGGTTGAAACCTTGATTTATGTTCACATTGCAAGATAGTGATCACATTGACTTAGAAAGGATAATATCATTAAATCACTTGTTAAAGGCGTATTATATAAGAGCAAAGAAGTTCCAATTCACATGAATCCCTGTGACGGTACTCTACAAGTTCACACACATCTCCAGGTGTGGTCTGTACCTCCCTAATCATGTTTCTCTGTCAGAGCCTTCAATCCTACATCAAACACTGCATACCTTTAGCTTTTCAACCTGCATGTGAAGGGTCAAAGAAAAAAGCTGAGGGGATTTTAATACTTTCTGAGTGGATAAGTCGAAAATAGTCTGTGTGTTTTGCTTTAAAGCAGCCATTCGTGACAAGAGAAACAGTGCCATACCTGTGTCTGGGTCTTTGGCATAGATGACAGCAATAGGTGTCCTAATCGTGGTGTTGTCAAACACAGTGATGTCAAAATGGCTCGTGGAGAATTGTGGCGGGTTGTCGTTCATGTCTTTTACCATGAGTGTGACGTCTGCCTGACAAGAGCGGCCACCACCATCAGTCACTTTGACAACAAGATCATACTCTGATTCCCGCTCCCGGTCCAAGACAGCAAGGGTGAATAGCTCACCTTAAAAAAAGAAAAAGAAAAAGCATATGCTTGAAACTAGGCTTTATTAAAAAAAATGACAATAACAGGGACCGGTTCAACACTGTGTTGTAACATGTAGGGTATTTAAGACAAGCCTTGACTAGTTATTTATTTGATAGATGTGTGCAACAGATTATTTACTTGAAGTTAGCGGTTTCATTTCTTTACCATAGCTGCAAAAACAAAGAAAGTTGTTGTTTCAAGAACTTTACACTACAGAGCCGGACACAGTCCTTTGTTTCTAACATTGCCTGAAGCATTTCCTGCATCTTGTATCTTGTTAACCCAAAATAACCGTCTTAAAAGATGTTACATTTAGATAGGTTGCTCTAGAAGAGATTAAGTCACGTAAACGTTTCATAAATCAAATACTCTCATTGTTTACAAGGAATTCCAAAAATTCTAAATGTCCTGGGAAAGTTGCCTCTTATCTTCTTTGTTGGTTTGATTTCCTCGAACAGTAAGCAAAAGCAATCTCAAACCGCAGTGAATGCTACTAGACATCTGGAGAAGGTTTGAGAGATCAAAATTACCAGTTTTGGAGTCAAGATGGAACTTGTCTGCATTAGGTCCATGAAGAGTGAATGACACCTGGCCATTTGTTCCAATGTCGGGATCAGAAGCAGAGATCTTCAGGATGAACAAGCCTGATTTGGAATTCTCCACGACTGCCTCTGTATAAAGTAACTGGGAAAAGTGGGACATTTTCCAGTAAAATAGGTTGCCATCAAACAACGTCAAATTTCAGAATTTCTTCAATTTAGTTTCTAGTATGTAGGCCTTTCTACAGGCACTTTTATATCCAATGTCGGAGTACATTTATTATATGTATATATATATATATATATATATATATATATATATATATATATATAAATGAAAATCACATTAAAGCAGTCTTTGAAAACGTTTTACCATGTCTTCATCTATATATCTATCTGTCTGTCTGTCTATCTTTTATTTTCTATATATCCACAGGGACAAAACTGCCCATAGTTGAAGAAACACACATAAACATGCAGAAACAAACTGATATCTTCTGGAGAACGCCTGACTTACTTGCTCACACAAAGGACTGTTGTCATTGAGGTCAAGAACATGGACCTCAACATTGGCAGAGGTTTGAAACCTTCCATCTGTGGCTGTTATCTTAAGGGTGTATTTGTCTTTGTCTTCTCTGTCAAGCGGACTTTTGGAAATCACTGTCCACTCCTCCCCTGCTGCTGTGACTGAGAACTGGCCCAGTGGGTCTCCCTCTTTAGAGATGAAAACAGCAACAGAATGTGTTTAAAACCAACATACATCATTTTGCCCATGCAAAAATGTTTATACAACAGTCAAAGTTGAAGTAAAATGTCAAAGCTGAATTGTAAAGACAGACAGCACAGAATAACTACTATATTAATAGTGTTATATTAACATTATATTAATAGACAATAATAATTAAACTAAACCAGTGACTTTGCATACCTGTTATATAACACACAATCTGTCTATTATCTGCAGACACATCTTTATCAGCAGTTGTCAGAGTCACAATGGTTTCTCCAGGCCTGCTGTTCTCTAGGATGGACCCTTGGTACAGTTCCTCTGTAAACTGAGGTGGGTTATCATTTTCATCGGTGATAGTCACTTCAACTAGAACTGAAGAGGTCAGTTTGACAGTGTCGCCATGATCAGTGGCCACCACATAGAATCTATGAAGCTGTTTGGTCTCGGAATCGGCCTCCTTTAAGGCAGTAATCCAGCCAGTTTGCGAATCAATTGTAAACATGTCGCCAATATCATCTGACTCCGACTCGATTGTATATGAGACTTCTCCGTTGACGTTTGTGTCGGCATCATTAGCTGTCACTTGAATGACTGTGGTGCCGGGGGGCAAATTCTCAGTCAGGAAGGCCTTATAGGGGTCAGCCTCAAACATAGGCTGATTGTCATTAACATCTTGAACCTGTATTTGAACAGACACAAGAGATGCTACATCGGTACCATTGTGATTACCTTGAGCGATCACATCAATCTTGTATGTCTTGGTTTTTTCATGGTCAATGTTCTTCTGCACTACAACTGTACCGCTATCTTTGTCGACAGCAAAAGCATGTTCTTTGTTGCTGTCTATAGTGTTACCATCCACCAAGCTGTATATCAGTGGCATATCAGCATCCGCCTTGACTGTGCCTATCTCATATCCGATAGGGAGGTCCTCAGATGCTGAGAAAGAGTACAATGGCTCAGTAAACCGGGGCAGAATGACCTCCGGTGGGACCACCTTGACCTGTACTGGCACAGAGGAGTTGTAAAAAGGAATGCCTCCATCTCGAGCCTTAACTTTGAAGGTGAAAATCTTATTCTCCAAACCAACCAGACTCTCTTTGACGCTGACCACTCCGGTAAAAGGGTTGACCTCAATAATATCTTCAGTAACTTCCTCCGCTTCTTCTACTGTGTAAGTGACATCAGCATTTTTACCTTCATCTGCATCATAAGCCATTATCTGTATCACTGGTGAGCCTTTGTTTACTGTTGATTGAATGGAAACCTGATACTCGGAGGCTTTAAATTGAGGGACGTTATCATTCTCATCTGTTAGAATGATCTTTACAGTGCAAAATCCCACTCTTCCTCCACCATCCTTAGCCATGACCTTAATCGCAATCACTCTTTGCGATGGATTTTCTCTGTCCAATGACTGAGAAGTCACAATTTGTCCATCTTCATCGATGGAGAACTTCTCATCGGCAAGCTTGTTAATTATGGTGTAGTCTACACTGCCGTATGGCCCATCATCCGGGTCAATAGCAGCCAGACGGATCACACGAGTTCCCACTTCTGCGTTCTCTGCCAGATCTGCCTCGTAAATGTTCTGGTTGAAATAGGGGCTGTGCTTGTTGCCGTTTGTCATGTCAATGTTAACAGGGGCAGTCTTCTGAAACACACCATCGGAAACTGCAACGGTGAGGTTATAAAATGGATCCAGGTTTCTCTTGCACAAATTAGAGAATGAGATAAGTCCAGATGATTCATTAATAGAGAAATATCTCCCCTCGTTGCCAGACAGGATCTTATATTGGAGGTCATCCTTACTATCAGGGTCTGAAGCCTGAACTTTGATAACGATGTTGCCACAAGTGGCCATTTCATCAAGAGAGGCCCGATAAGATGGCTCACTAAAATCCGGAGGGTTGTCATTGACATCTATGATGTTCACAATGATGTGAGCCTCACCACTGAGCGGTGGTGAACCTTTATCTGTGGCTTTAACTTTCAGCGTGAACTGCTGCATGGTTTCATAGTCCAATACTTGCAATGTCTCCAAACTCCCAGTTAGTGGGTCAATATTAAAAAAATCACTTTTGTCAATCAATTGGTAAGTTACCTCTGAATTCCTGTCTGAATCTCTGTCAACAGCTGAGACCTGTAAAACAGATGTGCCTATTGGAAGGCCCTCAGACACATCTGTTATATAAGGCAGATTCTGAAAGACAGGGGCATTGTCGTTTATATCTTCCACATCAATCTCTACTTTGGCTTCGCTAAAGGTACCAGTCACCGAATCTGTGGCACGAACAGTCAAAATATGCTTTGTTTGAGTCTCAAAGTCTAGGAAATCAGTGACACTTAAGACCCCTGTTTTGAAATCGATGTTGAAAAACCTGGAGGCATTGTCTTCCTCTAGATTGTAGATAAGGCCGTATCCTTCTGGGTTTCTTGCTTGCACATGCAGGATCGTTGTTAAAGGAGTAATATTCTCAGGTAATTTCAAAGGGTAGTACAGGCTTTGAAATATTGGATGAGAACGATTTTGCACTTGGACGTAGAGTGTCCCAGCGGCTGAAAGACTCGGCTCACCATCATCTGATACCAGTACAGTGAGCACATAATTATTCATAGACTCAAAGTCTAAAGGTTTCTGTAATGACACATCCCCAAGATAAGAGTCGATTCTGAAGAGATTGAAATCATCCTCCAGTAAAAATATTATAGATCCATTCTCACCGAAGTCATCGTCGGTTGCTAGCACTTGGAAGAGAACATCCCCTGGTTCAGTTTCCTCCGATATTATCAACGAATGAGGCAAATTTGATATTTTCGGAGCATTGTCATTGATATCATCTATATAGACCTTAACACGAGTTACATCCACACGTGGTGGATGCCTCATGTCTCGGACCTCCACGGAAACATCGTACTCATCCCGTTCCTCCCTGTCAAATGGAACTCCGGTGGTCTGCAGGACTCCAGATGATGGAACCACTGCAAATTTCCCATGTGGGTTCAAAACAGTATACTGCAAGGGCTCGTTCAGGTAGCTACCTGTTGCTCTCACAATGGCTAAAATTTTCACAGATGCAGAGTTCTCCGGTACACTGGCTACATGCATCCTCTTCTCGAAATTCAGACTAGTCTTTGTTGAATTGGTGATATTGCATTTCACTAGGGTAGTGTCTTTATATAACCCATCAGAGGCAGTGATCTTTAACACATTATGGGACGGTAGTTCAGATGAATCATTCACTGAGATTATTCCAGTGGACTGGTCTATTTTAAATGCATTTTTATTACTACTCTCCGAAATCATGTAGGTGACTGCTGAATCTGCATCATGAGCTGTCACCTGGATCACTTTCATGTCTTCAAAAACTGGTAAAGTGACAGCAGTTTCATAGACAGGTAAAGCAAATTTTGGGGGACAGTCATTAAAGTCCAGGACACGAATATTTATTCTGCATGGCTTGGAAGAACTTAGCGATGGCTCGCCGGAATCCCACACCTGAACGCTGAAGAAAAATTCAGGTGTTGTCTCAAAGTCAACTGTAGTCTTTAAGAAGATGGTACCCATACTCGGATCTATTTTAAACACTTTCTGTGCTGCAGGCTCAAGGATTTGGAAGACCAGAAGAGCATTTGTGTCTTTGTCCGCATCTGACGCCTTGATCACTAACGGCGTGTTGTTCTCACCAGTCACCATGCTGTTTATGGGCGCAGACTCACTAATCTGCCCATAATACGTGTCCTGGTGGAAAACAGGGGCATTGTCATTTTCATCTATCACATAAATGTAAATTACAGCATCAGATGAGATTCCCGCTGAATTTGTAGCTCTTATTTGCAGACGGTAGGAGGGGTGCTGCTCAAAATCAAGTGCATTTTGGACAGATAGCAGTCCAGAGTTGATGTTGATGTGGAATGTCCCATTGGGGTCGCCTTGATTGATCCTGTACAGCACTGAGGACGGACAGCTGGCGGAGACAGATAGCACAGGGGAGCCAGGAGGTATGGCTTCACTTATCTCAGTGATGTATTCTTCAGAGGAGAACCTCGGTGGTGTGGATTCAGACAGCTTTACAGTGATGGTAACGGGGCAGAGGGTACTGCGCTGGGGAAAGCCCTGATCTGTGGCTTTTACTGTGAGGTGATACTTCTCCTGCGGAACTCTGTCTAATGCATCAAATACACGAATGCTTCCCGTCTCCTTGTCGATTTCAAAGGCACCATCCACATTCCCACCTGGACAAAAAAAGGAGATTATTTACTTTACGAAAATGTTGTTAAATGTCAAAAACATTAAATGTGATTATCATTTTTAATTGCCACCCAAGATCATTTATAAATGCAACCTTAAAATTTTGTATTAAGGCAAGATTTCATTCATTCATAAATGTGCTTGCATAAATGCTAAAGAAAAGTTAGTTAAAAAGCAAAGCCAATATAGTGCTCCAGGCTGTCTTACCAGAGTGAAAGGAATAAACAATCTCTGCATTGCTCCCTGTATCCTTATCCAGGGCTTTGACTCTTAGCACTTCGATGCCAGTGAGTGCCAGATTACTTATGGTGCCCTCATAATGAGTATTCAGAAAAGATGGGATGTGGTCATTACAGTCTTCTACATGCACAACAACCTTCGCAAAGTTCTTTTTTATAGGTATCTTGTCATCTCGTACCTGGAAAGATAAAGTACATGGGTCAATGTGTGTTGGGTGCAAGAGTTAGGGAGATAACTTTTGACCACTGATGACCCTTATAGGCACTTTTTTGAGGTCAGGAATTTTTCAGGAATGTGGATTTATGGTTTCCCCCTGTGCTCTGACCCTTTCTATCTCATTATGCCAGGGACTCAAGATAATTATTCAAGATGATTTAACTGGACAAATAACAAAATGATCTCATGTCCATTTAATCAAAGTATAATTTTTGTCTGGCTTGTCTCTAATTGTAACAGATTGCTCTGGCCATTAATACTATTTACATAAGACCTTGAGATGAGAGTCTAGTTGAATCAAGTCAAGTGTCACTTTACCATCACAATCAGAGTATGAGTGGAGATGGTCTCATAGTCCAGCTCCTCTTTAATGACAAGCACACCACTCCTTTGGTCCAAGTGAAAGTACTTGAGGCTGTCTGTGTTGAGGCTGCTGTGGATGGTGTAAAAGAGTCCACTGTTGGCATCTGCATCATGAGCACTAATGTGAAGGATCTCCTTCCATGGAGATGTGTCCTCTGGCACTCTTACTTCATAGAGGCTCTTTAAGAACATGGGCCGATGCTCATTTATATCCACTACTTGAATGTAGGCCTAAGAGAACAAAGACAAACCACCAAACTCTCAGCTGTCCATTGGCTTAAAGTGAGACACATTAAAATGCAGACCTAATAACAATGGTAAATCTTTAATCTCACATTCTATATGCAGAGGTGCATGCTATGAATTTATTGACTCTGCGCTAAATGTGTTATAGATTTGGCATGTGTGCTCATACTTGAGTGGTTATGGCCTGAAATCCATCTGTGACTCTGACTGTTAAGTTGTAATGAGATTTTCTGCCAGCATCCAGGCGTCTAGCTTTCACAATGCTCCCTGTGTTCTTCTCAATGTAGAAGTCCTGCTCTTCATCACCACCTAAGACAAAATATTAGCTAGTGGTTAGATCAGTGGTTCTCAACATGGGTCAGAGGTTTGTTATCAACCAACCACAAAAATGTACATATTTAGGATAGCAAAATAAAAGCCTTATGAATTTTAAAACGAAGGTTTAAAAAACCCTTCCCATGTCATTTATTCTTCAAAGGGCTTGCATCCAATCAATCTCTTTGGTATTTTGGTGCGTAATCATATGTTACTTCACTAACTGGTCGATTAAATAGTTTATGTGTTTGAATTTATTGTTATATTAATATTATTTAAACGTATGCATTTCATTATTCCATAATTACAATAACCCATGACAATAATGACTTATTACAATCTTTGCTTATGGGACTTTTCATTGCTTTGCCTCCAAATTAAATAGGTTTTGGGTGTATTCAGTGCATTAAATTATGAATTTCTGTAAACATGTCGCTTCTGGTTGCCTTTATTTAGGTTTACAAATATGGTTTGAGCCATAGTGTACATTACTAACAGCTAAGATCAATATCAATTCAATATTATAATAATATTAAGTTTAATGCATTTTAATGTTTGATTTTAAGAGAAATGTTGTTTACTTTACAATACTACTTTACTATTTTGTTTCTGTTTTGGGTCACCACTCAGTGTCCAATATAAAATCTGCTGTATTAGAAAAAACATTGGGCCAGGATAACATACTGTTTCACACATCTGATGGCATCGACACCTCTGAGTGAATCTTTGTGGGTGAGCCCGTATACATTACTTCAGGGCTGAGTGAGTAACATGAAGTGTTATGACAGAAAGATTCAGTTGAAGTGTTAATCCACAACAATTCTCTACAATTAGCATTAGCAGAATAATTACATGACTATCAACAACAACAACAAAAAAGCCTTGATGAAAAGCACAAGCATACTGTAGATTTCACATTTGAGAGTATGGGTACCAATCACACAGTTGCTCTCCAACACCCACATGAGTCTTTGTTGTAATGCCCAGCCAGGTACAATAATGACAGAAAACAAGGCCACATCAGGAGGCCACTCCTGAGACACTGTTCATGGCATCAGCACTATTGTTTAAGGGAAAACATTTGGCACACGTATAAAAAAGACCAGACGTCTTACTCAGTGGGGGCAAATTCGTGCCTGCTTTAACAGATGGTGTTTATTAAGCATTCCACCTATTGAAGGCTATCTGGTCCCATTTTAATACAACATTTATTTTAAGTGGCTCTTAACTATGTTTATTTCCAAACTTTACAAAGCAGTCTTCAAATGGATTAATCATCCTCTTTGCTGAAGGACAACCATCTCTAATTTTGCCCTTAATGGAGACTTTGACATAATTCTGAAAAAAAGCAAGATTGCTTCTTTTTTTTTCCTTTTTTTTTAATCAATACATAATTGGTTTCTCAAGGGCTGAAAAAGCTGCTACAGTGAAACAATGCCTTCAAACTAAATGATAAAAAGTTAGGGTTGGGGGTAAGGTTAAGCAGACTAGAGATTATTTTATGTAATCATTTAACTTCCAATACTGCACTGATTCACTGCACATGTTTTTAATCTAATATTCTAATCAAATGGGAATTTTTTTTGTAATGCTGTTTGTAATTCATTGATTTTATTTAAATTATAGAATATTTAATGTTTCAGTAAACAAATCACCTATACACTGTTAAATCAGAAATCTAAAGTAATAATCCATAACTTGTATATTCATAATATTTGTTTGTTTTTTCCGTTGGTTTTCAAGCAAATTAAATAGGCGTAGGCGTAGGCTAACTATGAATTTATTTAATCACATCACTTCTAACTGTCTGGCTTAATTTAGAAATCCCCAAAGGTACAGAATTACATTAAAACTCATCATTCAAAGCACAAAGTGAATGATATTAAACCATGAATATGACCTAACATTAATAATCATCACAGCATTACGCATGACAAATTCAGAGCAACATATAAAAGATCTGAAATGTACAGTCTTTTTCATCAAATTGACCACAGTTATCTGGTTAAAATATAATGTGTTCATATCTAAGAGTAAGATAACGCATTTAAATGAATGCAGGCCTCGCTGTCATTATATCATATTCAGTAGAACCATGCTGAGATAAAACAAGTTCTGAATCCACAGGTGAACTTTCGTCCTTGCTTCATTTTCCCTCCCTACTACAAATGCTTCTGATTTATTTCAACTGAAGCTCATTTCTCTCGGAGTGAGTCTTCAGGGCTGAAGGTAAGAATGTGGGGAGTAGAGAGAAGGTCAGGTTCAGCCCTTAACTGCAGGCGAATGTGTGCTGCTAGCACAGGCACAGAGAGACTGATGGCAGCTCCTCTGGTGCTCTGGCTTGTCATCTGAAGAAATGTGTCACTGCTAAGATCTACCTCCTGGCACAGATCTTATCACAGAGAGGCAAGCTATAGCACCCCCTACATGCTGTACTGTACCATGTGCCCATGACAGCTGCTTTTCTCTTCTTTTTTTTGCATAGCTTTTGCATTTAAGCCTACTCTACTGTTAAAACAACATTTTCCACTCTTTGTTTTAAACATAAACATCACTAAAAGTAGTTAGATTTATGCTTACCGTATTGACCATGAATCTTGTTTATGTTCATTTACTGTAAAGGGCAATGCTGTGGTAAATCATAGAGCCTTGCTTACCGGTTATGTCAAAAAAGTGCAGGCTCTTTGAGATCTCTGTTCGGATGATTCCCACCATGTCAGAGACAGGATCTGTCTCCATCACCACATAGTTGAAGGGCGGCTCATCAAAAGCCAGTACCTCAGAGCTGGACTCAGGTTGGGGCAGCCATTGAACATGCAGACGGGCCTTAGACATTCTTGGAGGGTTGCCTTGGTCTGTTGCTTGTATCTATGATAGTGAAGGAGAAAACAAAAGGTGAAAAAGTGAATTTCCCCCCCTTTTACTGTAATTTATAACTAGATTTACTGGAATATATCATGTAATATTTGTTCACAGCCTTAGATTGTTTCCATACCGTCAGAATACTGTAGTTGCCCCGAATAAATTTTCCACTAGCTGTCACCACCCCGGTCTCAGGATGGATATCAAAACGAACGTCACTGCTGTCTTCCAGGCTGTACGTGATCATGCCATTGGGCCCCACATCGTCATCACGGGCCACCATCCTGTAGATGTCCTGAGGCTCCTCCGTGCTCTGCTGTTCAGGTAGTTTTATCTGGAAAAGCTTTTCACTGAACTGAGGGCTATTATCATTTTCATCCAAGACTTCGATGACTACGGTGGCAGTGGAGCTTAATGGAGGATCCCCTTGATCTGATACCATGACCTAAAAAATGGCAGGTGTGGAAAACATCTTTAACATCATGTGCACAAATCAAAACCAAATCTCTGTCAACTCTCAGAGTGTTATGGATATGACAATGTAGATATGATTGGTCTCAAGATCTGCTATTGCTGCTGCTGCAGAGCAAGTACTGAGACTTGTCAATATGTGAACAAGACATATTACTGCTGCACAAATAGCATATTAAGGGTTTCTTAAAGTGCGCTGCAAATGCTATAAGTATAAGATTCAAGTATTTGAAGGTTAAGCAGCGAGCTCATTGGCTACTGATACAGCAGGAACCAGCTGTGCCCTAACAGTATATGACAAAGGAATTAATCAAACACAAAACTGGCTCTTAGGTTAGCTTAATTAAATTTGAAGTAAATACTAAAAACAAAGATATTTATTAAAGCACAATACATAAGTCTAAATATAAATATTATAACTGCAATATTCTTTATTTTGGAATATAGAGAATATAGTGGCAGCATTCATTGCATCCACAGCACCAGCATTCATATCCATTTCACTTTCCCTCAGTGTTGTGAATTTTTTATCGGTCTAAGAATGTTTTCTGAGGGAAGATCTCCAGAGCAAACATTTGTAACCTCCATGGCAGAAAAAGGTTTAGAATGAAAACAGAATGTAGTGTAAGAAAAAGTTATTTGTCACCCCTCAAATTATTAAATATTGTACTGTCCGCCTATATGCATCGTACACTTCATCCATAATTTAATACTGTTCTTTTATAGGACAAACTCTGAACAATCTTCATGAATGTCTTTTCCATATTACAACAGTGCCATATCAAATGAATCATGATTCAAATCATTCATGTTTGATTTGTGAACCAGATCAACAAGTTTGTCGAAAGAACTGATTCTTTTTAAAATGGGATGGATCTGGTTCACTGATTTAACAACGACTCAGTGATTTGGTCACATTGGATCTCAAGTTAACAGCACTTTAGGGGAGGTCATTATGAGTGAATCATTTTACAATTACTCAAAGCTTTTGCATGGCTTCAGAAGACTTGAAACAAGTCAATCACATTTATAATGTTTGTTTTGTTTGTTTTTTAGCTCAGGGACACTATGAATTGTTATATGGCAAAGACATACTTGAAGGTTTTTCAAAATAAAATAACAATAAGACTGACGTACACACTGGAAACACAAACAGCAATATGTTCTCAGCAATCAGTCAGAGAACAGCTCAGGCCTGAGGTTCGTGACCTAGTAAACAGAAAGGAGCAAGTGAACCAACCTCAATGATATGCTCTGCTTTTTGTTCCCGGTCCAGAGCAGCAAGGGTGCTGATCACACCTAAACAAACATACAGAGGAAGAACAGACACGCTGATCAATGCCACCGGCCTCAGATGGATGGCACACCTGTTTGTTCACCCCAGGCTGCCCATTTTACTCTCCCTTCTTCTCACAGGTTTGTTTTTCAAGCTTTATTTGTTTTGTTTCACAGTTTATATTAGGTCACCCTGTGGTACACAAGCCGTGGGAACTACAGTAATTTTTCACATTTCACAATGAGGATTTAGCCATCGCCAATATATACTAAAAGACCAGACTTTCCAGTTGCCAAGAAACTGACAGAAAATGAGCCACGGCTTAAGAACCAAAGCAGTTGAGAAGTGCAAAAAGCAGTTTTGTGAATTAGTACAAGAGGTTCTCAGACACAACACTCTTTACAGCTGAGTGTTACAGGGGCTTGTTTAAGTGTGCTTCATGCCTCAACAGCTAAATTCAGGCTAAGGGTGGACAAAATGCACTAGTGACAGTGGTTTACCACCACTGCAATAAACACTTGAGAGTGTCATTTCAGTGGAAGAGACCTGGCAGGGATCCACAGCATCTATCAACCTGTGCGGCACTCAAAACAAACCCTGCTGGGCTTTTATGACAGCCTGTATTTAGGCAGGTGATCCTGAAAGTGTGGTTTTGGCATTAATGCCCACCTGTGGAAAGTCTGCCCTATCGTGCATGGGACAATGGGCAAATGCATGGCTTTAAAAAGGTCTTAAGTGCTGTTAACATTCAAAATATTACAAAACAACCCTTTTTGTCTCTATTCTTGTGTCTTAATCTCCCCTAGAGCATTTGATCATGTAAACTCTGTTCCCAACCCACCCAAGAATTATTTGTCTTACCTACTTACTGACACTAGAAATGGTTCATATCTAATAAATTCTATGGTTTTTTTAGTGCTAAGCTGTTGAGGCGGTTAGCTTAGTCAGTATTCATTCTAGTGATTAGTCATCTACAGCTGTCCTGTCCTGACAAAAACTCTAGAGAACTAGTCCCTTTAGCCCTGGGAGAAAGAGGCAAAACCGCACTGAAGTGGTATTTGTTGCTGTCTTGAGATGTAGCTTAGATTATATTACACTTTTATATTCATTTAGCATTCTCCTTTATCCTCCAGCACTATACAGTACACGCATACAATATTCAAGGAGCTCTGTCTCTTTTAAGAGTAATGGTTCATACTAACAGAAGTTTTCGCCTCAATCTTCCAGCCAAACCCATTAGCCCGTTAACAATGGAAATGAGAGCTCATCTAAAGAAAATTTGACTGGTATAAAACTTCTACAAGTAAGAATTTCAGTGTGAAAGATCCTTCATATAATACAACCCAACCCCCTGTCTTCTTTGTAATCCTTGTCTATTAGCTCAGGGTGCGGCAGATGAAACAACAAAAAGACTAGACTTAGTCAAGACAAGTGCAAGCTTGCAACGCTGGTTAATGCGGTTCTAATTTTCATAGTTACTGTTCAAAGGCTAGATTAAGCTGCTGCAAAAGGGTCAGATGTGTTGTGGTTTGTGATTGTGTGACTCTGTGGGCCTGCTAAACAACTATCCTCACCCTTGACACAAAATGACACACTGATCACAGTATTCACAGTAATTAGAGGTCCTATTCATTTTGCCCTTACCACCCTTATGTAAAATGTGTGCCTAGACATGTTTAATCGATCCATCAAAGGTTGCATTATCGCATGACATGAATCACCAACATCAAAACTGATGAACAAGTACTTTCTGACAGGCCATTTGAAGCATAAAGTTTACCTGTTTTTGCGTCTATGGTGAAATATATGCGTTGAGAATCAAGGATCTGGAAAACAAGCTTCCCCTCAGAGGACTTGTCCATGTCTGTGGCAGATACTTTCAGCACAGATTTGTCCTTTGGCAAATTCTCTTGTATTGAGCCAAAGTAGACAGGCTGGGACAGCTCAGGGGGATTGTCATTAATATCCAAAACTTCAATGTAGACCTCAGTCCAGGATACCAGTGGTACAGTGCCCAGATCTTTTACATAAACTGTCAGCCAATAGTGTGGCACAGCCTCACGATCCATAAGGCCTGCCGTCCGAATAACACCTGCAAAATGAAATGATCCAGAATCACCAAGCGATAACAACAACAATATACTGCACTGCAACATTTAACATACAATGAACAAACATAACAAGTAACAAAAATTGTTTTAATTTGTTTTCTAATTTAAAATTCTGAAATCACTTCATAAGCCAGTGTGCACAAGTATTGCTAAACTCAACCCAATAATTATGTATTCAAAGAAAAATAGGTGCATGTAATGTAACAGATGTTAAGGCAGTGGCTTTTGAAATTATTAAAATATTTCAACATATGCAAGGAGAAAGCCATGTATCACATTGTCTATACATATGTCTGGTATGCCTAATGATTGATCTGTAAATGTTTGAACATGCAGTGTTGACCCAAAATGCTGAAGGTACTGTACAAGAGAAGGTCAGTCAGTTCCATGAGGTATTTTCCTATCTAGGTAAATCATGTGAGACAAACTTGAAATATTGTAATCACAAACATACCTGTTTCTTCATCAATCGTGAAGACGCCAAGCCCTGAACCATCTTGGATGTAGTATCTGACTACTCCATCTCGTCCTAGGTCGTTATCTACAGCCGTTAGCGTCAAAACTGAAGTTCCTATTTTAGCATCCTCCATAATGGCGCCGTTATGCACAAAAAGAGTGAAGAGAGGCCGGTTCAGGTTTTCGTTGACATCTAACACTTCAACCTCAATGAAACATGAAGATGATAAAGACCGTGGCTTTCCATGGTCTACAGCTCGAACAGTTAGATTATAAGACTGCTGCCTTTCAAAGTCCAGTTCGCTCTCCAGAGTCAAGCAGCCTGTGGATGTATCCAGGAAAAACGTCCCTGCTTCACTGTTCTTTAGGTTGTAGCTTATGAGACCTCCGCTCTCCAGATCAAAATCAAAGCTTTCAACCCACAACAGCACTGTGCCTGGAGGAACATCCTCGGGAACTTTGATCCTGTAGATTGTGGGTACAAACTTTGGAGGATTGTCATTGATGTCCTCCAGTACAACCACCAGATCTACAAATGAGAATAGTTGTGTGTCCAGTTTGGCTTGATCTCTGGCTTCAATTGTCAGGTCATATCTACTAAAGGTCTCTCTGTCTAAAGGCCCAGTTACCTTCACCACCCCTGTAACTTCATCAATTTTGAACAAATCGGTAAAGGTTAACAATGAAAATTTAAATGCTCCATTGTCATCCAAGTCAGAATCGACTGCATTGACTTTGAAGATGCTTTTTTCAGCCTCTGTGTTTTCTGGGATGTTCACAACATATCTTGGCTGAGAAAATAATGGAGGATTATCATTTGCATCAAGAACATTAACAGCAAGAAACTTCCATGTAGAGATTTGTGGAGATCCCAGGTCATACACAGTTATGTTGAGAATGTAAAACTCTTTTTGCTCTCTGTCCAAAGCACTGATAACCTTGAGGTCTCCTGTGTTCATGTCGATAGTAAAACATCCATCCTCATTTCCACTGGAAATTGCATAGACAAGCTTTCCATTAAAGCCAGAGTCATTATCAGTGGCATTAAACTGCAGCACAGATCTATTGAGAGCAAAGTCTTCCCTGATGTCAAACGAGCTCGGTGTGCCCATGATAAACTTTGGAGAGTGCTGGTTAATTATATGAACATCTGAGATAGTCTCGTCTTCTTTGACCGTGAGAGACGGCTTAAATGACTCAATAAGCTTCTCTGTCAACTGCCTAGTAATTCCGGTCTCCTCGCAATATGTGGTGGCACCTTCCCCCTTGCCTGTGATATGTATGGTCACTGTATTTGGATCGGCACTATATTTGCCATCTGTTGCTGTTATTTTAAGTATATATAAATGATTATCTGTGTCTTCATAATTTGAGGGAATTGCCCTAGAAAGTTTAATGGTGCCAGAAACAGGGTCAATTGCAAACAGTCCGTCGTCATTCCCAGATTCTATCCTGTATTTGATCTGCTGCAGCTCATCCAGATCGAGTGCTGACATCTCTGTAATACTCTGCCCCACAGCAAAGTGTCGGGGGATGGAGGCATTGCACGCCACCCGCTCAAACACTGGAGCGTTGTCGTTGATGTTGGTCATGGTGATGGTTGCAGAGCATTCGCTCACTCTGTTAAAAGGGCTGCCGCTATCAGAGGCCCATATTCTCAAGTGGTACCATCTCTTCATGAGCTCATAATCGAACTCCTGAGAGGTCGAAATCACACCAGTCAGTGGGTCTATACTGAAAGGAACGGGACCTGTGTTTGCTATAGCGTAGGTAACAAAACCATTGTTATCTTTGTCCACATCAATAGCAGAGACGGCTAAGATGCTTGTTCCGATTGGTACATTTTCAGGTAGAGAAGCCTGGTATGAAGGCAATGTGAACCTAGGGGCATTATCGTTTTCATCAATTATATCCACAACGATACGGGTAACCGCTTCTCCATTATTTGCTGTAACATCAAACTCATAATGAGAGTGCTTTTCAAAATCAAGCGACTGCGAAGTTACAATTACACCAGTTTTGGCACTGATTTTGAATTTATAGCTGTCTGGGTTTTCTTTGATGCTGAAGGTTGTATTTTTGAAACTCAAACCTACAGAGACTCTAACTACATGACTTTTCGGTGGGGAAAATTCACTGAGGGTGACATAGTAGAGTTCTTGTTCAAATGTCAAGGGTTTAACATGAGTAGGAGGAGGAAAATGCACAGTTTGTATTGGTGTTTGCAATACAACACTTCGGTTACTTCTGTCTTTGGCCTGCAGGGAGATGTTTAGTCCAAATGGGTTTTGTGACCAGTCAATCCATTTTGTTGAGACAAGCTGAAAGCCACCATCATGCAAAGTTGATGGAATAATCTGAAAGCACTTAAGTGGATCCCCTTCAACTATACGTAAAGACGCCACTTTCTCTTTCTCCTTGGGTTCCATCTTGATCGTCACACTTATTTTGTCGTCATCCGTTTGCGGACTAACTGCACTAGTGGGTGCAATGAGGGTAAAGTTTTCTGTCACCTTTTGTATGGTCACAACAACCGTTGCTACATTTCCAAACTTCCGCACACCAGAAATTTTCTTTGTCCTGTCCTCTGCCAGCACTGTAAGTTCATACCGGTCTCTCTGACTGGCATCAAGTCTCTTGACAAGCGTAACGGTCCCCGTGAAAGGATCAACGGCAAATGGGTGTGATCTAGTGGTGAATGAGTAATAAAAGTCTGCATTGCTGCCAATATCAGCATCTGTTGCAGTCACTCTCACCAGGCTTGACTTGATCGGTGTGTCCTCTTTGATTAGCACATGATAAGAGGCAGGGTAAAAGAGTGGTTTCAGATCATTTGTGTCAAGCACCTGGATCAATACCTTTGTTCTAGCTCGGTTCTCATAGGTACTTTCTGTAGCCTCAATGGTGAGAGTGTAAACGTCTCGTACCTCTCTGTTCAGCACAGCTGAGTTACTGCTTCTGGTTTTGATTCTCAGAAAGCAGAAATCTCCAACGGTTTCCTCCTCGGCTTTGAAAAGGCCATCATCATCACCAGAGACAACCTTGTACTTGATGTCCCAGAAGGTATCAGATAGTATGATGCCCATTCGGACTGGGCTCTCCACATAGGTCCTGGGGGCAGAGTTCTCATAAATGCTCGCATTATATAAATGATTGGTGAACCTCAGCAGAGAGTTGTCTTTAACCAGGCTCCCCTGACATCTGGTTAACATTCCTAGGACTGCTATGACAGTGAGAATTATGGCTGTGTCTGTGAAAGCCATTCTCACCGTCTCAACATGGACCCGCAGACCTGAAGAGAAGGCAAAACAATTTACAAATTTTTTTTCTGACAAGTAGACCATGCTGTGTCAATATATGCTCTTACAATGAGCTGATATGACAAAAGTAATATTGCAATGACCATTATATAAACACATACTATAACCTGAAAGCACAAAACAGGCACACATACACACACCCGCTCATCTCATTGTCCATTCACCTAGTAAAACCATAGTCAGCTATTTTTTTCTCCTGTTTTGACATGTCTTGACAAGCTACATTACATTGTTTAACTGTGAGAAGAGCACTAGAACTCTTTAAACCAGGTGATACATTTCCACATGGTAGGCCAGTCTTTTTTAACCAAGTCAACTATAATATGCATATGGAAATGGGACATGTAACCTATGAAGTGCACTGGAACGCTATTGAAAGCAGGCACTAAAATCATATATTTGGGCGGCATCTGACACTGATCTCCCCCTCCTTACCCTCTCGTTCAACTAAATATCACACCACCCAGCCCAGTTTCAAAAATAAATTCTTCACCATTACAATATATTCTTTATTAAAAACTAAAAGCAAAGTTAAAGGGATAGTTCACTTTGAAATTAATTTTTGATATGTTTTAGCTTACCTCAAGGGCATCCAAGATGTAGGTGTCTTTTTTTCCGCAGTAGTTTCAATTTTGATATTTTTAGGTCAAACCGTTCTTGTCTGTCAGTCATATAATGCAGGTCGATGGTCACTGTCTCAAAACACAAGCACAGAGTCCAAATTAAAACAATTCCCCGTCGTCCAAATTAAACAATTCCCCATCGTAAGTACACATTGATGGCCTAAGACACGAAACGAGCAGTTTGTGTGAGAAAACGAACAGTATTTATATCGTTGTTATCTCTTGATCATCTCTCATAAATGATCTGAGGCCGCGGGCGGGTATAGATGTATACACTAGATGTCGCTTGGCTACGGTTTCGTTCCAATGAACTGCAGTAGCCAAGGCGACATCTATTTATCTATACCCGCCCGCGCCGTCAGATCATTTGGACGTGTGCTGTGTTCAAGAGATAACAACGATATAAATACTGTTCGTTTTCTCACACAAACTGCTCGTTTCGTGTCTTAGGCCATCAATGTGTACTTACGATGGGGAATTGTTTAATTTGGACGATGGGGAATTGTTTTAATTTGGACTCTGTGCTTGTGTTTTGAGACAGTGACCATCGACCTGCATTATATGACTGACAGACAAGAGCGGTTTGACCTAAAAATATCAAAATTGAAACTACTGCGGAAAAAAAGACACCTACATCTTGGATGCCCTTGAGGTAAGCTAAAACATACCAAAATTTTATTTCAAAGTGAACTATCCCTTTAATTTGTTGCCATGATTATTTTAGTTTAGTTTTGGAGTCATTTCAACTTCAGTTTAGTTTGTAGTATTTTTGTTTATTTTCAGCTTTTTACAGTTAAATTAGATTTTACTTTTATTTCAAATAACAAAAATAATTTTATTTAGTTAAATAATCACACTGACTTAAAGTATACTTTCAGAGGGGCCAAATATTCTTTCACTAACTCCCCAAAACTTTGTTATGTCCCTGATTTAACTACAACTGCACTTGTGTTTGGCAACAAATAAAAAAAAAGAAACTGTAAAGAAGTTTGTAAAAAAATATTTAAAAAAAAAAGCAAGTAGAGCTTATTTAAAGTATTACTCTCTCTGCCAGTCTGCGTGACGATTATGTAAATTTATGATAACAGTTTTAACTGCCATAAATCTCTCTATGTGGAGGGGGGCGGATATGGAGCAATATTTCCTGGAATGCACTGTGAGATAGAGGCAGTAACAAATAATATTCTGTGCCATACTGGTTAAACCTAAAACTGATAAGGCAACCTAGTGTCTCTGCGTGGGTACGTTTCAGGAACAATACTTTTAATTCTTTTGAAATCTCCTGAAATTAAAGTTGTGAAATCCCTCAGGCTGAGTCTGTTAGCAGTAGGATGTGCCGTGTTCTGCCCTCCAGCTTACACTCTCACAGCTACCTGCCGGCACACGCTCAGACAGGCAGCACACACTCGGATCATATTTCACTATCAGTCCTCACTTTGCCAGTTTTGTTAGATGTAATGGCATTTAAGGATACTCTGAACAGTTTAACATGCTATCACTCTTGTAATGTTTCTGTGTAGTAACAAGTCAGATTTAAGTGTAGCAAGCAATAAGACTACCTCAAGAAAGTCACATCAAAGCAAACTGTGTTTAAAACGTACTACTGTAAACCACTAGTAAGCCAACAAACTGCACTCTTCATCTATTGTGCATACTGCAATTTTTCACTTTCTTTTTAAAAAACCCTACAGGATTTACTTTCACCTGCACATGTTTAATGCTTTGTGGTGCATGGGTTACTACAGGATTACATTGGCTCTTGCTAAAGGTTTATTGTTTGCAAAAGCTGTGGCCAGAGCCAAGCATCAACATGCCCATGGATGCGTAATTTTAAACAGAGAAGCTATTTCAACTGCGCTGAAGCATTACAGATGACGTTGAATATAACGTCTTCACAAAATATTTTTGAACAAGAACTGCCTGCTAATAAGATTATGACAAATGCAGTTGTTTAAAGTGAAGCATTCAGTGCATACCTGTATATTTTCTACCGTATAGGACATTAAATATTAAATTCTAACATCATGCACAACATTTTATGTGTCAGTAGATCCCATCTATGTAAATGGACATGAGGACCTCACATAAATTCCCTCATGTCCACACCTAGTGCCACAGGGAGGCTATTATCTAAATTACTGGGGGGCTTCAGAGAATGGATAGTTTAGACAAATGGCTTAATCCTAGTTTACTTGGCCCTGGACACTTAAAGTGTTAGTTCACCCAAAAACTTCAATTCTGTCTTCATTTATTCACCCTCATGTCTTTCAAAACCCGTAAGATCTTGGGAACATGCACAAATGAAAATATAAAAAAAAATTACATCAGAGAGATTTCTGTCCCTCCATTGACAGTCCGCACAACTACCACTTTGACGCTTCAAGAAGTTCATCAAGATCACTTTACACACTGAAAATATTTAATTTAGGCTTTTATTCACATATGAAGATTCGTCAACTCACATATCAGTTGTGGTAGACGGAAGCTCAAGCATGTTCGCTTGATGTGCAAGACCCAGTGAGGTTCATTCTCGTGTTACGCAGCAATTTTGAGCTTCTGCGAGAACTAATGAGGTTCATTTTCATGTGTTACGCAGCACGTTTGAGCTTGAGCAAGAACCAATGAGGTTCATTCTTGTGCATTAAAGCAAGTGCGGTTGAGCTTCTGTTTATGTTCGCTGATCAGTGTTTATATGTGAATAAAAGCCTAAATTCAATATATAGCGATCAAGTCTCTTCAGAAAATTTTTTATGGATTAGTTTTACGATCTTTTTATGAACTTTTTTGAAGTGGTAGTTGCATATCTATCTATGGAGGGACAGAAAGCTTTCAGATTTCATCACAAAGATCTTCATTTGTGTCTGAAAATGAATGAAAGGTTTGGAACGGCATGAGGGTGAGTAAATGATGACAGAATTTTCATTTTTGGGTGAGCTAAACCAGGTGACCACCTTCTTGTGATCGTCAAGATGTCCACCTTCATGCATCACCACCTTCTTATATATATATATATATATAATTATTTTTTTTTATATATATATATTTCTTCTTTTATATATAATCTAATGACCACACCGTGTTACAAGCCCTTGATGGATGAGATGGGAAATTACTAGGTATTTAGAAAGAAATAGAATTTAATTTTGAATGAGATTACATATAGGCCCCAGCAATAAAGCGTTCAGAAGAGAGGTCATGTTGTAATTGACAGGTCAAAGATTTGAATTAAGAATAATATTTAATATTATTAATATTATAGTTATCAGAATATTGGTTTGTGTCAACTAAAAAACTGACAATTGTCTTACTATTGTCAATAAAAACATACAGAGAGACCTGTGAAGTACACTTGTCTTCTTCACATTAGTAATTAGTAGCACCAGCTTTCTTGATACCAGGAACTATATATAACAAATATATCTGTATTTAGAAATAGAAAAATAGAGTAACAAGGAGTTACATCTGCTGCACTGTAACACTTCTAACAGCTTGACCGCAGTAGCCCAAAGAAATGCTTACCACAGCAAAATAACAAGATGTATAAAATCCCACAAAGCATCATTAACACACTTTTGGATATTCACATATGTAGATTGTGTCGTAAAATCAACTGACAGAAATGAGGCAAAGAAGTTTAGCAAACTGACACCGCATGTCTGACATCTCAGAAACTCACCTGAGGTCCTCGACTGCCGCTATACATAAAACTTTTCCCAAAGTCCTCACACCT
>NC_140219.1:22391068-22648568 GCF_951802725.1 Rutilus rutilus | reverse complement strand
CTTTTTCTTCAAGGCTACTTGTCATTTTAAGTTGTTAAAATAATTAAGTAAATTTAATTAAAGTTTCATGCATTCACATTCATTCAAACTATTGACTTCATTTGTATATACACGACCTAGCAAACAAATGTCCAGGAACAAGCTACAGATACTCACCTTTGCAGGGTTCTGAGTAGTATCAAACATGACTAATGTGGAGAGGAAGTACTATAAACCACTGTTCACATTTACAGGCTTTCAGACAGACCTAGTCATTTGTCTGTCAAAGTAAGGAGCAGATGAATGACTGAAATACACAACTGCCTGCACCTTGTAAACAGTATTCTGCTCTCACTGACCACATGGGTGTCAGGAGACTCTTCAAGGATGTTGATACAGTGCTGATGACTGCTGGGAAAGTGCAGATATCAAATTGGTTGAGATCAATTAGTGGTTAGTCTTTGAAGAATCTTTATGCAGCTCTTTTCCATACTGCAACAGTGATCAAAAAGGCTCTAAAATAGACAAATTAATATAGGCTATATAGCCGTTTCCATCCATTTCTGGGATATCGCGATACAAATGCTGCACTGAAATGCTAAGATGTGCATTAAAGTTTGAAAGACAGGCATAAAAAAAACGTATTCGATTAGTTGAGGCGGATCATTTCTTTATCCTGTAAGAAGACATGTGCATAAACTACTATAGAAACACATTTACTGGATAAATCCCTCAATGCCTGACAGAGGATGTGATTGGATAACTGGACTAACCAGCAGAATTTTTTTATTGCATTGCATCTTAAATGTTGATTTGGTCATTCTGAAATGCCTGAGACAAAGTTTATCATCACAATGTTTGGGTATAATCCCCTCATAACTATCTCATTCCTGATTACATTCCCAAACACCAGGCATCTGCATCCGAACGCAAGATAAGAAGACAGTTATTGCATTTCGTCTGCACGCTCTGAGGAGCAAGTCATTTATGATGTATGAAAAAAGAGCTTTCCTGACTGCAGCAACCATTTTTATTACAGATATTGTGTGCCAATTTCCCAGGAAGTGACAGTTTGTTCTCCTGAACACATAAGGTGGAAACAGTACTTCATTCGCAAATGTTTAATGGGATATTACAGTTTTGCGCACAATTTAAATTCACACCTTTGGATGGAAACATAGCAACTTGTGTGTTATCTTCTAAGTGTTGTGAAGCCGTACGAAGATTTACTCAAACTCTAATGACAGAACTGGTCTTCTAAAGTGTAACTTTACAGATTTTTAACCCTCTTTTTATTGTTACAATGTCGGTAGTATATGTAAATGAATAAGGTTCACTAGTTCTCCATGTTACCTGGGCCGAGAAATTTGTGTTTATATGTCAGCAAATGTAAAAGTTTTGACAGCTCCAGGGCTTTTCTGAAAACTACAGATTGTACTTCCGCATTTTTGTATCCCTGCCCATGGACAGTCGGATCAACAGTGGGTTATAATACTGAAAATTGTATCATACTATGTCTACTCTTAAAGCAGCATTATGGTCAAAATGGAGCACTATGGCAACAGCTTTCTAACCTGTATATGCGACAGCATTTTGATTCGGGCGGAACTGAAGGAAAGGCAGATTATTTCAGTTTTATCCCCTTCGTTTGGCCTAAAACACTTTTTGGTCATGGTCATCCAGTTTGAAATGTTGACTACAGACAGATGTTTTTCAGATTTTCCATTGTTCCATTTCTATTGTCTCTCCGTATAAGATTCTTTGCAGCCTTTAGCTGCTGCCTTCACTGGAAAACGAAAGTAACTCACTCCCGCTAAACGTTTACTCTTTGGATTCTTGCGCATGGGAACAATACAAGTCGACACCATTATGACTAAAAGTTTGCTAAGAAGTATTTCCTACGAAAGCAAAGTTGGGTTACACTTTATTTTACAGTGTCATTGTTACACGTTACATGTAGTTACTACAGTAATTACTATAAATTGTGTAAAATTACATGCAACTAACCTTAACCACACCCTAATCCTAACCCTAACCCCAACCGTATAGTATGTATGTTGGTAATTATTATTACTCAGTACTTAATGTATAATTACACTGTAACACAGACACTTTGAAATAAACTGTAACCCAAAGTTGTATTTGACTGATAAGAGTATCCATAGTAGACTGGTGGGACCTACTACGGCAACATGCCCAGTGCATTATGGGTGTTGAAGTTTGAAGTGTAAGACAACAGTTTCTCTGTTTTCTCTAGTCAGGTTGCACCGATTTAAAAAAAAGCCTTCCTACTGGATAGGAAGCCGAGTTTTATTGAAAGCCCATTTTGCCAGCGGTGAATAAATAATAATAATTGCGTGATTAATCATATTTTATTCGTGATAACCATTTCTGCTTCTCTCGATTAATAATGAATGCTCTCTCTGGGCAGCAAAAAAAGCATTGATGATATGACAACACCAACAAACATGTATGCTGGAGTTTAGCAATGTCCATTATGAAATTCTGCTTGAATGAAAGTGTCATACAGCCAGTTACTGTAGCCTATTGTGTTCCTGGAAGAACAGCGTGTGCTGTTTGTTACTACTAAATCTGCGAGTGAACTTTCTCTGTGACAAACTTTAATAAATCCAAACATGATTATTCTAGACCATATTTTGCGATTGTGGTTGCTTAGTAAATGCACTTACTCTGTGCTATAATACAAAGCAAGCAGAAATGTAACATTACATATGTACTATATATATACTGTATATATATATAAAATCAATAAATGTATGTATTGATTATCCATGCAAGTACTGTTTTATTTATAGTAAATATACACAGAATCTTGTCATCAACATTTGATAAGCATTCACAACTGGCAATTTGCCTATAACTATATTTCATGTTAGGCTGAGGGCAGAATGTTTGACGTCAAGAGCCAATGCAGATATTACTGATCATCTCAAAATTACATGACTGCCTTGATTATTATGTGAATTTCAATATGTTGGCTTCAGTAGAAGCATGGTGTGGTTACTAGCACAATGAGGAGAATGGATGGAACAGATTAACGGTTTTACAGTGCATTGACAGATGATCCATTATTAGTTTGCAACCTGAAAAAACCTGATGAAAGCTGCCACAAAACAAACATGGAGAAATACCACAGAGGTACAATGAAACACATCTGTATTTGAAATATCAAATCCTCCCGATAAAAAGGACAGCTCACTCAAAATTAAAAATCAGTCATTGTTTACCCAAACGTCATTCCAAACCCAGGTGGTTTTCTTGCTTACACGGACCACAACAAAATATATTTATGTTGATTTTTTTTAGCTTGACAGACCCTGGTCACCATTAACTTTTTAAGAGTTAACATAACTCTTGTATGGAAAAGAGCAGCATGGACATTCTGCTAAACGTCTCTTTTTTTGTTCATTTGAAGAAAGAAAATCACACAGGTTTGGAATGAGATAGAGATGAGTAAACGATTTTAATTGCGAATCATTTACCCAAGGTGAATGTGAATTTTTCTGTGAACTATTGTATTGTCTTAGCCTGGGTTTCCCCATGCTGCCTTGCGCGCAGCGCGATTTTATTCACGCTGCTAGGCAGCCAGGATTCCATGGACCAGATTTTCGCCTCAGCGAGGGGACCAATCACAGAACGGGGAGGGAGCAGCAAGACGATGACGACGTCTATGCGACACACTGGAGCAGTTTGTTTATATCTATACATACCTTCTACCCTCATGTTTGTCTTGCACAAACGGCAATAGTCGCTGAACGCCATCGTGTACACATAAATCTCTGACCCACCGTCTTATTCTTCGTCGAATTTCTGACGCTCTACATACGTCATCTAGTATAATTTAAACGATTGGCTATGAGCTACGTACAGGCCCATTTGATAGATATTCGTAGCGCCCAATAAACGGCTCTGGGCATTCGTAAACCACGCCTCAAATACGAGAAAATGAACATGTGGTTCCCAGACCACGTCTCACTGAGACTAGGTCTGACGTTAGCCAGGCTAGTATTGTCTCTTTAACTTGATACAATATTGGTTACATTATCTCAAGCTGCGAATCATAGCATTTACTTGTTAAGATTAGATGACTTTAGATGATCTCTGATTGAAATGCTGGCCAATGAACACCTAATGTTTATTGCGTTTGGACCTGTCATGGATGCATTAACTACTTCATTAGAATGAGAACAGCTGCTCGTGGCCTGCATGTTACGTCAGACAGAAACAGGATGTAAATGCAATAACGCTCTTTATTAGTACTCAGCACAATGGTCAGAAACACTGAACAAAGACGGTCGTCTGCACAGCAGAACAGACGGGCGGACACAACGCAGGGTGGAACTGTGACGCAGGGACCTCGGTGGACAACTGGTGAAGGTGCTCAGTCCAGTGATGATCCCTCGAGAATGATGCTCTGGTCCAGTGCAGTAAACCCTCGTGACGGTGCTCTGTGATTCAGTGCAGTGCAGAGAATCCAGGAATGAACACCACCACCACGACGACGACGACGACGACGACGACGACGACGACGACGACGACGGCACGGGGAATCCAATCCAACGAACAGACACAGGAACAGGCACAGGAAACACACCAGGAAGCACAACGATCTGACAACATGAGACACTGGTTACTGAACTTATAAAGGGAACAAACAATTGAATCCAGCTGGCGCTACTGATCACCGCTGATCAGTGACCACGCCCACAGACACACACACACACACAACAGCACACTAGACGAGAGAGAGACAGTGAATTCATGAACCGTGACACTGCATAACAATTCTCGCTGAGATCACAGCTGAGGGATCAGGACAGCTATGAGTTTGAGCTCACTCATATGTCAGTCTGACTCTGCTATGCTAATCTGAAGAATCCCTTGTTGCCTGCTTCTGTAAGATAATGAAGGTCCCATCAGAGCGAATCACTGGGTTATTGTGTTCACATGATCCTCCTGTATTATTAAACAAATCAGGTATTTGACTAGAGAGATATTAATCTGAATTCAAGCACGGTTGAATGCTGTTTCATGTTCTGCTTTAGGCTGTTTTGTCCAAGCACACAAAGAATTCCCTTCGGTACAAGTAAATCACTTGTAGAACCTTCTTTTCAATGGTATTCTGCCATTCCATCTTCTATCCTTCCTGAGATAAGAGCAATTTTCTTTCAACAGGCCTTTTTGTCAGACAGGAAATAGATGGAACTCTTTATTGTTAAATATGTGTGACTTTTGCTTGCAGGTATATGAAAAGGTGGATTGAAGTCACCTCGAAAATGTAGTCTGTATTGTTGTTTTGATTGTTGAAGATCAAATGGACCCTGTCAAAATTTAAAGACCAAACATTTCAGATGCAAAGTTCAATGGGTCAGATTGGAGGATAAAACTTCCACCAACACTCTTGAAAACAAAGGTTCCAAAAGGGTTTTTTGCAGTGATGTCATAGTTCTTATAGTTCTTGTCATTCTACTATAAAGAAAATTTTGTGCAATGGAAATGGTTCAAAATTTGCATGAACAATTTTAAAGAGTTGACCTAAAATGTGAGTATTTTGTCATCATTTACTCACCCACAATCGTGAATTCATATCTCCCAGTTGTGACTTTTTACATCCCATTTGGGATCCCGTTTGGTGTCAGTAAAATAAAAAAATATATTATTTTATTCAACAAAGATTCAATTAAATTGATCAATGATAAAAGATTTATATTTCAAATAAATAGGCCTACTGTTCTTATGAATTTTCAGTTCATAAAATAATCCTGCAAGTTTCCACAAAAAGCTTTAAAATTTGATGATAATAATATTTTTTTCTTGAGCACCAAATCAGCATTTTAGAAAGATTCTGAAGGATCATGTGACATTTCTAAATATATTACAATAGAACACTTTTTTTAATTGCAATAATATTTCACAATATTACTCTTTTACTGTATTTTTAATCACATAAATGCAGTCTTGGTGAGCATCATGACATCTTTTAAACACACCCCAAACTTTTTAACAGCAGTGTGCAATAGAAATGATTTTGCAACCCAATACATTTTGGCCATTAAAAAAAAAAACACTGACAAATACTAGTCCAAGGCTGTAAAAAACGAAATGAGGCAAAATCAAACGCTGTCTCAAAACAGGGCTCTGCATGCCTGCTAAGCTATGAGTGGGCTGCAATTACTAGTTTTGAGTGTGAATTCTACCGTGCAAATCTCCCATTAGCGTAACAATTGGAGAAAATGTGCATTTAATCCTATTTCACTTTATCAGTCATATATGTTAGCTGTTCAAATACATGCATCATCCTACTCATTACAGCTTCACTGAGATCTAAGCAGCAATGCAACACTTCACGGTTGTTTTCATAATCTTACAAAAACAAATTTGGTTATTACTCACTCCACCACATAAAGTTGGAAACCCAGCAACTTTTCTTACTCGAGGCATTAGAGCGGCATGTTTTTATCCACCCTGTTCTGCCTTAAGAGAGCAAAAGGGAACAAAAAGTGCTGAGAACCTTTACCTTGTGTCACATCATCATTGCCTGGCCCTGCTCGAACCAGGTTTTGTGGGCGGGTTGAAATGCTGTTTGCATACTGGAGGAGAGGGAGGAGGATGAAGAGCAGGAGAGGCAGATGGCGCGTGGTTGGGGAGAAAGGGGACAGGACTAGGCACAGCGCAGCACGACCAGGAAATACAATCAAACTCCCAGCAGACCTGCTGAGTCTGACATACAACACATCTCTCTCTCTCTCTCTCTCTCTCTCTCTCTCTCTCTCTCAATATCAATCCCTCTCAAAACGTCATATAGCTATGGCCATTTGCTATAACTTGAATAGGTTTCCAAAAGGTCACTGATATTATTACCTTTTCTGGACACATTTCTGAACAGAAAACTGCAGAGACTGCAATAATGTAAACGTCTTTGGATGCACATACAGTATGTCATGTTTGCTGTGTTACAGGAAGTCACATAATATTATTACAGTTTTTCTGAATTGCTAAAAACACATTTCTTGAAACCATCACTCACTTTCTCAAAACCAAATATTCAAACCACATTCACAGAACCTCTGACTCTTCTGGCAAAATCTAACAATTGCCTCAAAACAATTTTAGCTGAGCTCAAAATCAAACAATGCTTTCAGATCATACACACAGCGAGTCAATTTTATAGATTCGTTAGATACATAAAAAAATGGAGAACACAGAAAGCATGCAGTTACAGAAAAAAAGTCTGTTGTAACAAAGTAAACAAATTTTGCAATTACTGTATGCAAAAAAAGTATAGTAATGACAACCCGCAGTACAATATACAATAAATCGTATACTGTATGCACTGCAAGTATAGTATTGCACTCAATATTGTATAGTAGGCCTATCAAATGTCTGTATATTCAACACTTGCATACTGTGAAAATACAGTGACCCAATGGCATAAGCAAAAAAGGTTACAGTAAAAAACTCTAAATGAAATGCATGTTACAGTAAAGTACACTCAGAAGAGTTGTGCAACTGCAGAATCAAGGTCAGTGAGAGAGAACATGTCTTCATGTTGGTCCGGCTGGAGGAGTTTCTCCACATCTCAGTCACTGTCATCTCTGCAGGTAAAGGGAAAAAGCCTAAAGCAGATCCAGCCTTGACAACATTCTCCACACCACTCTTCCTCATCCTCATCCTCTTCCTGCTTGTTCACCTCCTCTTTCTCATCCTCTTCCTTCTCTCCCTCTTATATTGTTTCCATCCGTTGTTGGTATCAACATTCAGTGCAACATTTTGAGTCAATTTTGGCTCTGAACTGACTTGTATTATGTACAGTTGGTTTGGTCACATCAGAAATAAGTGTGAACAATTTTGAGCCGTTGTGTGTAAATGATGACAACTTGTAGGTGTGTTTAACTTTCGCCTGCTGTGTTTAGCGTTTTGAAACACAAGTGCATCACAGTGCGAAATGTGTTTTAGCGAGTGAGAATGTGTTCAGAGTTTTTGAGATTTGCAAACAGTGTTTTAACTACCTGAACTTGTTTAAAGGGGTGGTTGATTATGATTTCACTTTTCGAACTTTAGTTAGTGTGTAATGTTGCTGTTTGAGCATAAACAACATCTGCAAAGTTACAACGCTCAAAGTTCAACGCAAAGGGAGATATTTTCTTTTAAAGAAATTGCTTTTTAAGGACTACAACAAACGGGTGGTTGGGACTACACGACATTCCTCCCGGGTTAGTGACATCACAAACACTAACATTTACATAAACCCTGCCCCCAGAACACGATGTATAGATTATCAAGACAGAATATGCTAATCAATGACTAGAAGATAACTACACATAAGCTACATAAATTCATCAACTAACCATTCAGAAATGTCCTGTTGCTTCTACATGTTGTCACTTCTTCTTGAGTCTTTCCATCTTTGTCTGACTTCGGTTTGAACATAAAAGGCTAAAAGTTTTTTAAATATTCAGTACATGTCTGTGCAAGCTCTTGAAGCTCCGCCCTCTGTGCCGGGAGCAGCAGCTCATTTGCATTTAAAGGGACAGACACAAAAACGGTGCGTTTTTGCTCACCCTCAAAAAGTGACAATTTTAACATGCTATATAAAAATATCTTTGGGGTATTTTGAGCTAAAACTTCACAAACACACTCTGGGGACATCAAATACTTATTTTACATCTTGTGAAAAGGGCATTATACCACCCCTTTAATGTTTTACAGAAAGAGTGATTTATTCAACAAATTGGTTTAGGCTATTGAGAATTTGGTTCAGAGTGTTTTAGCAATTCAGAAAAACTGTAAATGCAGGAAGTGTGGAGGATCACACAAAATCATTTAAAGAGCTGAATGAGTTGTTTTTATTCAAATTATGTATTTTATTTGATATTATATTTAATACTATTTTAATATGATATAATATTCACATTTTGTGTGTGTTGCATGAAGCGTTAAGTCCTATTATGAAAGTTTTGTTTTGTAGTTTTCAATTAAAAAACTTGAATCGCCAATAACAGAAAATAGAAATAATTTGACTTTGAATTTGATCCAAATATATAAGATAAATCATTGCAAAACTAGACAGGATGATCATGACCCTGAAGCAGAAGGGTCTATAAAAGGATTTATTTTTCAGTAATGACTGACTGTAAAAATTGTTGTGCTTATTGGATGGCTCGATTCCTCTGATTAATAAAATAGATATCAAATATTTAGTACAAGTTTAAATTTAAATTTAAAAGAAAGAGACACAAGAGTGCCACAAACATAAAACTAGCACAGCAATAGGACATTGGTTGCCATCAATCAAATATACACCTTATCATTATTACATTTGACCACAGAATGCTGCAAATGACCAATCAGAATTAAGTATCTCAGAGATTTGTGTATTAAATAGTAAAAAATTATATAATATATACAGTTAAGCTCTGAAAGTACTTTTCCTAGATTTGTTGACTGAACAGAAAACCGGTTTCGCCAGCACACGTATTTGCTTGATTTCACGTATTTGCATGGTAAGACATTCTGTTGTGGAGGTTTATTGTCATTTTATAATTTATTAGGTCACTTATCTGCCCAAAAGCCTCTACCTCTTTCATTGTCCATCAGCATAGTACTGAATGACTGAGGATCTCCATATCGCTTCTTTTTCATTTAAATTTTCATGACATTGAAAGTCCACTATCCTCTCAGCCATCTCCTTACTGTATAAAATATGTCAGACATCCTGATCCTTTTAAGCCTGAGGAAAGTGCCATATTATTCTGCTAAGAAAATAGGTGCTATAAGACAAAGGCTTTGTTAAGGATTTGAGCTCTGCTTGTTGTGACAACGGAGTTCAGCTGCAGATATAGTCCAGATTGTTGAAGAGCGGTGAAGAGCATTGAGATAAGATTAAATGGTTGTGTTGTTCTTATTTGGAACAAATATCCTTTTGAGGAAGATGTTGTCTGGATGTTCACGCCAACAGAAGCAAAATGAAAGACTGCTTTGTGTAGCAAACAGATAATGGAGAGTGCAGAGTTCTACAGATATCTTTAGTTGAGAGCCTTTGGCCATGAACTACACTCCCACTCACCCCACACATACACATATGTACACACAGGCCAAAGATCTGCCGGTAAATTCAGCGATATCTAGAGAGGAGAATTTTTTTTTTTCATTCCTCAGATAAAAACAAATGTCTTAAAGCTCTGAATATAATTAAAGTGTTGGCCAAAACTAAATGGGGAGCAGCCTACACTGTCCTTCTGCGGCTTCGTAGAGTATGGGAGCATAATTTATGATTCTGCCAGGAAATCATATAAACAGATTGACACCATCATCCGGGATTACAGCTTGCCTTGGAAGCATTCAGAACTTCACCAGTGCAAAGTTTGTGCAAAGCCAATGAACCATCACTTCAAAACAGACGGTTGAAGCTATCACTTCAATATGCCATCAAACTAAAAGCAAACAAAAATAACCCAGCCTATTTTACAGTCTTTTTACCCCAATACATTCACTTGTATGAGAGCAAACCTAAAAGCATCAGACCTTTTGGTAATCGCATTAAACCACAACTTAAATATAAACTTGAACACTTGAAATCAAATATACTTCAGTTTTTTTACCTTGCTGAACAATAAAGAAACCTGTCATGGATCAACCTGGATTTGACTCATCAGAAGAAAGGAGTGACTTGCCCAAATGTATATAGACAGCAGTATATAGACATAAGAATAATAATAATAATAATAATTAATAATTCGTTACATTTATATAGCGCTTTTTCTGAGACCTCAAAGCGCTTTACATATGGAAGGGGGGAATCTCCTCAACCACCACCAATGTGCAGCATCCACTTGGATGATGCGACGGCAGCCATATTGCGCCAGAACGCCCACCACACACCAGCTTACTGGTGGAGAGGAGACAGTGATGAAGCCAATCAGTGTATGGGGATGATTAGGAGGCCATGATGGACAGAGGCCAAGGGGCAGATTTGGCCAGGATGCCGGGGTTACACCCCTACTCTTTTTCGAAGGACATCCTGGGATTTTTAATGACCACAGAGAGTCAGGACCTCGGTTTTACGTCTCATCCGAAGGACGGTGCTCTTTTGGCAGTATAGTGTCCCCGTCACTATACTGGGGCATTAGGACCCACACAGACCACAGGGTGAGCACCCCCTGCTGGCCTCGCTAACACCTCTTCCAGCAGCAACCTAGCATACCTGCAAACTTGTCGCTTTTCGGCGACAATCGCCGTTTTCTTGGTCAATTGGGTCATTTACGTGAATCGCGTAGAACCGGAGAGTTTTTTTTTCCGGGGGGGGGGGGGGGGGGGGGGGTATATTGTTTCTCACAGTAACTGCCATGCAGGCTAGAATTGCGAAACATTATTGGATAATTCTTATAATTGACATTTCTCTGGGCCAATCGGAATCTTAGCACTTTTTCTCTTGGCCAATTGGAATCTTAGGACTTGCGTCAGAATCTTGAAGCACACAGCGTCAACTGAGCTGAGCTCGCCATTTGATGAGACGCCTGGCTACCGTGCGAGTCTAATGGAAACTCGCGCATGAATTTTCCTGCATTTTAGCGCCCACCAAAATGATTTTTTTGTCCCGCCAAAGTCTTATTTGATCGGTGAGTAATGTAGATGAACGGCTGCGTTTGTGACAGGGTGTATGTTTAACTGAAAGAACAAGCAGAGAGAGAGAGAGCCGGTCGCGCGCGCGCACTCTCTGTGTAAACGACTTCACCGTCTCCAAACCTCTATGCTCCAAACTAGGCGCTGTGTTGCTCTCTCTCCCTCGCACGCACATATTAATCAAAAATAAATCGACACGGTGGTAAAAGGTCGAAAGACCTTTTTTTTCTGAATTACTGCTGGGTGTGAATTTTGCTAAATAAGTTTCCTTATCTTCTCTGAAAAGCGTTCTGGACATTCAGCTGACTTAAACAACACTTTAATTAAACGAAATAAAACTATACAGTGATGAAATGTTTTTATGTTGACACAAAACTTGGATGTCAGTGTCCTAACTGCTGGCATAATCACACAACGCGCACGACACGTCCAATTCGCGAACTAATGACTCCTTTGAACCGATTCATTTTAATGAATGGTTAAAACAACTAATCTTTCCAACAGTGAACTCAGGTGACGTCTGAATCGGTGTAACTAATCAGTAACACTTTACAATAAGGTTATATTTATTACATAAATTATATAAAAAAGTACAGTTTGCTAACTCAAGCTTAAACTTCAAAATAAAGAAAACCACTTGTTTAAAAAAAAAAAAAAGCATATGACTACATTTTTCCACACAGTGCTATCAAGAATCGATAAGAGAATCGATAAAGAATTGGATCGATAATCAGAATCGTCAGTGGCATTATTATTGATAAAATCTTATCAATTCCCATCCCTATGTGAAGACCGTAAAATTATAATCAAACATTAAAGAACATACATGTTTTTTTAAGAGTTTTTTTTTTTTTTTTTTAAGAGTTAAAAGATTAAAACATTTTGCTAACATGAGGTCTTATTGTGTCACTGTCAGTCTTTTTACATCAGTGCAAAACTAGGGTATGCAGATTAATTATTATTATTATTATTATTATACATTATTCATCAGCATGCATTGATTAATCCCATGGCATGTAGCAAAAAAAAAAACATGCCATACATCCCCCCCCCGGCGACACTGTCACCTTTTTTAGTCTGAGGAGTTTGCAGGTCTGACCTAGTTTTCCCAGGAGGTCTCCCATCCAGGTACTAACCAGGCTCAGTCCTGCTTAGCTTCAGTGGGCAACCAGTCTTGGGCTACAGGGTGATATGGCTGCTGGAAGAAGTCATTCCCCTTTTCATTCACCCATATTTACAGATGGTTTGAATGTGGGAAATGGTGTGACTGCAGCAATGGTGACTGGACAGCAACATTATGGATCCGCATTCCAAAACGATGCTCAATTTTCATAGCTGAAGCACGTTTGTAGAAGTACTTTTAGCTTTGGAATATATTGAAAAGACACAACAAAATAATTTAATAATTTTCACGGATTCCAAATCATGTCTTCAAGCAATGGAGGGGTCACTTTAAAGGGGTCATATAATGCCATTTTTGTGCAAGCTAATATGATTCTTTAGGGTCTAAATTAAAAGTTTGTAATATACTTTAATTAAAGAAGTACTTTTAGCTTTGGAATATATTGAAAAGACACAACAAAATAATTTAATAATTTTCACGGATTCCAAATCATGTCTTCAAGCAATGGAGGGGTCGCTTTAAAGGGGTCATATAATGCCATTTTTGTGCAAGCTAATATGATTCTTTAGGGTCTAAATTAAAAGTTTGTAATATACTTTAATTAAAAATTCTCATTAGTATTGTAAGAAAACACTCATTTTACCTGGTCAAAAACAGCTCTGTTTTCAGCAAGCCGTTTAAGTGCATGTGCCTTTAAATGATAATGAGCTTTGCTCACCCCGCCCCTCGGGGTGCGTTTTGCCACAACAACACACATGGAGTGTTGCCTTGACAACAGTTGAGGGTATATTTTGAAGAATGGCAGCGGGAGTCTCTGAGGACACTGTGCAACCGTATCAATTTGAACCGGAGTCGGAAAACAAGCCGTTTCTGAATGGTTGGTTAACGTAATGTCACTTTGATCTATCTTTGTATGTACTGGCAGGGTAGAGTAGTGAGATACGAACACTATGTGTTTACTGATGTATATGTTAGTTCATTGATGTTACAACTAATGGTCATGAAAAACTTTTTTTCAGTAAATGTAGGCTTGTCCGCGATGCGTAACGTTATCTATGCAGTGTTAGGTACAACTGTCAGGGCTGAAGCACAAAATTTTTGCTGATCTGTTTAAAAAATAACCAGTCTGTGAGACTATGACAGTCATTAGGCACATAAACAACACATACTCAGACAGGAGCTAATACCTTTTTCAATGTTCTCGTTTATAAAGCAGTCTGGTGAAATGATTCGCGCAAACATGAAAGCATTAACGTTGATCGTGGGGAATATTCCCTTCGAAAACAAAACTCAGCCACTGCGTCTTCAGCGGATTTAGGAACATCAAAATGACTGCTGTGTTCCTTATTACACCCAAGAACAGAACACCACAATCGCTTAGACGCCATTCTGCTCATAGACAGTGCTCCAGCGTATCAACAATGTGGAGAGGGCGGGTCTGTGTTGAAACACTGCTGTCAATCAACAATCGTGGGAGGGGCGTCCGACCGTGTGATGTCACAAGGTCGAACGGCTTGATTTGAGATAGGGGACAACATATAAGGAGATTTAAAAAAAAAAACACTGGATGGATTTTTATCATTTTATGATAGTTGTGTACAGGCACTGCCAACACACATTTCAGTACAACCAACTTGTAAAAGTGCATGTACCATTATATGACCCCTTTAAAAACTGATCATCCTTTGGTGATCATCCTTTAAAGTAGACCACTTACAGAATCAATTATTTGGTATAATCTTCTGCTGGGTTCCAGGCCATGTTGAGCTTTCAGGGAATGAGCGAGCTGACATCGCTTCAAAGGAGACTATTAATCTGGATGTAGAAGAATGTCAAATTCCTCCCTCAGACCTTAGACCTACTGTCAATCATTATATATTAAATAAGTGCATGGCAAGAAGAGTGGGATATGTGTCCGAACAATAAATTGCATGAAATCCACCCTGAAATCTCAAACAGACTTTTAATCTCCCTTAAAACAATTAAGTTTTTGCCGTGAAGATAGTCACAGATGCTGGCATGGCATTAAATAAGACTATACTGATACTGATCTAAGGAGGAGAAACATGGATCCCCAGTAAGATGTTCTTTAACATCCATGAAACCTTTCCATTCCACAAAAGGTTCTTTATAGTGGAAAAAGTGGAAAAGAACTGTTCACTTAAAGGTTATTTGGGGAACCCAAAATGGTTCATTGTTGGGAAAATCTTTGGAACTTTTATTTTACGATGTGCCCCTACTATTTTAAAGGTTCCTAATATTGTTTTGGTCTCCTACTATAGGTTTATATGCATCCAAGGTCAAAACACACTTACGGTTTCTTATAATATACATTACTTTTCTCACAGTGTCTGAAAAGTTTTGATAAAGCATTCAGTCCCTCTAAACCCCTCTTTCCGAGAGCCTACATTGCTCAGGGCGTATCCCGAACAACGACGTAACTCGCTGCTTAACTACCATAGTACGATGCATCATTGAAGAAATCAACTTGCTAGTCACGACTGTTTCCCGAAACCGTTTTGTGGCAAAGTGGTCGTTCAACCACGTTGGTTTATGACGTCACGCACGTGGTGGAGTAATAACTTCTTTTAATGAATCTGTTTGAGATCAAATTAATGCCAGATGTTTTGCCATAAATTTGCCAGTTATTTTGCTCTATTTCCAGATTCAATCATAGGCTCGTTCTTACATAGTAAAGCATTTAAATCTCTTGACAAACTAAAAGACGTAAATGACATTTGTATGTATTGTAAATAAAAGACATATGTTGTACTGAATGTCAGTTTGCTTATTTTGCTCAAGATAAGGATTTATTAAAGGTAGGGTAGGTAATCTTTTTTCTAAAAAAAAACATTCCAAATTTGTTTAAACTGTCTTTATATACCAATACATAATTAAAATGTAAGTACTCTGAAAAAGAAAATATAAAAATCGAGTGACTGTAGACCTTTTAATCTGCAATAAACACAACTCATTATTTCCATTCACTCCACCCCCTCCCTTCTGAGCTCCTTCCAAAGCCACGCCCCCAAGACACATGAACGCGCGACGCCAAACGCTCAGGCTCAGCTGGAAGACGCATTTATTACCTGAGACGAGTGGAGAGGAAGGAGCGCAGTACATACAGTGACATCATGTCAGAATCACATGTAATAAAATACCTAACTTTATCACTATGAATATAAACAAATAAGATTTCTTTTAGTACTCACTATCAAGCTAGCATATCGATAATGGTAAAGTTTCATTCGGTAACGAGCTATATTTATAAGGCAAAACTAAAAACAGGTTGCATTGATACACGTTTTTCCATTACCATCAGTTACACTGTGATGAAGGTGAATTTCGTGTAAGATTCATAACATATACGGTGTTTTGCATGTAAGAGTTTCCATGATGAAAACATTGTTGACTCTAATGAAGACTAACGTACTGTACACTCCGAGTCCGGAGACAAGTACCGCATCGTCGGTTCGAGGACAGGTCCGGGGTTGAGGGCGAAGCAGAGGAGGTCGTTCAAGAGTGCGGGCAGGGTCCGAGGAAGTAGTTTTTGCCTTGTTTGCCTTCGCTGACTGCATATGCAGGTGCTTTGAGCTGAATATTTCCGGAACGGTGACATGTGATGAGTGCACGCAGGGCAGCGCGCGCAGTGGGGCTCGGGCACGAGACATGAAGGCATCTGATTGGTTCTTTACATTCGCACCGAATGGCAGTGATTGGTCAGAGTTTTTACTGTCCTGCAGCTGCTACAGAGGTCTGATTTTTTTCATTCCTTTTTCTAAACACATAATGTATTGACTACTATCAGGATGGAAGGACCATTTCACCCAGTATAAAAAAAAGTGTTTCTGAACAGGATTACCTACCCTACCTTTAAGTCCACATGTCATGCAAACTAGAAACTCTGCTTCTCACAGGTCGAGAGCTGTCGTTCCAACTACACAACTTTGCGATGCTGTTTGTGAATGTTCGTTAGAACGATGGTTTCGGGAAACACTGACTCATTGAACTATGCTGATAACGACGGAACTTGCGAACATAGTTGGCCGATCTGTTGTGATTGGTCTACTCTGCTCTGATTGGTCACATGGCCCAGTCTGTTGTGATTAGCCGCGTTTCCACTGTCGGGCCAGGGCCGGGCCGTGCTAGTGCGTGCCAGGGCCAGTCGCGTTTCCACTGTCACTTCCGGTGCTTGATCGGGGCTTACTCGGGGCCAACGGCCAGGATTTCTGGCCCGTCGAATACCTTGGGCCAAAGCGGGCCAGCTCGGGCTAGAGGAGTGGTTACCAACAGAGGAGGAGTTTACCGTTGGGAGACGGCAGCGCCGGATGATTCTGTCAGCATTTAAGACTTAAAAATAAAATAATAAAAATAAAAATAAAATAATTTAAATCGCGTTCATGTTTGAATTCCTTCTGTTTGTGATGCAAAAGACTATGCGCGCTAGCCGTTACCATAGTAAACATATTAAACGCTTGAAGATACGCATAGTAAAAAAAAAAAACATAGCGAACGCTTGAAGAAATCAGACCAATCTTAAAGGCTATCACAGTCATTTTTTATTTTATCTGTCATAGCCTACGTCTCGTCTCTTTAAACCGGACTATCAAAAAATAAAGTAACTTTTTTTTCGGGAGCTTCCTCTGTTTCTCTGACTGAAAATATCTGTATGGGAGTCGAGAGAGTGCTAAAGCTCCTCAGGTCGTATGGCATATAATTGTAGAAATTATAATTTTTTCTAAATGTGATGTAAATATGTCCTGTAACTAAGTTAGGCTACCAGATAAAGAAACAGACGCGACTGAAAAAGTAAGTGTGTCCTCTTTCTTTTGTGAAATAGACCTAACGGTAATTTATTTCTGAGTGACTAATGTGCCATTTTTACATAAATTAATTCATTATGATCAATGTATCACTTTTTCAGGGTTCTCAAGTTTTATCAAAAACTTGGAGTGAGATCACATGCGGTTAGGGGAGGAGCCCTAATGGAGCCCCACCCCCACCCCCGCCCCCCAATTTTATCCATTGTTCATAATTAACCAGCACAAATTGAAATTATAACAATTGGTAAATCTAATAAATGACAGAGCAATTCATCACATCAAATATACTCTTCAATGTTATATTTCAAAATTACAAATATACAAAAATTACAAAAATATAACAAATTGCTCCAAACAGTTTGGAAAAACAAATCTTTTTGCATTTTGAATGTGTCTAACGTTAGTCGAACTGGTATAATGATTTATTGTGTGGTGGGACATTGTGAACAAATGACATATTAGAGTATTAAGGCGTGTGTGTGTGTGTGTGTGTGTGTACACAAGAGTACACACTCCAGCTTATGAAATGTGTTTTGTGTTGTTGCACATTTTGATGCCATATATAAAATATTACCCAGAGCACTCTGCTTTAATACATGTAGCCTTAATGTAACTAGAAAGACTATTAATACAGTATAATATATAATTTAAAATAAAATGAAGAAATACATCTTCATTCCTTCCCATACCCACTAACTTTTCCCTTAGTTTCAGATAACGTAAGCTAGCCAAACTGAGCCAAAGCTTCTGGCCAGCTGGTTGCAAAGTAGTTGTAGAGTTTTTGACTGCATCAATAATAATGCATACGATGAGTTATATATTAAATGTTCTAGCCTAAAAATGTTAGACGAGCTTTCTTCCAACTTACCTTCTCCATCACGACGTGTGTTCGCGCGATGTTGTTGGTTACCTAGTAACGAACGTACGGTGGCCGAGAATGTTCCGTCAACTTCCGTGTGTTCGCGCATCTATGTTGCCTAGTAACGAACGCAATCTGGCCGATACGTGCTGGCGGCAGGAAACTTCACTTTGTGTGCCTGCGCCTCGTATACAACGTTATATATAAAGCTTGCAGGACAACTTGGTTGGCATTGCCTTTTCAGCATGAGAAATACATGGTGTGGCGTGTGAGCGTGTGAACTGGTTGAACTGCGTGTGTCTCACGGCCAATGCGTGAGACTTGACAACCCTGTTTTTTATTGTAAACCTGTGGTAAAACATAGATGCTTGGGTTTTAAATATTCAAGTAGCTGCTAAACAAACAAACAAAAAAGCTAGCAAACGGCCGTTTTTATCGTGTTTGTTTTCAACGCTGTTTCCAGTGATTTCTGATTAGTTTTCTGATAAAACTTCCATTTGTTGGTGAAATGATGGGTTAGTGTGACGTTGTCCCAGAGAGGCGTGTTACGGGCGTGTTTTAGTGAAGCGCTGTGGAGCTTCTGGCCCGACAGTGGAAACGCATGCCCGGTGCTATTGGCCCGAGGCTATTAGCTCGGCACGGCCCGTTTAAAGCCCTGGCCCGGCCCTGGCCCGACAGTGGAAACGCGGCTATTGATCTACTCTGCTCTAATTGGTCAGATGGCCCAGTCTGTTCTGATTGGTCTACTATGCTCTGATTGGTCACATAGCCCAGTCTGTTGTGATTGATCTACTCTGCTCTGATTGGTCAGATGGCCTAGTCTGTTGTGATTGGTCTACTCTGCTCTGATTGGTCACATGGCCCAGTCTATTGTGATTGGTGTACTCTGCTCTGATTGGTCAGATGGCCCAATCTGTTGTGATGTGAATAAGTAGTAATAAGATCGAAGTGGATTTGCTTTTGCAGCGCAGAAAATGGCGTCTTTGACATGTCCACAAAACACAAACCAAACTCAAGGCTCAGCTACAACTACAGTGTTTGAGGGTCAAAGTAGGCATTGTTTTTTGAGCAGCCAATAAAGATCATAGGCTGGCATTATACAAATTTGTTTCAATGTAGGTTTGTGCAGGAAATAAGACTGGTATTACTGGCAGTTCAGAATCGGTTCTTTTTTTGGGAGACAATAACTCCATTTATCTGAACTTTAATCTTTGAAACTTTGTAGACCTTTAACATTCACAAACAGCAATATTACACACTACAAAAAGGTAATAATAAAATACGTGCACTTTAATAGTGTAGGATACAGAGGAACAAATGAAGGACAAGATAACTAGGCTTTACTATCCCATTGAGTTTCCATACTGAATAACAGCTGCTATGGATATGCATTGTTAAGCAGCAAATGACAAAACTGTACTATAAGGACCTGACAAATGGGCACCCGTACAAATGTGGTCTGGTTATAAGGAATGTTTAAACAGACTACAGCAAAGATTTCCTTTTGTACAGAGTGTACTTTATGAAACCTTTCACCCAGTCGTTTATACAACTGTTGAGCTTGTTCCTCTATTACAGTATCAGTTTCCCTCTCAGGCTTTGCCTCAGCAAGTCTGCTTGTGCAGGCACATGCATTCACCGCAGTTGCTCAATGATGCTTCAGGCACAGCTTAAACCTGGCAAAGTCTGAGCTTTCACAAGGTTCGGAGTTGTCACTATCTTACCACCCTTGGAGCGTTTGAATCTAACCCAAAACATCAACAGAAATAACTGACTCATTGAAGTCAACTTCCCCACTGCAGATAAGGATTTTGTTGAACTGTAATACTAGTTTAAAGTAATGAACTTTTAGAATGTAAAAAGTCACCAAAATAACTTGTACACGTAAAATGTTAAAGATTACTACTACTACTACTGCTGCTACTTGATGTTAATAAGACCAAATAGACATGTGTAAGGAATGTTTGTATAAAGAATCCTGAAAAAAAAAAATGTATCACAGTTTTCACAAAAATCTTGCACCACTTGTTTTCAACACTATTGATAATAAGATATGTTTCTTGAGCAGCAAATCAGCATCTTAGAATGATTTCTGAAAGGATCATGTGACATTGAAGACTGGAGTAATGATGCAACAGTTATTTAATTTGTTATAATATACTGTATTTTTCATCAAATAAATGCAGCCTTAGTGACCATAAAATACTTCTTTCACTATACTTGACTCTTAAACTTCTGAAGTTGTGTAGTGCAATGCTCTCAAATAAAGTTATTCATAAAAATGCTGGTTAAAAAAAAAAAAAATCATATTTTATGTGTAGTGACTATAGCAAAGCTCCATAGTGAGAGTGCTGCTTTATAGTCACCAGGTTTACGGTCAGTCATGTAGTTTGTGCAACAAAATTGAGTTGTAAAGAAAGTAATCTAGTCTAGAAGTCTAGATCAAGCAGGAGAAAAAAATAATAAAAAATCCAGTGGAGAAATGAGGCCTTACACAGGAGTGGCTTTTCTCTTATGCATATATTGGATTCACTGTATGTATGATGATACTGACTTGGCATTTAGAAATGTCAACTATATTTCAAAACAGCACACAAAGTCTCTAGAACGCTGCAGCACGGATTGTGAACACATGCAGATTTTACTCATGCAGAGATCCTTGGATTGTGATGTAGGGCCTATTGTCATCTGTAGAAATCTGTTCTCATCTGAAATGGCAAAAACGCTGAAACCGACCCATCAAAGGCGCCTGCATATCCTAACGGCTATGAAATTTAAAAGAAACACTGGTGAGTGACATATTTCTTGTCAGGGAACCAACTGTATTATATTATTGAAGTATTGTCATGCATGAGTTCACCTGCAGAATGCAAACCTTCATTCATTCCTGTACCTCAGGGTGCATCTGTGCAAGATATGGGGGGTAACATTATCATCCTGGGAGATGTGCAAATTGCTTGCCTGACATAGAGAGAGAGAGAGAGATGCTGGCTATTTGTCACGTTTGAGTGTATTAGACAATCTACAGATGAATGATGGGCCGTGGTGCAAGAGACCAGAGTGTGTACATAACAGGTTGATTTAATGGGGCGAATCTTGGGTTTCCCCCTTTGTTAAACAGACTGAAATATGTTGTCTGGAAAAAAAATTTGAGCAATTGAAAAAATAATTTCTTTGTTTTTGAGTATGGTCATATGAAAAAGGCTAATTTACACACATTTACAGGCTAGTTATGCTAATTTTCTACAGTAGCCTATATGAATATTCATTGGCATGAATCACAAAACTGCAGAAGGCCAGAATAGTTTTTCAAATGACTTAGCTGATGCACATATATTTCTCAATATAAGATGAGAAAAATCAATACAGGAATAAAGAATGCGTATGCTCACACACACAAATCAAGATACACTTTTGTACCAGACATTCAGCTTGTTTGTAAAAACACGGATGCACCCTCATCTCACAATATGTAAGCACAGCATTCCCTGGCAAAATATTCCAATAACCAACAGCACTTTCAATCATCATAGGGACAGAGACTTATCTCCTGTTAGATAAACATGCCATATCTCTAGGCTCCTGATCTCTAAATATGAAAATCAATAAGGGTATGTGTTGGTAAGTGCTCTACTTGGAACTATTGGGATAGTTCCTCGAAAATGTAAATTCTGTTTTCATTTACTCACCCTCAAGTTGTTCCAAATCTGTATGAGTTCCTTTCTTCAGTTGAACACAAAAGAAGATATTTTGAAGAATGTCGGTAACCAGACAGTTGACGGTAGCCATTGACTTCCATAGTATTTTTTTTCCTACTATGGAAGTCAATGGCTGCTGTCAACTGTCTGGTTACCGACATTCATATAAACTCATTTTGTAACATCTTGAAGGTGAGTAAATGATGACAAATTTTTTTTTTTTTTGGGTGAACAATCCCTTTAAGGGGACACATTTGCTATGGAGAAACCTTTAGATAATCTGTTTTAAATAGGGAATGTTGTTGAAAGAATAAATTACAAATGAGAATAAAGAGACAACATATATGAAAATAATTCTAGTTGCAATACTTCTGTCACAAATTCACAATATGATTTTTGAAGGATCATGTGACACTAAAGACTGGAGTAATGGCTGCTGTAAATTCAGCTTTGCAACCACAGGAATATATAACATTAAAGAGTAGAAAACAGGTCTTTTAATTTGTAATAATATTTCACAATAGATCAAATAAATGCCTTGGTGAGCATAAGAGACTTCTTGCAAAAACATTAAAAAAATGTATTTTTCCAAATTTTTGACTAGTAGCCTAGTATATAATATATAACTTATTTATAAATAATATTTATTTAAGTAATTAGAATTATTTTACTGCTTATCAGTGTGTTCCGAGATCATGCGCTTCAACATGAGCTATGTGCATTTCACACCTCATGTCAAGTGAATTGACATATTTGGTTGTATATAATGTATATAGCTCATGTTTAAGCACAGTATATGACCTCTAAACACACTGACAAATCCCTGGGTGAGTATGTCATTTGATAAGTGGTGATTTTCTCCAGTTTAGAACTGTATGAACAATGCTGTGTTTGAATAGCGCACGGTACCTTTAGATCTAAACATTGTGTGATTATTTGGCACATATGGGCTGGCATTTACCTGCAGGCACATGCAGTGAGATTAAGAGTGACTCATGCACTCATCATATGGCCGGTCAATACAAGTGTTCCATCTCGTAAAACCTGAGAGCCTGATTAGTGCACTCTTTCATGATTCACCACAGAAGCAAACACATATACTGACACAGAAAATCATATAGCCTCATAATGCTCATAAAATGATTGTAGGATGCACTTTTGCACAGGAATTTCTCCCATAAACCTATTCAGCTTTAAAATGTGTGCTTTGCTGGAATGCTGGCTATATATCAGACTGTTTGTATGCCACTGTGGTTTGAGAAATGTACAGTCTTATTTATAAGGTTAACATTTTATTTTGATGGTCCACTTTAGACATTCTACTAACTAACTATAACTTTGCAACTATGTCAACTACCAGTCATTAGAGACTGTCTGCTTAATATCTGCTAACACTTTATTTTGATGGTCCACTTTAGACATTCTACTGACTATAAGAAACTTTGCAAGTGCTTTGCAAGTGTCAACTTATTCTACTAACCCGAACCCTAACTAACATTCTACTAATACTCTAATAAGAGTTAGTTGGCATTTAGTTGCAAAGTAAATTATAGTTAGTAGAATGTCTGAAGTGGACAATCATGACTCTAAAGTACAAATACAAGATCGCCTTCTTGTGGCCACAGGCAGTAATGATAACAACAAAAGAAGGCATGTAGCAAACTCATAATGTAATAAGGAAGCATAATGTAATAGGTATTACATTATTAATGTAATAAGATGTTTATAATGTAATCATTTTTGTCAAAATGTAATAAAATCTTGCGCTCATATTGCAATAACTATTTTCCAACGCAATAACGATTTTTCACATAATGTAATTGGTTATTGAGAAATATATTACATTATGAACACATTGTAGCAACTTGTAATGTAATCAGTTCATGTGGTAATGGCAGCACATAATGTACAAGTAAAACAATGTTCACAATAAATAATTGTATTTCAATGTAATAAATAGATTATTGTAAAATAAGCTAATACACTAAAAGTAGGATAATTAAGCTGCATTGTGAACACAACAGTTTCATTAAATATTTTGTGATTATGACAACCCAGACATACATTTTAAGATTTTTGCACTCAATTATAAAGTTTCTGCTTTGAATTATTGTAATACGTTTTTAATAATTTTTTAGATCATTTAAATGGTTGTCATAAAAAACTTGTTTATATTTTACAAAAATGTCAAATGCATGAAGAATTTGAGCTATTGTCACGTACTGCTGGTCAGTAAAAACGACGAAGGAGATGAACTACTTAAGAAATCTTTATTTTGCATCCAAAAATACTCAGGAGAGTACAGGAACGTAGATCAAACATGTGTTTCATAACGTCACATTACCGCAAGAAAGAACTGGGGAGATAAGAGCTTGAATACATGAGATAATTATTAACAGAAATGAGAACATAGAACTAGAAAACATGGGAACAAACTAGTGGGCACAGGGAAATATCAAATTAAAAACACAATGAAACTAAATGGAACCAAAGCATACTCATGACAGTTATATGATTCTTTATGATGCTTTCAATTTTTCTAGATAAATAAAAAAATAAAAAATAATGAACTAAAGACATTATTCAGTTATGTAATGCACTGAAAACCAGAGTAATAGAACAAATAGAAACATTGGAGTGTTCACACCCCTAAACTAATACTTAATCGAGGCACCCTTTGGTTTTATTACAACACTCAGTTTGAGTCTATCAGCTTGGTACATCTCGACTTGGTAATACTTCCCAGAGAATGAACTCATTGGTTCTCACACATCAAGCGAACATGCTTGAGCTTCTATTTACCACACTGATGCGTGAGTTGACGAATGTTCATATGTGAATAAAATTCAATCTGTTCATCATAAACTAAAGTGATAGTGGCTCTTTAGACAATTAGGACTAGCCTAAACTGCTCAATTCGTATGGATTAGTTTTATTTATTATATATTTATGAACTCTTTGAAGTTTCAAAGTGGTAGTTGTGTAGGTGTCAATGGAGGGACAGAAAGATTTCAGATTTCATTAAAAAGATCTTCATTTGTGTCCCAAAGATGAACGAAAGTCTGACGGGTTTAGAACGACACAAGGGTTTGTTATTAATGACAGAAATTTCATTTTTGTGCAGGCCTAACACAAAATAATTGTATTATATAAATTATAAACTCACCAGAAGTATGGCCTTGTTGAGCTCATAGCAGGTGAAAAGGGTAAGGTGCTTTCAGGATGAAGATTAGGCCTACTTTAATGTTACCCTAATGTTTTCATAAATATCTGTCAGTGCTGACCAAAATGTTTGCATGGCAATTTTTATACGTCAAAAGCTGTAAGTGCCAAAAATGCACTTGTGTAAAAATGTCCTTTTCTTTGAAAGTTACAATAAGTTGTTGTCGTTTTGTTTAAATCTCTGCTAATCATGTTTGCTAACGGACTGCTGTTATTCCTCCTGCCTTTAGAGGTCGCAGTAACACTCTATTTCGCAGGATGAAATGCGGAAAGAATCATCATGGCAAAACATTTAAATACCACAACACACTCGACACACACTGATAGTTCCTCAAGTGAAGCTTTTATTGGTCTTCAACGTACTATATATTGTTGTTCTATCGGGTGCCTTTAAGTTACGTCGTTTTACCTGTTTACGGGCATGGTCGCTTGTGGGTTTTGTAAAGCTCTCTTGTTAAACAAAATTCAAAGTTATACTTAGTGGTTTTAACTTTATACCTTGCAAAATGAAAAGCTCCGTTTCCGTGTTTATTGTTCTTTTCGCTGCAAACGGTTTGTTGCTGGAAGGCTCGAGCCACTTGCACAGCAGGAAAATCTCTAAATTAACCACGGTAAGATTGTGTAATATTGTGTACACTAGATACTGATGACTGTATCATTTCTGTTTTCTTTCATTTGTCATGTGCTCATTTTTATTATTGAACAGGTGTGGGGGTTTTCTTGGCAAAACTGCGGTAAACAAGATCCTGCACAATTGAAGAGTCTCCATATATCTCCAGATCCCATTCCCATTCCAGGACAGTTAACAGCAGATGCATCAGGCACAACATCAGTAGAGCTGGTATCTCCTCTCTCGGTATGCTAAGGACATATGATTATAGAAAGACTAAATCCATTTTGATATTCATCTTGAGACCCAGAATTGCATGTTTGCAGTGAATATCTCTAAAAGCATATTCCGAGACTTTCTGTAGGATTTTTAAATGTCAGAACAACTTCCTCTTCTTGGTTAAAAAAAAGTAGCCGAACATCATGACATTTGTTGGTGGAAAGAGGAACTCCTACATAGTACATACATTGTTTTGTGATTGACATTATTAGGCTATATTTTTTTTTTAAAACATTACATGTATTAAAGAAAATGTCCCTATGACACTTATTACACTGCCTATCATTACATATTGTTTATGCAAGTTGTCCCAAATTCTTGTTAATATAAAAATTAGACCCAAAGTTGTTTTTTTTACACTAATACTGCGACAAATCAGGAATCAAAACATTTTATAAAACCACTTTGTAATATTATTTATAACATATTTAAGTAAATATGAATTACATGTTTTGATTAAAGGTCTATTTAAATTATCATAAACTAATTTGTTTGTAAGCTAGGAAAAAACTATAAATATCTTTTTCCTGCATTTTTTTATAATACCTGCATTACAGATGACTTGCTGAAGAAGTTACATGAAGGTTAAAAATGTACATCTTTGCTTCATTTTAATAATTCCTGATTTCTTAAAAGATGTTGGTGAGATTGTCATGTTTATTATGCTCCAAATACTACAAAGTCGTTAAAAAATACAAAAACGAGGTGTAGAAGGCTCTATCTTTACCCTGCACCATGAACCTCTGAATTCAGTGTAGAGTTCCCTGGCCATTCTTGTGACCTAGTTTATGCTCTAATGGACTGCTAGTGAAATACATTTTGATGTCTGGAACCTCTGTTGGGTGTCTTGTGACTATCACAAGAGGCTGTAAACCTCCATGATAGTTTGTGTCTTCATAAGGCATCGTTTTAAAGGGTTAGTTCACCCAAAAATGAACATTCTGTCATTAATTACTTACCTTCATGTCGTCCCAAACCTAAGACATTTGTTCATCTTCGGAACACAAATAAAGATCATTTTGATGAAATCTGAGAGCTTTCTGTCCCACCATTCACAGCTTACGCAACTACCACTTTCAGAAAGGTAGTAAGGTTTAACTCGATTTTATGAAGTGACGCGAGTGGTTTGTTTGAAAAAAAAAAAAAAAAAACATAAGTTACCACTTTATTTACAAAATATTTATCTCCGACACGTTCACAAGAGCAACACGATGTATGCGTGTTGATGCGAGAGCAAACGTGGAGATTAATATTTAGTCAATAAAGTAGTAACTTATGGGGGGTTTAAACAAAGCGCTCGCATGACTTCATAAAATTGAGGTTAAACCACTGGAGTCACGTGGATTACTTTTATGATGTCTTTACTGCCTTTATAGGGCTTTAAAGTGGTAGTTGTGTCTACAGACTGTCAATGGAGGGTAAGAAAACACTCAGATTTCATAAAAAAAATCTTCATTTGTTTTCCGAAGTTGAAAGAAAGTCTTGCAACATGAGGGGGAGTAATTAATGAACTATCCCATTAATAACTCCGTTTACTCTGTTTCAGTTGAAAGTGACGTTGGAAAAAGAAGTAGCTGGTTTGTGGGTGAAAATACCATGTCTGGATGAAATAGGAAGTTGTCATTATCCTGATATCTGTGACCTGCTCAATCAGCTCATCCCCCCAGGACAGGACTGTCCCGAGCCTCTGCATACATATGGCCTGCCCTGCCACTGCCCGTTCAAAGCTGTGAGAGTCTCCTGATTCACAAGATTTTATTGAACATGCAAGAACACAAAAGTTCATCATGCATTTTTTAGAGGCATAACATTGTTCATATCTTTTTTTTCATTGTTTTTCAGGGTGATTATTCTTTTCCGACGTCAGATATCTACATACCAGAAGTTGAACTGCCTGGCTGGCTGACTAATGGCAATTACAAAGTACAGGGTGTTTTAGGAAGCTCTGAGAAGGAACTGGGATGCCTCAAAATCAGCTTCTCGTTGCATTCCTCAATGTAACAACACTATCAAGCAGAGATTATTTACTGTCCTATGACACTGGTTTTGGGTAAGAAGAGATAACTTTTCCTGGTTAAAGGTAGCATGTGATTCATCTATAATAGAACTTTTACCTAAGTTTCACTTTCATAACTTTTTAGAATGTGAGCACATTTGTTTTTTACTAATTAGAAGTCTCATTCAAATTGTTTTTTAAATGATTGGTAGAAACTGTAAATGTCCCTACATCAGATTGTTTCACAAACCACTGGACAAAGTTTGACAGCTGAGACTCATGAGTACTGAAAATCTTTAGGTCATAAACTGCACAGGTTTTATTTTATTACTGTACTTAACATGAATGTTTTAACAACTGATTGTATTCCTATCATGATTTTTGCTGTTGTTCTTTTGGTTCGAGTTCAGTGTCAAATCAAAGCTGAACCAGTTTTGTTTAAAAGGGAAATTTCTTTTCTTTTTCTTAATAAACATTCAAACAAGTTTTTAATAGTTATTTCACATTTTCTCATTGAGTTTGTAATGCTTTACATTTTAACTTTTTTTTAAATAGCCTACTTTAAACTTTTGTTTTTTGTTGTCTGCACATAATTTTTCATAAACAGCCCAGCAGCGCGCCATCTTTTCAGCTGAACATGTTTGATAAAGAGTCAGTGTGTTAGAGTAGAAGGTGGTGTATAGGTTTTTTTTACTGTCGGTTGCAGTTATAATCTTTATTGTTGAGGTTTTTTAAAGGGTTGTCATGGTGTGAATAAGCCTGTAGATGTCGCTGTATAATTGTTTATTTTTATTTTTATAATTGCATAAAGTTTCACGGAAAAACATATTTCAATAACATAACAATCGCATGACACACTCACTTTATAATCCGTGTCAGTGATACTCTGAAACACTGCACATTCACGTGATTATCATAACTTGTAGGAAATACCTCTTAGATAATTAACCAAAAATTGAAGGTGAGACTAAACCGTTCAAAATGAAAAGCTGCATATCCGTGTTTATCGCGCTATTCGCTAACAGTTTTTTGCTGGAAGTCTCGTGCCAATGGCATAGCAGGAAAAGCTTTGCATTTAGGAAGGTAAGAACCTGAGACTGAAATCAGACCGTTTTGATACTACTTTAGTTGTCTTTGTATTGTCATGTGCTACTTTGTATTACTGATCAGTTTAAGAAATTTTCCTGGGACAACTGTGGAAAGCCAGATGACCCCATATATGTGAAGACGCTACATGTGTATCCAAACCCAATTCCTTCACCAGGATATGTGTTAGCATCTGCATCGGCCAACATATCAATAATTCTGCACTCTGCTTTGCCTGTAAGTTGAGATATTGCCGTATGATGTCTGATGATATAGGCTTCTTAAAGCCAACTGTGATTTTGTACCATTCACTGTTGTTTTAGTATTGATACTATTATTATTAAAAAAAAAATTCGTTTTTCTATTTATAAAATATAAATCATATTTTATATAATTTCCAACAATATTAAAATTTTATTTCAATGTTTTATTTTTAGTTTTATAATGGTACCATAAATCTCTGAATTGAGTTAGTACCCAATCCATTCCCATTATTAACAAACTCTTGGTGTCACAAATGTTTTTATGTATGAGACTTTTGTACTTTACGACTATCATTTAGACGGTAAACCTGTATGACCACATTTCAGCAGCTGAACACCATGCCTTGTATCTTCAAGATCATTTGGATGATGTCATTTTATCTGTTTCAGGCGAACTTGACTCTGGAAAGAGAAGTTGCTGGTGCATGGGTAAAAATACCTTGTTTTGATGACCTAGGAAGTTGTTATTACCCTGATGCCTGTGAACGGTTGGCCCAGCTCTTACCCACAGGACTCCGTATTGACTGCCCGTTCAAAGCTGTGAGTGTTGACTGATTCACTGAACATTCTAGTTTCACATGCGGCAAACTTTTATGTACTGTTTTATCTGTTTTTAAAGTTAACATGTCTCTCTGTTTTAGGGTGACTACGTTTGGCCATCGTCTGGTATCTACATCCCAAATTTTTTACTCTCTGACAGACTGACTCATTTCAGATTGCAGATAATTTTAGGAAACTCTGAAAAAGAACTGGGATGCCTTAAAGTCAACTTCTCAGTGGCATCAGGACTACACCACCAACACAATGAAATGTAGTAATAGCTGTCCTACAGCACTCTGCTCGGGTCCTGGCTTTTCGGAAAGTGACAAAAGAGACAAATGTTCAAGGTAGTTAAGTTAATCTACAATATTTACAGTAAATTAAGATTACAATCTTCAGTCATCAAGAACATACACTTTAACAAGCAATCTACATCTCATGAACTTGTTTTAATTGATGACTGCTTGTCAGCTCAATTTACTTTAAATGTTTGTAAATGTAAGAATTGATGCCAACATCACAATTCACCTCAAACATCACAAAAAGCTTTTACAGTTGCTGCAATGTGTCACGACGAGTAAGCGACTGTGTAGAGTGAAAACGAGCATCTCACTTTTAATAAACCCACCCAACTTATTTGCACAACTGTTTGAGGCTGTATTATAAACTGGTACATTTGTCTATTTGAACTGTGTGTGTCTCGAGTGTGTCTCATGGTGTATGGTATTATTTTCACTTTGACGTATTCAGGATTCGTTTGACCCTTGAAGGTCTAAATGCAGCGATTTTTGGCCTGCCCAAAGCTGAATGTCTTTTCCCACATAACGCTTCACTCATGGTCCCACACCGGCTAAATAGAGAGCCCCCCTTTGTGGAGCTGGAAGTAATTTGGCACTTAAAGAGATAGTTCACCCAAAAATTTAAATTAGCCCATGATTTAATCACCCCCAAGTCATCCTAGGTGTATATGACATTCTTCTTTCAGACGAATACAATGAGTTATATTAAAAATGCTTTATAATGGCAGTGAATGGCTGTTTCTGTTTTGAAGTCCATAAAAGTGCATCTATCCATCATAAAAGTGCTCCACACGGCTACGGGGGGTTAATAAAGGCCTTCTGAAGCGATGCGTTTGTGTAAGAAAAATATCCATATTTAAAACTTTACGAACTGTAACCACTCACTTCCGCTAACTGTCATATGCACGTTCACGAGAGACTGGCGAATCCAGCGTATGACGTAGGACGCAGGCGTAGTGTAAGTTATTGTGACGATGGTGGAAGCGCAGAGGATAGAGCAAAACTAAACACCAGTCGCGAATCAGAAGTCTAAAACGAGTGTGTTTAAAGGAAATAGTCTCCTCTTTGATTATCTCTAAATCCTCTGACAGAGTTCAAACTATTCAATTCTTCACATGGATGTCCTTCGATGTCAACAAACTTGGTTCTCGCGAGAACTAGCATATTCTTACCGGAGCGTCCTACGTCATACGCTGGATCGCCAGTCTCTCGTGAACGCATATACGACAGTTAGCGGAAGTTAGAGATTAGTTTGTAAAGTTTTAAATATGGATATTTTTCTTAAACAAACATATTGCTCCGCTTCAGAAGGCCTTTATCTGAAGGCCTTCTGATAAGGCCCCTTCCCCCCTTTTTAAGATGGATAGAGACACTTTTATGGACTTCAAAACAGAAACAGCCATTCACTGCCATTTTAAAGCTTGGAAGAACCAGGAGATTTTTTAATATAACTCTGATTGTATTCGTCTGAAAGAAGAATGTCATATACACCTAGGATGACTTGAAGGTGAGTAGGGGAGAGCGGGGTATGTTGTCACACTTTTCACACTGTCTAACATTTACTGAGCACCATACATCAAAATGATATAAATCTCATACCAAATGAAAGAAGGAAGTCATGTTGTATTCATAACATCTTATCTCATTACGGAGTTGTAGACTGTTGAATAGCGAGTGTGCACTTGTGACAATTTGCCCCATCGGCGGGTAAGTTGTCACACTAGATTATCTAAAAAATAAGAACACAACTACTTAATTGTGAATATTGATTTTAACTTTTAAACTCAAAACAGACCTGGAAATATAAACATCCATGCCTGGAGAACCTGGAAAAACAATTATTTCAATCCAAATAATGCACATTTCAATTAAGTGGCAAAACCACTTTACTTTGAACTTTAAACTCAAACGTTCTACGGCTTGCACATAGATCCTGATAACTGAATGGAATGCTGCAGAAAACCTGCTTAACTTAACCTCTGAACAAAACAGATGCCCTGTATCTGATTAATCGGACTCATCTCCAGAGTCACAATTCTGACACACATAAATTGCCTGGCCTGAGGTGCAAGCATCATGGGCCCAATTGTTGCATTTTACACATTTTACGCATATGCTACTCTGAACAATGCCTGAACTTCGTATTTTGAGCACTTCTTGTGTTTTTTTTTTTTTTTGCCTCTTCACAATGACTCGCTTAAATTAGTCCTAATTTGTAAGTCGCTTTGGACAAAAGCGTCTGCTAAATGACTAAATGTAAATGTAGCTGCCTTGTTTTTCATAGGTCCAGATTTCTGCTTCCCTTTCTTTTGAAACAGCTTTTTGCTAGATTGAGACTTATTCTTTTCTATTTCTAGTTGCTGCTTCACTGGCGTGTCAGTAAGTACAGTGAGGAAAATAAGTATTTGAACACCCTGCTATTTTGCAAGTTCTCCCACTTGGAAATCATGGAGGGGTCTGAAATTGTCATCGTAGGTGCATGTCCACTGTGAGAGACATAATAAAAAATAAAAAAAATCCAGAAATCACAATATATGATTTTTTAACTATTTATTTGTATGATACAGCTGCAAATAAGTATTTGAACACCTGTCTATCAGCTAGAATTATGACCCTCAAAGACCTGTTAGTCTGCCTTTAAAATGTCCACCTCCACTCCATTTATTATCCTAAATTAGATGCACCTGTTTGAGGTCGTTAGCTGCATAAAGACACCTGTCCACCCCATACAATCAGTAAGAATCCAACTACTAACATGGCCAAGACCAAAGAGCTGTCCAAAGACACTAGAGACAAAATTGTACACCTCCACAAGGCTGGAAAGGGCTACGGGGAAATTGCCAAGCAGCTTGGTGAAAAAAGGTCCACTGTTGGAGCAATCATTAGAAAATGGAAGAAGCTAAACATGACTGTCAGTCTCCCTCGGACTGGAGCTCCATGCAAGATCTCACCTCATGGGGTCTCAATGATCCTAAGAAAGGTGAGAAATCAGCCCAGAACTACACGGGAGGAGCTGGTCAATGACCTGAAAAGAGCTGGGACCACCGTTTCCAAGGTTACTGTTGGTAATACACTAAGACGTCATGGTTTGAAATCATGCATGGCACGGAAGGTTCCCCTGCTTAAACCAGCACATGTCAAGGCCCGTCTTAAGTTTGCCAATGACCATTTGGATGATCCAGAGGAGTCATGGGAGAAAGTCATGTGGTCAGATGAGACCAAAATAGAACTTTTTGGTCATAATTCCACTAAACGTGTTTGGAGGAAGAAGAATGATGAGTACCATCCCAAGAACACCATCCCTACTGTGAAGCATGGGGGTGGTAGCATCATGCTTTGAGAGTGTTTTTCTGCACATGGGACAGGGCGACTGCACTGTATTAAGGAGAGGATGACCAGGGCCATGTATTGCGAGATTTTGGGGAACAACCTCCTTCCCTCAGTTAGAGCATTGAAGATGGGTCGAGGCTGGGTCTTCCAACATGACAATGACCCGAAGCACACAGCCAGGATAACCAAGGAGTGGCTCTGTAAGAAGCATATCAAGGTTCTGGCGTGGCCTAGCCCGTCTCCAGACCTAAACCCAATAGAGAATCTTTGGAGGGAGCTCAAACTCCGTGTTTCTCAGCGACAGCCCAGAAACCTGACTGATCTAGAGAAGATCTGTGTGGAGGAGTGGGCCAAAATCCCTCCTGCAGTGTGTGCAAACCTGGTGAAAAACTACAGGAAACGTTTGACCTCTGTAATTGCAAACAAAGGCTACTGTACCAAATATTAACATTGATTTTCTCAGGTGTTCAAATACTTATTTGCAGCTGTATCATACAAATAAATAGTTAAAAAATCATACATTGTGATTTCTGGATTTTTTTTTTTAGATTATGTCTCTCACAGTGGACATGCACCTACGATGACAATTTCAGACCCCTCCATGATTTCTAAGTGGGAGAACTTGCAAAATAGCAGGGTGTTCAAATACTTATTTTGCTCACTGTATTGCTGATTTGCGTCGTTTTCTTCCTTTGCTGGATGGTTTTCGGGGGCCATCTTTTGGATATGGCCGGATGTCCACTGGAGTTGGTAGCCCACTGTCAGCAATAGCATTGCTGGGTAAGGGTGAGCTGGTGATAGCAGAAGCAACTGGGCGTGCTAGGCAGGACAGGGTTGGTGCTGGGGCTGTGTTTATTTGTACAGGGGCAAGTTGTCACATGTGACGACTTGCCCCAAAGTCATTGAGACAACTTGCCCCATATTGACATGTGAGCTAATGTTGGCTAAATCTCAAGTTTAGCTCAACATATCACTTTAGCTAAAGTACCAAAAGACACGTTACTGTCTCCTCTATTTTGTGCAAAATAATAATTTTAAACATTCATACCTAACAAAGTTGTATTGCATAAAATGTAAAGTGATTTTTTTTTTACTTTTTAAGCAGAAAAATAAGAAAATTGTGCTAACCTCAGATTACAGTGATCTTGACCACATGTGAACAGGAAGTTGACTATAGAAGAAGAAGTCACATAAAGTGGCTATTTGATTTTTGAGATAGAGCCTCTAGTGTTGGAGTTATGGACAGTGTGACAACTTACCCCGCTCTCTCCTACATCATGGGCTACTTTTCCTTTTTTGGTGAACCATCTCTTTAAATGAGCAGCACTTGGCTAAACACCCTCTGGCTCCGCCCACCACAGTAGCCACGCCCCCAGACTCTCTCTATAGGTTGACCTGGAAAGAGATTGACAAATCTGATCGACCCGCTCTCAATGTTTTGATGGTGTCTGTGAGGATCAATGGTTAATAATATGGTTAATGGTTTGGGGAAAATAAACCCATGAATGGCACTCTAATAGTTGTAAACAAACAATAAACTTGGTTAAGAGAATATATTTTAACATAAAAACTTACATAATTTACCTTTAAAAATGATTTTTTTTTATTTCTTTTTTTATAATTGTTGTTCTTACTAAACGTTCATGTTGTAATTAGTTATGTTTTATATTTCCCCAGTGAGTATGTGATGCTATGTTAGTTTTTTTTTGTTTTTTTAAGTCTGATAATCTTCCCCCTGCGCCGTAGCTCTCAAATCTATGGAAGCTTGTTTCCGCCAATGAATAATAAATAAATAATAATAATTGCGACTTTTTATCTCACAATTCTGACTTTTTTTCTCACAATTGCGATATATCAAGTCAGAATTTTGACTTTTTTTCCTCACAATTGCGAGATATAAAGTCGCAATTCTGGAAAATAAAGTCGCAATTGCGAGATATAAAGTCGCAATTGCGTGATATAAAGTCGCAATTCTGAGAAATAAAGTCGCAATTGGGAGATATAAAGTCAGAATTGCACGATATAAAGTCGCAATTGCGTGTTATAAAGTCAGAATTGTGAGATATAAACTATTCTGAGGTAAAAAAAAAAAACCTTTTTTTCCCCTAGAATTGGACTTTATATCTCACAATTGTGAGTTTATATCTCACAATTCTGAGAAAAGATGTCAGAATTGCGAGATATAAACTCGCAATTGCGTGTTGTAAAGTCAGAATTGCGTGTTATAAAGTCAGAATTGCGAAATGTAAACTTGCGGAAACAAGCTTCCATACAAATCTCATTTGCACAGTCATGTTAGTGATGCAAAATGCCATTCTCGCATGTGTAACCAAAAGTTTAAATATAACTCTAATGAGATCTGAAAGCTGCAGTGGTACTTTTTTTTATATCCTTTTTTTAGCTTGATCGCCTCTGCTTCCTGTATGCTTCTGTTTTATGGAGCAGAGTGCACAGTCAGTCATTAAGATTGGAATACATTACGTGACTTTTCAATCTGATTTTAAAACCCTGTAGGCATCATTCACTTGGTGACTTTCAAATGGTAACAGAGAAAAACGACTGAGAATCACACACTACCAGACTTTCAAGTTGGTCTGGATGCAAAAAACTCAAGAAAAAATGTACTTCATTGCTAGGAAATGCATGACAGGTATCAATATATCCTTTGACTGCTAAAAATCCAGAGTCTGTGCCCATCATACACTACGCAAATCTGCAGACTGACTCCGACTTAAAGGGATAGTTCACCTAAAAATGAAAATTGTGTCATTTTCTCACCATCAAGTTGTTCCGAACCTGTATGAATTGCTTTCTTCAGCTGTCTGATATATTTTTAGCTAATTAAACAACATTGTGTTAATTTGTCATGTGTCCTAGCAATGAGGCGCATGTTTCTGTTTGAGTTTGTTGTGTTCAGAACAACTTGCTAGGTCTGGCAGTGTCAGATCATCAGTCGTTTAGTGCAAGATGGCCAGTTTTTGATGGCAAGTCGGCAAGTATACAGGATGCCTAGTGTTTTAAAATCTGTTTCATTAGTCGTGTAGTGTTTTCCAGCTTTTTTTTGGTAACTAGTATTGACTAAACTGCAAATCGGGGCTAAAGTTGTGTTGTGTATTCTAGCCTTTAGGAATGGCAATGAATTAATAATTTCAAAATGCTGATATATACATGTCTCACCAGGATATGTTCATACGGTCAAATATCGCCCAGGTTTGTTCTCCTCCTGTAAACATTGTTTGCATTCCTGATTTTCCAGCCTGTCTTTCAAGAGCCCTCAATCCAGATGTCCAGGTGGAATACCAACCAAAGCAGATTTCCGCTGTGAGCAAGACTAGCCATGTTCTTCATTTTTAATGATCACTTAACCCAGATGTACCATCACTTGTAAAAAAAAAAAAAATGTTAAGATTATTAAATTGCACTCTATACAAATGTATCTATGAAATTCAGAACTCTCAGAAGTATGTGATCAGCATAGTGTGTTGTTTTAAGGTTTTTAATTAAACCTAACTTGATAGTTCTCTCAGATGCTTAACTCTCAGTAGGACTTCTGAGTTTTATCTCGCCCTCTGAAAACACTGAGGTTTTCCGAGGCCTTGAGGCTTACACCATGCCTGGGGTCGGAGAGGGAGCAACGGAAAGAATGTTATCTCCTGGCTGACTGAGAGGCTGCGTCTGTTTTTTTTTTTTTTTTTTAAGAGCTTTGTGGCACAAAGCACGTTCATGAAGCTTTGCGGCACATGCTCCTGGCTGGCACGCTACATGCGTTCACCATGCAGAAAAACAACATTAAAAAACGAACAATGAACTTAATGCTCTGAAATATTCAACAACTTGTTTTAAGGTAATCCGCTTTGTCACAAAATACAAATATTATTTATCAAACATGGTTTCAAAACCATTCAGATTTCATGCCAAGTATGAGAGGTGTGTCATGATGAATGTAAAGGAAATAGGCTTGATTTATTGTTCTCCCTTAAAACCCTGACCTCATACGTGTGATAAGCCTGTTAACCTTGGCAAATCCTATGTTAAATCCAAACATACTGTTTTATGCGATTGCTGTGTTTTTGTTCCTGTGTGGATAACTACCAGACGACTTGCTTTATTACTATCACCACTGAGCTGCCGAGACCCTGCAGCTGCCTGTCAATGGAAAGTTTGTCACTTCTCAGCAACAACTGCTCTATCGTTTTTATGACAGATTAGAGACCTTCCTATAAATAGACAGAGTTTCGACAAAAAGGAAAGTCTCAAATTACCCAGATGATCCAAAGTCGACGTATCGTATTAGAGCTTAATATATACCAAACAAGAGGCCAAAAATAGATGCATCTCTGACACTTTACTGCATACACCATATATAGAGCAGTGAATGTGATCAGCTCAGCCGGTTTATATTTTGTCCACTGAACAATGTTTTATGTTATGAAAGGCAGTGACGGATTGGTAGAAAGGCTTAAATACCCATTTGTCTCTCTTTCTAAATTTAAACTTAAAGTTGAACTCATTTGTTAAAATGACATTGGTGATGAAATCTCAACTGGCAGCCAGTATAAACCTTGTTATGTTTACATTCAGCATGTGCATCCACATACCTCACCACTGACTATGGATCACTGCTGTTTTGACAGTTTCTCTAAACAATTCCTCTAAAGCAGCAGGGTGACAATATGGCCAAATACAGTACAAATTCTCTCTGTTGAGCATGTGAGCCTCACATCTGTACTCCTCAGTTAAACCTGCCGCATAATACGGCCGTTTTACTGTCAGAACTCATTTTAATTTGGAGACAGATGACCAATATTATGCTTAGAGAAGGAAATGTCCAATAAATTTGTTCATTTCAATGGTTTTTTTCTAGCTGGCCACACTGCCAAACAGTAACTATCTATCTGTTTATCTGTCTGTAAGGCATATAGCCACAATCAACCCTCAAAATTCATGATTTTTGAGCTTTAGAACAAGATACCACTTTTTACACATTTTCATAATAATGCTTGGTGTCTTTCATTCGGTTGTTTTTAATTTACAAATGTGCATAGGCTATTTGTATACTTCCCATAAAAAAATTTAACTGTGTAAGTAATACAATTATGATGCAACACAGGGATATTGTTAATATTTATTTAATTAAACAACATAATTATTCGATTTAATTGAACTTTATTAGGGAATTATTATATTGAACAAAACAAAACCTTAAAGTCAGCATGAAACAGAAAGAGCGATAATCATTTCTTCCCTCACATTACATTTTTTTACTGAATCATTTTGGGGAAATTTTATATTCATACATGTAAGTGCCTTTAAACAAAGCCATTGTTTTGTTTTTCAAAAATAATTTTTGGATTTAATCTTTAAGAATGTTAAAATTGAAAAGTGGAAGAAGACTACTTGGTTTATTGAAGAAATGTTTCTTTTCTGTGGAAAAAAAGTCGAGCCTTAAATTTTTAAGTACAATCAACTGGGATATTTAAGTCATTTAACTTAAATCACATTAAATTGACTTAAAAATTAGTTGAATCTTGTATAACATAAAAAACAAAAAGTTGAAAAGTTGTTTAACTTCTTTTGATGAGTTAAAGCAATGTAAAAACATATGTTGCCATAACTTACTGATATATATATATATATATATATATATATTTTTTTTTTTTTTTTACAGTGTAGAGTTGTGCTCTGTTCTTTAGGAATTTTATGTGATTTTTGTATTGCCTTATTGTAATTGTGTTTTCCTGCAATAAAAAATAATAATTGTGAAGTCGATATCGGAGTGGGCGGGACTTGATTTTGTCCATGGGTAATTGGTTGGATGGTTGTGGTTTGTTATTGCTGTGATGTCATGTGAGTGACAGGTTGTCCCGCCCTCGCGCCATCAGAGAAGAGAGAGGGGAAGTTTACATGAATTTTAAAAAGAATTAATATATACTGATAAATCATTTATAATAAACTGCCATATTCTATTAAATTTTTTTGATTTCATAGTGACTTTAAGATAGGCATATTCTTTTTTTTTTTTTTTAAAGCCATTTGCACTTCGAGAAAGCTGCGGTGACATCAGCTGACGTGCACGGATTCACCAATTTCCCGTTAGTCTCGGCATAAAGTTGTTCATGTAGCCTAAATGTAGCCTGCGTTTTTGGAACGCAGCCCTGACCCTGCAGTTCCCGCCCCTCTGTCCCAGCCTCAACCTATTCGAGCGGATCAATGAGGCTGAGCTCATATTTGAACTGCTGCACACAGACAAAAACTTACTAGTAGAATATAGCGACGAGGCAGCGGAGTATGGGTTGTCACAACAGCAAAAACTGTGGCCAGGTCCCCCGGAAAAGGGTAGGTCGTTTCAGTATTTTCGTAAGTTTACAATGAGACCCGCAGCAACGTTAGAGATGTTGCAAATACACCACGTGTAAATGTATTTGTATCATGGGAGCCAGTCTTGTTTTGTTTTCTCAAATCACTTGTTACTTCCTCTCTAACCCGTTCGATGCGAAAGCTCTCATGTTAGTTTGTCGACTTGTGAAAGCTTTAATTAGACACAGATGACGGCTTCAGCACTGTTGTTTAAGATGTGCTGCTGACATCCGTTATGAGTATGACCAATTTAAGGTGTGTTATCCTACATTTAAGTGTTAACACTTTGCTCAGTTTTAAACAAATCAGGATGTATGAATTTGTATTTGAAACATTTACCATTATCTGCAATATTATTGATTTAATGGTGTTGTCGATAAATATATTTGGGTACACAGCTTAGTCAATATTTTCTAAACGGTTTTTATATTTTCAAAAGAAATATGTTTTAAAAATGACTTTTTAATTTATTTATTCTAAACTATATATTTTTCAAGAGTTTCAGCATTTTAATGGGACATTTTGAAAACATGTCTGTCATAGAAAAGGCATAGTCAATTTTTTTTTAATTAATTGCATTTTTAATGTTAATGCATGCAACAACAAAAAGAAGGAATAGTTTCATTTCATTAGTCCGTTTATAATAGAAGTACCTCTAGCACCTCATTCACACTTTAAAAATGAAATTCCTGGGGCCTTTAAACATTCAGGGGAAATCTGGCTTTGATAGCAACAGGGTCAAGCTTTCATTAGCCCAGATTGCTGAAGGATTTAGATTCACTGGGCTCGAATGTGACAGACACAGGGTCCAAAATTTCCCACTGCAAGTTTTAATGTGACCTATAAACAGACAGAGTTCCTCTGGTCCTGTTAATCACATAGCCATGTGTCAGTATACTTGACATGGACAACTGGAGAAGTGTGAAAAGTCTCTGAAGACTAAACACAGAAAGCTTTACACTCACTATTACAGCCTTTATTGGAGTTGCATCAAAAGCACATAACCACATGACGGTGAAGTGTAATAAAGCCAAGGGTTCATTAAAGTTCCAGAACATTTGGTTCCCTGCCACAGAGAGCCAGCGAATGCATAACAGCGTTGTTGTGTGGATTACTGAATTATGAAATGGAAGCCGTTTCTTTTCTTGCTTTTTATTTCTGAATTCTCATTTAAACGGTCTCACATGGCAGAGAGAATCTCAGTAGGATGATTTGACTCTTATTTGTTGTTCTCGATCGAGGGTGTCGGCTTAGACGAATAGTACGTTTTTATTATATGCAGCACAAAAAGATGAAGTTTAGCTGCTCTTTTCAATGTGACGAAAGAGAAAGGTGACCAGGGGCCATCAAGCCCCCCGGAATCATGATAAAAATAGTTACAAGTCATACTGAAGTTATGTGACTTGCTTTGTACGAGTTAAGAGAGAAATTGAAGTCACTGATAGTCTTCGTCGCCGCTCTCAAATCTTATTCGTGTTTTAAATTTTGTTTTGTGTGAAAAGCTCCAGAAACAGTGTTGAGAAACACTTCTCTGATCTGAAGTCAGGAGATTTTGCTCTCTGTGGAGAGATATTTTGCACTTGTTGTGAGTGTTTTGAGGCTGTGTGTGTAGGCTATATCTCGGGAGACATTTGGCATGCAGTCTTCAAAACATTAAATCACCTGTGAACAGTGCCAGCCATCTTCAAACATTCACACTGGGATGTAGAGCTGCACCATTCTGGATGAATTGAGAATCATGATTTTATTTTATTTTTTAAACTGAGATCATAATTCAAAAAAGATAACCAAAAAAACATGTGATTTACTAGATGTTCTCATGAAGTGATAATGAAAAAAAAAAGAGTTTTTTTTATTAGTTTGAGTGAATGATTCAATGACTCACTCATAAAGACTTTGAATGAATCTCTTGAAATAATGATTTGATGACAAATACATTTTTAACAGCCATGTGTCGCCACCTACTGGCATAACGATGTAATTGATTTATTATAATTTATTTTTAAGCTTTTTAATCGCTGCCTTTTGACATAAATGTGTTTATATCCGAACTATAAGCTTTTTTTCCCCCAATACTTCTGTGATTTGAATTATTGGAACAGAGAAATGTTTGGAGCTTGTGAAATGTGAGAGCATGCTAATAAACCAAACAATAAGCGTGTTAAAGTTTTCAGCTAAATGAAAGCCATCCTTTTGAGAAGTTATATCGTGTAGTCTTCTTCTTTAGCTTAGCTTCCACTTTGGATGTACACTACCATTCAAAAGTCTAGGGTCCGTAAGAGATATGAGAAATAAATGATTCAGCAAGCCAAGTATGCATTAAACTGATCAAAAGTGACAGTAAAGACATTTTATAATGATAAAGCTTTCTATTTCGAATAAATGCTGTTTATGATGGATATTAAGCATCTAAGCAACTGTTTTCAACATTTATAATAAAAAGAAATGTTTCTTGAGCACTGAGCAGCATATGAGAATGATCTCTGAAGGATCATGTGACACTTAAAGAGTAGACTGGAGTAATGATGCTGAAAATTCAGCTTTGCGTCACAGGAATAAATTATATTTTTAAATATATTCAAATTGTAATATTCCGCAATGTTTTACTGTATTTTTATATTTAAATTTTATATTTATTTTAAATTATTTTCAAATAAAGCATAAGAGACTTCTTTAGAAAAAAAAGAAACAACATTCTTACCCACCCCAAACCTTTGAACGGTTATAAATGTGTGGGATTTGAAGTTTTTGTTCTTATTAATATGATCTATATAGAATAAGCAGTGGCCTTGTATACATTTGTTAAAATGTTTATTATTTAGAAATGAAAAATAAGATTTCAGTTGTCCTGCCTATTGAGAAATACAAGTCAAGTTTTCAAAGTGAGCTGTACTACTGCGAGTGATTTGTCGATGATGTCATGCTTGTGCAATCTTGAGTGCATATCTCACCGGTAATGGAAGACTGCGTTGGAATGCAACAAATATCAGTTTATAAGACACCTGTGAAAGAGTTGCACATGTAGATCCAGCTTGTCAGATAGTTTTTGAATGATTAATCCTGTGTCTGCTGCCTTTGGCTTCAATGCAATAAATCAAACTTTTTATTCTTTTCTTTTTTCATTTAGAAAAAAAATAAAGCACAAGAAGGTGAGAAGCACATAAAGGACATCAAACTTCAAGATGCAAGTGGTAAGTGCTTTCTCCCGTTCATGTGAACATGTGCATGATGCATGTGCTATGGTTATTATCTATTAATGTGTGCTTTTCATGCGTATGATTCAGAGCCTTTTGAATGTCCCATGATCCCATTGTGAAGTGTGTTGATCTTGGCAGAGCCAGGCTTTGGTAGTGCTGATGTTAGGTTGCAGGGACCTGTTAATATTCTTGTGTTGCTGGCCGTGGGCGATCCTGGCTTGAGTTCATGGATGTATTGTTTCAGATGTACCGTTGAGCAAACAATGTAGTGTTCGCTTGTTCTCCCCTAGTTACACACTCTTCTGAGGAGCAACGCTCTGGTTTGGAGAATCAGTTGGAGACTTATGAGTGGCAGCTAAAGATACTACATGCAGTTTTGACTGCTTCAGGAGACCAGGAGAGAGAGCAGCTCCTCAAGGACCGTCCTGGAGACATTTGCACTTTAGTCCACAGCATTACAGAAAAGGTAGGGTGTAAATAAAAGCTCTTCGTATTGAAAGCCTTTTCTTTTCGTCGTGTGAATGGAACTCTCGTAGCAAGTTCATGCAGCTTCATGTAGCCATTCAAGAAAGATGAGTATTCTGATCCCAGATTATATCAGCAGCTTATACATTATGGAGCTGTCAGCAGCAATAAACAAGACGTGCTTTTCCATTACAGCATAATTGGGATCAATGCCGTTTCTGCGCACTGTTGTTCTGATTGTCTGTACAGGGTTTGGGAATGTGTGCTGCTGTGGTACATCTGTCCTTGTGCTAAACTCTGACCAACAAAGCTAAACCTGTTTGCAGGGAGGGATGTTATTCATTGCCCTGTAAAGAGGACTGGCTTGTGTGTTTAAACACTGCTTGTTTTAACAGGGGAAAACAGAAGATGGCATGGTTTTTCTTTACCTTTTCACCAAGACTTATTTATTATATAAAATTATATATCACTGTTAAACTAGTTGAGTTAAACACGCATACACACACACGCGCAGCTATTTAAATGGGGACATTACATAGATTTGTATAGTTTTGTATACTATAATCAAACCCATACCCTAACAGAAAACTCTCTGCATTTTTAGAATTTAAAGTGCCCCAATTATGCTATTTTAAAGGTTCCTAATTTTGTGTTGGAGGGCTCCTACAATAAGTTTACGTGCATCCAAGGGCAAAAAACACTTTAATTTTCTCATAATATACATTGCAAAATAGACTCAAAGTGTTAAATACTGGAATTATCCTTTAAGTAAGGGATAATGTACATCCAGCCGGTTGTTATCGCAGAATAAACCCAGACAAGGGTGATCAGGAAATATTGTTATTGTATATAATTCTTTATTTATTTAAGTTTTCTTCTTATGATTATTTTAATTTCTGCTACTCTTAATTTGCCATGAAAAAAGCCTTTGCTGCTTAAATTGCATTAGATAGTAAATATGCATGATTTCTTGTGTTAACAGGTAAAGACTGAGATAACCACTGATCTAAATGATCTCCATGAAAAACAGATGAGGAGCACCTTAGAACGGCATCAGAGCGCAACTGAAGGTCAGAGCATGGCAGCACATGTAATACAGATGTCATGTACGGACACAAATGCATAAATGTGAAGTACCAAGTCACTTTGTCAAACACATCTAGGTAATTATAGCAATATTCATTGATTTGCCTTGCAGAGCTACAGCGATTACACAATGAAGAGAAGAACGTTTTAAATGAGTCGCATGCAGCAGCTGAGAATGCATTGAAGGTAAAGCACGTCTATTTGTAACATCACTTCTCTAATTTGCCTTAATTCATGTGATTGAGAACTGATCTAATATACTTCTCACGTCAAGCCAGTCATGCCAGACTTGACTTTGAAATGATTGGTCTGAACTTTCTATGACCTCAGGATCAGATTGAAGGGCTGACATCAGAGCTGAAGCTGTTCAACGAGTTAAAGCGCAGAGCGGAGGAGTCCACACTCAAGAGAGACCTTCAGAGAAATATTGAGGTTTGTTATGAGAATGGAGATCTATTGTCAAAGCATGCTTCAGATAGCTGTAGTATTCAGCTGCATCTGTCTTTTCATCCCAGACTCATGGCAGCCCTGGTGAATTCTGGGAGCAGGAGCAGGAGAGCCTGTTATTTGTCATTGAAATGAAGCTTGAGCGGTTGCAGGACCAGGGGAACAAGCTGCTGCAAATGGAAACACTGGTAACTTTTATTGACATCTAATTAGAGGGCAAGGCTGTAACCTTAATTTCCTTCGGGATCAATAAAGTATCTCTATCTCTATCTCTATCTCTATCTATAGACATAGACCAATTTAGACCAGATTAATATGCAGGTTTCAATAGCAGATTCTTTCGTTTTCACATTTGATCCCCTATCTAAAACAATTGGTTTCATCCACCTTGTTAAAGCTTTATTCTCTCTCTCTCTCTCTCTCTCTCTCTCTCTCTCTCTCTCTCTCTCTCTCTCTCTCTCTCTCTCTCTCTCTCTCTCTCTCTCTCTCTCTCTCTCTCTCTCTCTCTCTCTCTCTCTCTCTCTCTCTCTCTCTCTCTCTCTCTCTCTCTCTCTCTCTGAGCAAGGGAAATTATGTAAAAAAAATGAGAGCAGGAGCACATAATTTGTGTATTCATGTTGTCTATTTGAATGTGGCAAATTGACCTATTTGTTTGCAAATAGAAATGCAGAAGTTTCCAACTGAGGCCAAAACCTTGATACACGCTTTACTAACTTTCTGCTGCTTGTTTTGTACTGATTGTCAGGTAGAGAAGAATCTCTCATTAGAGGATCAGCTCCTGCATGTTCTCCAGCAGAATGAGGACTACAGGGTCCGGATAGAAAACTACCAGAGCCTCATACAGTATGTTTACTTCTCTTTGCAAACTATTATTATAGACCGAGTATTTTAAAGTGCCCCTGTTATGCTTTTTCGAAAATTACCTGTCATGTAGTTAGGGCTGGTCCGAAATACCATTTTTTTTGAGCTTCGAAGCTTCGGTAGTAATGAACATCGAAGCTTCGGAGAGAGGGGGCTGAACATATTCTTCTCTCTAATAAAGGCAGTATTCTCTATGTGTCTGTCTGTCCGATTGCATTTTGATTATTTCGAGAACCGTTCATCCAATCGACTTCACAAGGGAGTGCAGTGTTGCATTTGGTGCAATATAGATAGACACGCGAGATGCGACACGTTCAGAATGAATAAACTTTTAATAAACTACAGAACAACGCGAGCGGGAAGCGGCGCACCTCACGCGGGCAGGGCTTATATGCTCCGAGAACGGACACTGCACTAGTGATATTAAACACATCTTCCCCATGAACAACACAAAGTAAATACACTCGCGCGTAACACACACACACACACACACACACACACACACACACACACACACACACACACACACACACACACACACACACACACACACACACACAGGTCTGTTAACTTAAGCAATACTTTTAATAAGGTAGTCTAATTTTTCTGACTAACAAATTACTGACACAGTAAAGAGTAGATTTAAATAAAGAAAAACTAAATTAAGTTAAATTAAAAACGAGATTAACTTAGATTGATAATAATGGATAAAAAGGCTAATACATTTTTTTCTATTATTCTATTTTCCACAATGTCAGAGCAACGCAGCCTAACCCAAAGTACAAACTCAGGCATGCACTTCTGTCCACACACACTCTGCTGTTCTGCGCTCTAGCCAGAGAATACTCCCGTTGCAGGAACACTTTAGTACAGTGGTTCTCAACTCCAGTCCTCGTGACCCACTGCTCTGCACATTTTGTATGTCTCTCTTATCTGACACACTCAGTTCAGTTCATGGAGTTTCTCCTAATGAGCTGATGATCTGGTTCAGGTGTGTTAAATAAGGGAGACATACAAAATGTGCAGAGCAGTGGGTCACGAGGACTGGAGTTGAGAAACACTGCTTTAGTAGGCCAAGAAGAAGCAAATATATTTATTAAGTATAACGAGGTTGGGTTCCTTCAACTGTCCATCCTATTAAAAATGGCTTGGCTATATAAGATAATTGTAAAAAAGAGTATTGTATTTCGTCAGATTTTATAGTGTTGAACATATTCAAGCGCGAATGAGAACCGTTTCGAGGGGGATGCCAGGTGTGTAAACCCTACCCTACATTTAGTGTTGTGTTTATATGGCTGTTTGTGATTGTAAAAGTCTTCAAAGTTTCAATGATCAAAATGTGCAGATAAATGGAGTTATTGTCTCCCAAAAGAACGAATCGATCCTGAACTGCCTGAAACGAGTCGTCCGTAATTCCGGTCTTACTTCTGTAACATGTCTACGTAGGTTTTTAATAAATTTGCATAATGCAAGCCTATGGTCTGCATTGGCTGTCCGCGAACAATGTCTACTTTAACCCTCAAACACTGTATACTATTGTAGCTGAGGTCTAGAGGAGTTTGGTTCGGCTCTCAGAAAGGAGGGTTTTAGAGAAACTGAATCATTTATTGAATTTTCAGAAAATGTGAGAAAAGAGGTGATGCTGCAATGCATATTTTTAGAGAATTAAAGTGTTTTTTGACCTTGGATGCATGTAAACCTATTGTAGGAGAACTCCAAAACTAAATTAGCAACCTTTAAAATAGCATAAATAAGGGACACATTAAAATATTGACACAAAGTTTGTGCTGCTTTCAATGTGGAAAAAGTTTGACAAGTTTTACTGTAAATGTCATGCATTTTAAGTTTATCCTATTAAAAACACACTGCTTCTGTAGTGCTGCTATCATAGCATTATTCTTCTTGTTGTCCAGCCCAACAATGTTTGGGGCAGGACTATTTGTTTTTCCAGCCAATGACAGGAATTTGAGCAATTCTGTTTGCTAATAAGTTGCACAAAAATGTTATGCATTATCTCAGCAAGTTTAAAAGGACTTTATGAAGACTCCATATAGATGGAAACGAACTCGTAATTTTTTTATATATATAGAAATATATGTATATATGTGTGTATGTACTGTATATATGATAGATAGATAGATAGATAGATAGATAGATAGATAGATAGATAGATAGATAGATAGATAGATAGATAGATAGATAGATAGATAGATAGATAGATAGATATTTTAGGATAACTTTCTAGTCTCTTATTCTCCAAATATGTTAAAATTGCGGTCTCTTATTTTCCTCTCGTGCTTACCTGGTCTCATTTTATTCTTGTTAGCTCAAATGTTTGTATGTGGCGCCACCTGGCGTTTTAGATGCTTTTATGTATATTTCCCTTGCTATTCACAATTACATGATTGGCCAATTATGAGTTCATGTGTGGTTTAGGTATACTCCATGTTGTGGGGAAATGTTTTTTGCTCCCCATGAGGAAAACGGCCTATAAATCATACTAAGTGAATTTTTTTTTTTTTTTTTTTTTTTTATGTAAAAATGCAGAATGTTTTCTGTGATGGGTAGGTTTAGGGGTAGGGCATAGAATATAAAGTTTGTTCAGTATAAAAATCATTGTCTATGGAAAACTCAACACATGTGTGAATCGTGATGTATAGACTCCATAAACCTTGTGGTCCTCTTTCAGACGACTGTCCAAGGAGCAGAATGAGCTGCAGGAGGCGCTAGAGAAGCGTTCTCTGCAGAACCAGAAGCTCAGCCAGGAGAAAGAAGAGCTGCTCTTTAAGCTCCTGCACCGCAGAGACTCGTGCTCCTCCTTCCACCTTCCTTCAGTCATACCCACTGAGGTGTCTCCCAGCTGACTGCAACATTAACCCTCGTCACTGTATCCTCACCCTGCCTGGCCGAGGTGCCTTAGCAGCGCTTTTTTATTATTTTAAATGCCAGTGTATTATGGAGTGCTGTGAACATGGAGTGCTGAAATGGACTTACTCACTGCATTTATCATTTTTAACTGGCAAAACAAATATTTTTGTACATTTTATTTGAAGAGACATTGCTTTTCAGGATTTTTTTGGTTGCATTTATTATTTGAAATGGCTGTGGATATATGCAGTAGTTATTCATGTGTAAAGTGTTTTTTTTTTTTTTTTGTACACAGTCAGTGTAATAGTTTTTGCCTATTTTTATTATTATTATTATTATTATTTACATAACTGGAAACAGCAGTCAAGCAGGTATTGTGAGCAACAACAAAAAACCGGTTATCTTCTTGCCTTAAGACATTATTGGAGCCCAAGCACTTGTACATGTAGCATGAATATTTGGTATCTTTTCAGATGCACTTGCACTTTTATCTAGAGATAATGGGCTTTTGGTGTTTACCCGTATGCTTTTTCCTTTGCACACCTTGCCACAGTATCTTTGTTTTAAGTCCTGCTTTTCAGTAGTAGGTAAAGTACTGGTGTCCTATTGGGTCAAATCCACACAATGTTTGCTCATACAACCAGTACACATGTATTCCAAGAAGAGAATAGACGTTTTCTGTTGTGCTATTTTTGCAAACGCCAACTTTATAAGAATAATCTGAAACATTCTGAACAGAAACATTTGACTGTGAACCTCTTGAAATTATTTCATACTTTAAAAGCATTTTAGTCACTATGTCTGATGGCCTTCTTTTAGCAGTGATTGATTTGCCATTTTAAAAGCATAAGTGGTAAATGGGTTGCCTTTGTACCCATATCTCTCTCCACCATTTTCTTTAAACTATTGTGATTCATGCAACATGTTCTGTCATATATACTGTATGTTTACTTCCAAATCAGTGCCTTTGGTGTTTCCTGTAAAAAATCAAGCAATAAAAGCTGCATCAAAGGGATTGTATTTAAGGTTCTGCCCATTTCTTTCAGATGAAAATATTTAAACCACACAGATTACTATAATAAATGACATGACAACGTTTGGTTAGAAAGTTGGTTGTGGGAGATGGCATGTGTTTCCCTTTTTTTTTTCTAGAATGAATATCAGATTTGGTCACCTTATATTCTCCACATTAATACATTTTATGAACTTCAAACATCCCAACTGCATGTCAAGGGCTAAGATGTTAATACACAGACTTTGTCCCTAGGGGGCGCAATGACTCAAGATAAAAACAGGCGTGAGTATTTTGTTGTTGTTGTTCAGACAAGTTTTCAAGTTGTCTGGGTGTTTCATCTTGGCCTGTCCATAAATTTTGCCAGGGTATAATATTGTTGCATGTCATTCGTCAGTCAGCAATTCTCTGAAATGACTGGATTGCTGTTATGTCATGAGATTGTGTGTGCCACATTCACACATTACGATATTAGAATAGCTGGTAGACAAGCCTTTTTAATCCACATAGATGAAATAATGCATTAAAATGTTCCTTTAGCTTTCTGGCCCACAACTGACTTTTCCCCTCATGGATAAGGTCACTCACCTCACAACTTTCACTGTTGCATGTAATGAGACACTGATTGGTGGGTGTTTCTATAGTGACAAATAAGAGCATAAAGCCTGGCTGATTGACAGATTGAGACGTTTGCCCTGTGGTGCCCCCCTATTACACTACACCAGCACTTAACATGGAGAAGAGCCTGGCTCTTTTTGCTGGTTGTGCGGATGTTAGGTTCACTGGTTCCCTGACTGTTTGACATGTTTGGACAATACCTGCCTAGCCACTAAGATAAGCACAGGTCAGCCCCCTGTAGTGATGTCAGGAGGTTCCCAGAGCATTTAACAGCCACCTGGGAGAATCTCAAGGGTTTTCATTCCAACATCTGACTTTATAGTGTAAATAAAACAACTTCTTCATTCAATTATTATGCAGAAAAGCATTTTCATATGATTGTAACAAACATTTATTGGGTAGGACTTAGTTGGTGAATGTGCATTTGCTCATTAGAACACCAGGCCATGACTAAATAACCTAATTTAAAATAGCCTACATAAGATATATGAGAGAAAAAAATAACACTACACATTTATTATGTTAATACAAACGAGGTTGAGAGTAATAGATGTACGGTCTGACGTCCGAAAACTGCAGTTTTGTGCTATGTTTGATCGCGAAAAATCAAACATGGCGCTACCCTGACGAGGTCTACGAAAAGCAAAACGCTTTTTTGCTATTTGAAAGCATTTAGTCAAATATATTGATTACAGCCTTAAAATGTGCCTTCTAATAGACTATTATAGGATGCAAAAATAACCCTTCTTGTTTTTTTTTGTTTTTTTAATTAGCTATTTGCCTAATAATAGTGGGTTAATAACAATTATTTCATCGTAAGATAAGGATAGCTGTGTACCTTTTTAAAGGATATCTAGGCCTAAGGAAAATTCGTCAACATTGTGTAGGCTATTACCAAAGTCATTATGCTTTTAGTAGCCTATAATGTAGCCTAGCTCAGTTAGTGAATCGGTTTTCGAACCTCTCAATATAATGCTAATTTAGTTCTAGTTTTTAATGTCCCATATAGGTTAGCTCGCGGAGACGTCTATTTGATGTGCGTGTTTTCATCTGGAAGAAGTATTTTTAAGAGTGTTTGCTCATCTGGAACACATCTGTTTATGTCAAATAGACATTTTGAAAATGTTTTTTAAATGTTTATGATTTAGATAAAACCGACTTTTTAAAGACGTTTGTCACTTTGTAGCTACACAGCAGATTATTTCCAGACAAAGCGCTCTTTAAAAGAAATTTTACAAATCCTATAAAATCGAATCATTTGTAATCTTAGAGAGCACGATTTTATCTTGGTTGTCTAAATTATATTTTTTATTTTCATACTGATTGTCGCCCTCCTTTATTGAAACAGTAGCCACTAAGAAAACTGTATTTTTGAAAGAAAAAATCTGTAATTCAATCCCCTGCTCCACTTAGTTGGCGGGAAGGCGCGCGAGTTTACTCACCTGAGTTTACGCGCTGTCCCTTTATGACATCATCTCCAGCCACACGAATGTAATACAATACCTGTCTTTCATTCCATTATCTGTTAATTGCCCAGCCGAAGCGTCCCCATATGCATTAACAGTGCTCAAAATAATATGTTGCTATTAACTTACATCTGCTCCCATGTCGTCTGCGAAATGCGCGCACTTTCGAGTGGTTTATTTAATACAATTTCCGTTTATTAGGCTACAGCAAAGATAACCTTTAAATTGCTAAGGGTTGGAGGCAGACACGAATTTTCTCAAATAAGATGATTGCTATTTGGGGCTGCTGAGTTGTTCCTTATCACTTTGACTTAGAACAAAAAAAAAAAAAAAAAAAGGTGAAAATTGCACCCCGGGGAAAACAGCTTTGATTAAAAGGTGTGGGGCTGGTTATCACCCCACTTTTTACACACCATAATCAGCTTGATTTCCTTAACTCCTGTTTCTGTACAGCAGCATGATATTTTAAACACTGATCGGATTTAGACCAGTGGATCATTTCATAAACAAAAGGCGATTTTTGTAATTGTTTAGACACAGGCTTCATGCACCTTGCATGTTTGCTAGAGTTGCATGGGGATTCGCTTTCACGTTAAGCAAAAATAAAATAAATTAATACATTTTAATAAATTGCGTTTTGATCGATGTCAAACCACTTTACACAATGTTTACTTGTGTTTTACATGAACGGGACAGTGACGTGATATGCTACTCCTTTGTTTGTCTAGATTTATTTTTCACAAATGCACAAAATCTACACAAAAAATAGTTTCAATTTCTGAAAATGAATTTTGATAGGCTATTTAGTAGTAATCGTCTGAGTGGCCTTGATATGAAACGAAAAAAGTGTTTCATTAACAGGATGAAATAAATAAAAGAAAACTAAATGTTTGCATACCGGTAATCACCTTGGCAAATTCTTTATAACTGAAATTTAAATAAGTTTTCCTGTTGATGATTTTTTTAACAAGCAGTTTTGTTTGAAAAATATATATAAATAGGATATAGTTTTTGACTCATATTCTTGACTCATTGTTTAAAAATAGCCTACGTTGCAAATATTTTTGTTTTAATAGGCTAACATATATTTAGGATACTTGCATTCACATGTTTAAAGTGCAAGTAAAGCATGTTAGTACGTCTTTATGGTTACAACGATTGACATCTTTAGAGTCATTCATTAAATGCATTTTTTTATATATATATTTTTTATTTATTAAACAAACATGATTAAAAAGATTTTATTTCTATGAACGTTTGTTTTAAACTAGATTACACCAATACTTATGTGTTTTTATTTTATTTTTTTTTATCCTTATTTGTCGTTGATCCATGTTTCACAGTGACCGGACCATTAATCTTCATAATTCCTTCACATTTCTATAGGACTAAAAAAATCATGCATAACCTCCCCGGAAAGATCTGGAGAAAAGACAGTTGTTCTCGCATCAACCAGAATACTGCTAAATGTTCAAGACATTACGTTACTCCCTCGTACCCCTGGTTTCACAGACGAGGCTTAAAGGGATTGTTCACCCAAAAATGAACAATAAAACTATCCCTTTAAGATAGTCCTAGACTAAAATGCATGTTTGAACTGTTTTTACTAAAAGTAGCCTAACTTGCACTGATCTTAAAATATATCAATGCCATTGTTTTGTCTCAAGATGCAAACCAGTAATGTTTTCTTCCAAGACATGTTTATAAAAGCTACTTAGATATCCTAATTGAACCAAGGCCAAATCCTGGATTAATCTAAGCCCTGTCTGTGAAACCAGGCCATATAGACTTTATAAATGGAAGGTTTGAGCGTCTCGTGCTCATGAGTGTAACGCCATCAGTCACCACTAGAGCGCTCTGTGCTGCAGTCATGTGACCCTCCCAGCGCTGGCTCCATTCCTATAGTTCAGATCAGATAAGATCCGACATGTTTGCACTGACTACTCGTCTAATTTGTTGGGATGATAGCGCCATGTGTCTGGTTGGTTAATAAATCAAGAGATTTGACGGGTAGAGCTGATCATTGAAATGATACCCCCTTTTTTGTAAAACAACAGTAAATTCATCCCAACAATTCATTTAGTCATCTTATTCAAATGCGAATTATTTAAACGTGGAGGACTCATTATGAGGTAATGAAAGTACAGTGTAATTAGTCTATACTTTAACAAATTATTAACCTATTGCCAGTGGTATATTTTTTGAATATAGGCCTAATTTGTAGCGTACTTATTTTATACACTAAAATGCACTATGCTTATTTTTCCTTTTCTTTTAATCTCTGAACAAATTCATTATGGTTGCCACTTACTGGTTTCGAATATCCCAAATTTAGACAGAGCGACAGACTGACAGCTTAGATGAGGTAGTGAATGAGTTGTTTCTGTCTCTTTGAAATATGTGCTCAAGGTCTTCAGAAACTCCTTCATATGGCTGGCTTCAGTTGCCCAAAGATATATGGTGAGTTATGGCATTTTTTGCATAGCTCTCATGCAGGTGAAAACATGCAGAAGAGATTCAGTTTAGTTAATGGTACACCAACCCTGAAGCAAACTGTCCCATGCAAGGAACAAAACATAAATGATCGTTTAAAAGCTGACTACTGTACTGCCTCTATACTGCTAGACAAAGTTGGACATGAAACTGACACCACATACACACAAACTAAACAGCTATCACATATTAGTGCTAAATGGTCACAGTATTGCCCTCATGGGTTCAAGGACACTGGTGTGCTCTTAAAAGGTGACTCCCTAATGAGTCTGTTTTTGGTCGATACAGGCAGACTAATTACTCAGACCAGGAAGTCTGTGCGCTTTATGAAACTGCCACCAGGGATCTTCCTCTTTTTTTTTTTTTCTTTTTTTTTTTTTTTTGGATGGCACAATAGACCAGTGTTTGAGGTCGCAGAGCACTGTGGTATAGCGATCACTGATCGTTCCCTGCACATTAAACTCTTGTTTAACGACACACATGGACGCTCACCTGTCCAAGTCCAGAAATCCTCAACTTATTTATATAAACAATATTTTCCAGGATTAATGGATTGTTGTCATCTTATAGTCCTGCAACTGTGGGCACCATACATCTCTGAACCCGTCAGATGTGATATTGGTGCCGGTATTAGGCAAGGATTGCACCTGCGGCGGCTGAGAGCGAGAAGGAACGTGAGTGACGTGAGTGACGTGCCTTACATCAGTGCTGGATGATGGACAAGAGATGCAGATTAGCTACATTCCTTCCATACGCAAGTTCTCGTTCTCTCTCTCTCTCTGTGGTGCCATGTCAATGTATATCATATTTGAAAAGAAACAAATTTGAAGTCAATCATCAGCAAGGATTCTTTTCAAAGTCAGTACTCTGATCAAACGTTTCCTGCCTTAATCCATCAACCTGTTAGCACTTTATGAGTCATTCAGAGTCATTGCTCAGTTAAGAGCAAAAAGCCTTATACTTGACTTAGACTTGGTGTGTACAATAGAGAAATTGATGTTCAAAGAATAATTCCAAATGTCCTATTTATTGTATTTCATTTTTGTGGAACACAATTTTTTTTTCTCTACCATGAAAGTCAATGTGTTGTTTTTGGACCCCATTGACATTCTTTCAATGACTCACTGTAAAAAAAAAAGAAAAAAGTGAGTTGAAGTTCAACTTAAACTTAAATTTTATGTTTAGTCAACTCAAATATCCAAATTGTTACTTGGTGCAACTCCACATTTCAAGTTGACTCAACTTAAAAGTTTAAGGCAGCACCAACACTTACTTTTTTAAGTTGAAACAACAACTAATTACCAGAGAAATAAAGACATTGACTGTCAAAAACTTGCCAAACAGTAATTCCCAATTCCACCATTTTTATTAAATTTTATTCTCATTTTGTTTCAGTGTATTTTTTTATTTATTTTTTTCATACAATGAAAGTCAATGGGGTCCAATGTTATTTTGGACCCCAGTAACTTTCTTTGTAAGAACAAAAACAGTTCCACAGAAGAGATTTTTCAAAAATTTTGGAACACCAGGAGGGTGAATAAATTATGACGGAATGTTAATTTTTGGGTGAACTGTCCCTTTAATGTAAATACCGGGTATTACAAAAGCATTTTATATGGAAAACCAATGTCCAGTTCAAAGATTACACCTTTCAAACATCAGAACGAAAGATCTGAATGAAGCGGACGTCGTAAGAACACAACATAACGCCAAAACAAACAATGCATCGACATGAAAACAGGAAAACAAACAGAGATGTACAAAGGCTTAATTGTGCACACCAGGGAGCCGTTTGGGCTGGTTAAAGTCTCTATTTAAAGCCCCGTCACCTTTAGGGATTTCACTGGAAACATACGCCACCACAGGAAGACCCCAGGGCCAACGGAGACACCCCCCTCCTCCCCTTAGCACATCTCCCCTTTACAAAGGAAAGGCACCCTACCTTGACACCTGTCAACACATTAGGTGTCAAATAAACTACCTTTCAACCTGGGCCAGCAGGTAGGCAGCTGAAAGGCCTTACTTGACAGCATGGATCAGTGTTCTTAAGTCCTTGGGCACAATACTAATGGGGTCTGTGTGATCTGTTGCCTCAAACTTTTCGACAAAATAAAGTCCAGCTTGAGACAGCCTGTATGTAATTTGTGAGTACGTTCTAATGATATTTATCAGTTTGTAACTTTCTCAGAATTATTGTTTTAGGAGTGTAGCAGCGAATCTTCCAGCTGTCAGGATCGCAGCTGTATGACAATAAATCTTTATTTTTATTTTTTTATGGCTACTTAGGTGGTAATTTATCTTTGAAAATTCTAAAGGTGTCTGGTCTGGATCAGATAAGGCCACTCTGACGTCCCTCCACCCCTCCTTCAGGGCCAGTGGGGCAGAGATTCACTACAGGAATGAATTGAGAAAGTAATTATACGTTTAGCACATTCCCTATTGTAGGGGAGACCGGGGCTAGTTGTCACACGGAGAGTCTGTGATGAGAGCTATATCACAACTACTGTAAGGTTTTGCATCATAAGGTTATTTAAACAAATGCGTGTTTTTTTTAGGTTGGCAAACCCCATTTTAAATTAGAATATTTTTGTGGACAGTAAGGATCATTCAGGTGAGAATTCACAATAGAATGAAGGTTTTAGGGATTATTCATATTCATTATACTATCAGGTCAGGGCAAGTTGTCACATGTTTTCATTGTTATATTGTAATACAAATCAATAAAAAATGGTATATATTATTTTGTTACCTTTTACATTTTTGTTGTTTCATATTTTTTGTTTCATAAATATTTTACTGAATATTTTAGCTGAAATGCCTATAATGGCCTGTTAATTGGCGGGTGACAGTTTACTTCACTGTTGGATTACAACATTGAACCCCATTGACTTTCTTTGTAGTCATGACTTGGTGAGTGCCAGTATACCAATTTGTATTTTATTTTATTTTATTTTTATTTGATTGTAATCACGTTTAAGTTTACTAAACATTAGTTAACTACATTAGTTAGCATGAACTAATTATGAACTGCACTTAATTGGGCATTTATTAATCTTTGTTCATGTTAATTTCAACATTTCTTTTATTAAAATCTTGTTAACATTAGTTAATGCACTGTGAACTAACATGAACAAACAATGAACAGCTTTATTATATTAATTAACAAAGATTAATAAATACAGTAACAAATGTATTGTTCATGGTTACTTCATGTTAGTTAATACATTTAACTAATGTTAACTAATGAACCTTATTGTAAAGTGTCACCATTATGTTTGTATGTTACATTTTTGTTAATATGTATTATATATATATATATATATACAGAAATGTAAGAGGTAACACAAAAATAATATATACAAATATTTTAATGGATTTTTAATACACACATATAAACAGAGCCGGACAGTAACGGAGTACATTTACTTGAGTACAGTACTTAAGTACAATTTTGAGGGATCTGTACTTTACTCGAGTATCATTTTTGGGGAGTATTCATGACTTTACTCAAGTACATTTGAGAGGCAAATATTGTACTCTTTACTCCACTACATTTCTATCCATAACCGTGAGTACCCGTTACTACTTATAAAAATAAAATAAAAAGGAAAAAAGAAAAATCTCGGAAACCCTCAATTTGTTGGTTCCCTCTCAAACGTGATTGGATTGTGCAGGCGCCACTGATTAGGACAGCCTATCAGCAATCACCTTCAGCTTCCCGCCAAAGTCAACTCCATGGTCAGATTTAAATAAGAGACGAAACCATGGACAAAACAATGGATGAAGACGCAGCAGGTCCATCCCGGGAATGTGCCAACCTGTGGCCCCACCTCGCCAGACTATTTCAATTTTCTGAACAAGTTAATGATAGTTCTCGCTTCAAGTGTTTGCTGTGTTTACCAATGTAAGCACTGTGGCAGTAGTAATGCAATATTTAGAAAATGTACTCTTGTACTTTTAAAAACAAGTACTTCAGTACTTTTACTTAAGTAGACATCTGACTGTAGTACTTTTACTTGTACTTGACTAAAATTTAGCAAGGGGTATCTGTACTTTTACTCAAGTAATGAAGCTGTGTACTCTGTCCGCCTCTGTATATATCGTTTTTTTATTTTAAGAAACAGCTTGATGTGTAATAGACTGACACCTAGCAACAAGTTCCTGTCTCCCCTGAATATAATGACATATGTGAACAAGCAATGAAAGTACTTGAAGGGAAGTGATTTGGCATTAAAGCAAGTCTGGCTCCAGCATGGTCTGCAATCATTGTATTAGTCACAGAGGCGGTCGAGTGTATTACTGAATTTTTCAGTTGAAATATTTCTTGAAAGTTCAGTTGAAAGTTGTCCTTCGTGGTTGTTAACCACAACCAAATAAAGTGCTGAAACACGACCCTTTAGAATGCACTTAATAAGAGTTTGAACTGCTAATATTTAGATGTACTGCCTGTACCACTTTTACCGACATCTATACGTTTGACAAAGTAGTAATGCCAGTTGATTTGACTGCAGCAGGGTGCCTTTTGCGTCACTGGAGTGTTTTTAGAAACACGCAGTGCAGATGGTAACATGCTAGTTGTCAGTCAACTATCAGTAAGAAACAAAAACATACCGTGTCATAAACACTGACAAAGAGCATTTGTTTGATGTTGGACGCGTCCCAACGCAAATAGAAAAACACGGATGAATCAAAGATATTGACATGCAGAATGTCATGTAACTGCTAATGGATACAGCTGGTTTCATAAACCCAAGATTCATCTCTTACACAGCATGAGGAATGATTTATTTTTTAATTTTTCTGTAGGATGACTTGGCAGTCACAGCATACAGAAGGTACAACAGGTTTATGACGTGAAATCTGGAAGAACATCCTAGAGCTCAGCAGTCTTATGTGGTGTCTGGCTTTTTTTTTTAAATATTGACATGTTCAGTCAAGCAATTTGTATGCCATCGTCTCTCAATGAATGGGAAAATTCTTCAACTTTGCTTCCTCATAATGACCTTTAAGTATGTCAGGACTTCAGACAGCGTTTCTGTGCGCTCGGTACAGGCTGACAAGATCAAATATCCCTTAATGCTTGTAATTCACTGTAAATCATGGTGACAAATGACTATTACCGAAATCTTCCCATGGGTTTTGGGAAATGTCAAAACTCACCATGCCAAGGGGAGCTGAGTCACTTACAAGTGAAATGTTCAGTTTATGGTGATGGTGTTTCAAGTCCAAACTTGAATGATGTAACCCTTCATCAGCAAAGAATAGACTGTTTACTCAGAAAGGTTTGAATTAAAAACGCTTCAATGTCAGGCGCTTCAATGCCTGTCACCTGAGACACCACAGTCTGACTCGTCTTGCTTGAGGCCTAATCATTTTGGACTGCTCATTTGTCAGATTAGTTGAAATAAAATGCTGCATGTTTTTTTTAACATGATTTTTCATGTCACCTTCCCAAGTAGGCAATGTTCCAGAAATGCCTTTTTGGTTGTGATGATGCATTTCATAACTCATTTGGAATGTCAGATGTTAATAATAAACAGAAATGTACTGATATTTTATAATTGCTTGTAATGTAAAACACAAATGCTAATAGTATTAAATGATTGATGGGAACCCAGAACTTTCAAGTCACCATGAAATCAAAATGGACAACTCTTGTTTTGTTAATGGATTATTGCAGCATGATTAATCCATGCACATCATTATTTTAAAATTGATATGCCCTCGTAAACTTTAATCTAAATAACTTCCCCTCCTTCTTGCCGTGACATCTCTTCTCTTCTCTGATGACATGTTTCCTGCCGTGAGGGCGGGGCAATCCACCAATAGCAAACCACAACCATCCAATCAATTCCTGAAACCAAGTCCTGCCCTACATTTTTTCTTGTTCGAGAAGCCGTTTAACTTCACAATAGGGGGGAAAAAAAGTCTATTACAACTTTTACAGCTACAACGCATTACGCGACTTTACATATGACTTTTGGTTGGGTTGGCAATTCTTGCATGTCCATTCGTTCGTTATTGCGAAAGGAAACCAATACCGACTAAAAAGTTCTGACAGAGCTTCACTTGTTCAGTGGCTCCGCAAACGCAGCTACTGAATTACTGAAAGGTGAAATGTGTAGTTAAAGACAATACATATTAATGAATGAAATATATTATCACACTTTTTATGTGATTCTATTCTATTTTATTTTACAAAAAAGATTAAAGCTGCCGTCGGCAACATTTTTTTGATCAAATTCAGTGAAATTGACACTATAATCCGACAGAACAACATAAATAAGGTGGTTTTAGAAAAAAACCCGAGCTTCTAACTCCACCTGGAGCATGTTATTTGTTTTGCAAAAACCCACCGCTCCCGTCTCATCGGGTCCAATCAGCGCAGGGGGGTGTGAGATCTGACTGTCAATCACAGGTCGTGCACACGCGTCAGATTCCCTCTCCCTCGCGCAGATGCACACGACACGCCTGAAGATTGTACGAAGCGTGATGGCGGAGAGAAAATCTACTAACAAGCTTCCAATTCCTCGGTTATTGCTATCTATGGATAGATTAGCCAGGGCAGCCTACCTCCGAGTCCATGGTGTTGATCAATGCTGAAGAGACGCGCGTTCACAGAAAATCAGGTACACACGCACTGGCGCTCGTTGGTAGTGGGGGAGGGGCATGAGAGTTGTAAACATTCAAAATTTTGGCTAAGTCCACTCAATCTGCCAGACTTGCCGACTGCAGCTTTAAGTATTGTTACTAAATAAGGCCAGTTGTCAAATTGCATTTATGCTCTAAAAAAGTCAGTGTAAACACACCTTTTGCAAGAATTGCTTTAAATGTATTTATTGTAATTATCTAATTGGCAATGGAATTAAATATCGTTTTCCAAATATTTTATTTATATTAGTCTGTCATGGTGAAACAGAAGTAGCAACAGATCTTTTCTTCCATATTGTAATGTACATCGGAGTAATACAGATTATCCAAAAGACACAAAATTTAGATATAGGACTATAGGATCGATTTTTGGTTGGATAAAGGCAGTCGATTGTAAGAAAGTGGCGAGGTTTATGTAGACTAAATGATTGAAGTCCACCATAAAGGCCACCAGAGAGAAGACGATCATTTCACCGGAACATCCAATTACAAGGTCGAAAATGTAAAAATAATAATAATAATAATAATTTAAAGACATGCATGAATAGTTCACAATAAGATCAATTACATGCATTTAGAAAATATATAGGTTGAATTTTCATTTCATGGTGACTTTAAAGTCAACAAAACAGTTTACTTAGACCTTTTTTTTCTTGCTGAATCTGAAGTTACTCATGTATGTGATGGGAATGGCCCAGACATATGGGTTTATAGACTATAATTGTTCACTGTATAATTAGACTTGAAAGAATCAATCAATCTGCGCCTGAAGGGACATTGATGAGAAATTAATGGCACGTGAGGTCTCTCACACAAATAATAGAGTTAATTGGTGCCATGCCTTGTTTGAAAATCTATTTAAATAAAACTGGTATATGTCACAACAGATAGACACAGCAAATTTTTTAAGAAACAAAGGCCTTGGCCACACACCAAACTTTTATATGAACAGCTTAAAGGTTTTATCAGCGATTTCAGGCCCTAAAAAGGCCCAAACATAGATCACATTCATCTAATCTTTCCTAACGAGCCGCTAGCTGCCCGCCCCATAAGCAGGCCGTCAAAAAACGCGTCTCTGTAGGCAGCCTAGGCTCTGAGATCTGCACACAAAAACAGTTGGTTTCACCAACCACTCAAAACCAAAATAAATAGTGTTCCAGCCAATCACCGACAGGGGGTGGGTGTTGTGAGGTTTCGCGCGGTTTGTGAGGTTTTGCACGCAAAGTCGGAGAACACGAGCGCAAAAACAAAACGTGTTTTTTTGACGGCCTGCTTATGGGGCGGGCAGCTAGCGGATCGTTAGGAAAGATTAGATGAATGTGATCATTTATGTTTGGGCCTGAAATCGCTGATACAACCTTTAAGCCACGCCTTTCAGTATCACAGAAACAGACAGGAAGTGAAAAATAAAACGAAACGTGAAACATGAAATAATTTTTTCTGATGCAACATGCAAAGGATCTGTAAAAAAACGAAAAGTAAAAGGTGACATGCTGCTAAACGTCATTTAGTGTCAGAGCAATTGTTAATGTCATTTGGCTTTGGTAAAAAACCACAACGCTAGTGACTAATAACGCTTAAATTTGTGGTTGCTTCTCTGGTCATGTTGGGAACAGTGGCTGCGAGAGAAAACTCTCCCTGAAAAAAGTTGAGGGATTAAGGCATCAAGCATGTGAAAACAGATGCGGCCTTAAATGAAAGCTGTTCTGTCATCTCTCTTGACAAGAGTACACTTCAAGGTCCATTGCAGGGCACACAGAGGAATGATTTATCCCTTGTTTTATAAGCACTAAATATAAGTTCATGCCCACTAAACAGAAAGAGAGCTAGTGAAAATCAAGCATACGAATATTGTGAAGTTCCTAACAGGAGGGAGGAGTCAAAGTAAAGCATTTGGCCGTTGGAGGTGAAGAAATGTTAATCCTGAATTAAACGATCTGGCACTTTACAAAATACGAGACAATTACACGGATAATTATACCAAGCCTTCACACAGTGCCCGTGGGTCACAATTAGCATAATGCAGGCTTCACACAAGGAGCACTCGAGCGTCTCCAGGTGTGCCTGTTACAGTGCACAGACCTACTGAGAAGGTGAGGAGTGTGTGGTTGTGTGTGTTCAGGTGTGAGAATGTGTGTGTTTGTGGGGGAGGGGGGCATAAATACATATTTGCAGCAAGAAAGACGACTGCCATTGTGATTTTTTTTTGTTTTATAATCTTAGAATAAAAAATGACATACATGTTCATTTTCTTGTTGTGCACGCTTCATGAGTACATGTAATTTCAAACATATAAAATGTTATCATAAAATATTTTTGACCCTTAAACGCATACCTCGGGTCTTTTTTTAATGACCCGGGATGTCATTCACTACCCTCTTCCTCATTCATTTTCAAGTTAGACATCAACCTTCTTAGCATTCCTCAATCAAATTATTATAAACAATATAACAAGATAAAAATATAAAACTATAAAATAATGCTTGTTTTCCCTTTAATAAAAAAAAAAAAAAAAATTGTATAGGGTTTCTAGGTGTGTAACAGTGTAAATATATGTTTCTACTCAACAATAATTGAATCTTTGATGATGCAATTCACCTTTATTTCACAAGATGACAATATCTGATACACAATGATGAAGTGTCGTTTCACTCATAGTTACCGCAGGCAGAAAACAAAAGAATAGGAAGTATCATCAGCAAAACTTGAAATGGCTCAGTGATTTACTGCAGAGCAAGTAATGAATGCAATCAAATATTAGTGTCACTGTCACTTGATGGTGGATCTGGTGAAGAAGCCGTCAGCGATGAAAATATTGATTTTGAAGATGTTGAAAATTATAGTTTTGAGAATGTGTTTGAGATTGGGAATATGAACCAGATGCTGAATGTCCTAGGAAATGAGCTCAGATGAGGACAGTGATGATGGTATAAAACATCTGCTCAAACTGAACCCTTCCAAGCTAATATGCTTTATTTTATTCTTCTGTAATTCTTACTCTAATATCAGGAGAGTTTTAAATTATTGTGACAGGTAGAGATCTATCCGTGTTAGTTATAGTTCCGGGTCGCTAAAGACGAAACTTTTATGCATTTAAGGGTTAAATATAATTACTTGCGGTAACCTTCCTTTTCCACTGATGTCACATAGACCATGTGAGCTGACAGATAATGTTAACCAATGTGCTAATTTAGCTAATTCTGATTTGTACCCACTTTTCCTAATTCAACCAATTCCAGATGGATAAAATCAAGTCCCAACCTGCATGTTTCACTACACCACATTACAGAGATAAATTAGGTTGCAAACTGCAATTGACGTTTACTTCACAATAAGCATAATACACTAATTAAATACACCAAATCTCCTCCTGACACAGCTAAAAATAATCAAAGTTCCCTCCACCAGGAATCCGATTAGTCTTTTGGGACGCATTTGAATTTATTTTTTGTGCAGAAAACATATTTTGAATAACCTTTAGATGATCTAAACACACTAATTATGCAGTATTATAGTAGCATTTATTGGGGTTTAACTGCCACACAGCTAGTTCATATGTACCAGTGAGTTTCTAAACGGTGTTTAATTGTATGATTCCTCTAATAGGGGCCTTGGAGGCAGATCTTATGACATCTTTCTTTCTGGATATTTTAGCCACCTCAGGACGGCCATCTGTACAGCCAGCTTGGCTTCTCTCATTAGATCACCATCATCTATTGCAGACGACATGTTCACAGCCAAAACATCTGTCTTTACTGTAAAATCCAAGCTGGTCTGTAGACACAAATAGAGCAAATTCACAAATAGGCAAAGTTATTTGGTGTTGTTTTACCCCAAAAATGAAAATTCTGTCATCATTTACTCACCCTCAAGTTGATCCAAACTAGTATGATTTAAAAAAAAAAAAAAATCTTGATATTTTGAAAAATATGGGTAACCAAACAGTTAATGGACCATTAACTTCTATGGAAAAAAAATACCATGGAAGCCAATGGGGTCCATCAACTGTTTGTTTACCGACGTTCTTCAAAATTTCTTATTTTGTGTTCAGCAGAAAAAAGTTTGGAACAACTTGAGGGTGAGTAAATGATGACAGTATTTTTATTTTAAGTGAACAATCCCTTTAACACTTAAAGGAATATGCCTAGTTCACTTAAAAAGCATAATTTACTCACCATCATGAGTTTTGTTCTTCTGTGGAATATAAAGAAGATATTTTAGTGACCACTGACTTTCATTGAATGGAGCAAAAAAAAAAAAAAAAATTCTGTTCCACACACTGTAATTTTTTTTTTATTGAGGGCAACTTTAAGCATCCAGATTTTTAAGTTCTCTCAACAATTCTCTTAAAAGTTGTCCTAAATAACACTACTTTGTTTTGTAAAATTACATTTCTTACCTGCAGATTTCTTGTTGACACTTAATATCTTAACTGACCTATGATATCTTTATTTGTAAAAGAGTTATCATCCTACTAAATAAAGGTAACCAGGAGATATCAATAGTTGTAAAATGCTGTACATAGCCAGAAACACAAACAGACAATGAAATATTTGCAATTAGCATCACAAGCACCAAAGTTTAAGTAAAATTACAATACAGTACCTGTATAATGTATTCATTCTGCAATGCATGGTGTGGGAACTTACAAACCCTTAAAATGTATCTGTTCAGATAAGAGTGTTTGACTAGTTGGGACAACATTTTGTTGGTTTTATGTAGTTTGTTTCTTAATATTTGCGACTCAAAGGGTTTTTTAAACTAAAGTATGTAGTTGCAAAGTCATGCAGGTTTGGAACGACATGAAAAGGTGAGTTATCACTTTTGAGTGAACTATCCTGGTAAATCGTCCCCATGTTTTAAACATGTTAGATTAAAGAAGATCATTTCATCATATCAACCCACATAACATAATCTGATTTATGTGGTGTTTTCCCTACAGAGTTGACCCTTGAGTGATTTAACGTTGTAATTTAAGTACCGTGAAGCCATTGGTCCATCTGACTGCGTGTCATTATGGACGCTCTGGCTCCAGTCCAGGCCCTGAGGGCCGCTGTCACGGACATCATCAGGACTTCCTCTTCTTGAGCATCAGGGCCCCCTGCCAACACTACAGCCACAACAGGGGGTTTAAACCAACTAAAGACTCCTCAACCTGTCAAGTTTGAGCTTATAGACTCCTTCAGCTTGACATTCTGCAACCCTGCTGCAATCATTAGAAATGTTTAAACTGACTCCATAGGACATTTTCTGTGCGTTTCCAAAGCAATCATGCTAATAAATCAATCACCTCCGCTGCCATCTCAAGCGCAATTCATTTCCATTGTGTTTCCGACTCTTCAGTCAGATATTTATACGGAATTTTTTTTTTGTCCAGACGCACATTGACAACACATTGACATAACTGAGAATAAAAATGAGGCAGAACATTCTCTCTGCTGAGCAATTCTGCGTGCGGACAATAAACAACAGCAGCTCGCATTTGTCTCACCAAACTGCCAGGCGCAATGGTGCGCCTCCCCGCTGTAATTTATGCGGGGCTGAAAGCCGCTCCAGCGTGGATCAGGCCTTCTGCTGGTTGCACTCATCCTGGTGCCCAGACCTGCTCTCTTGTTCTTCCAAACAACTGTGACTGTTTTAATTCTGCTCACTGATTAGCCCGAATCAATTAAAATGGCCATGCTGGGCCCAACAGCAGCACAGCATGGGGCACTTAGAAACGCATTCATCAGACCCGGCCTCTTAATCATGCTTTAATTACAGCGTGGCTCTAGGGAGATGAAGGGCTACATTAGTGCAGCGCTGCTTGTTCCTGCTATGCGAACGGTAAAGTTGCTTCACTTGAGCAAAATGGCTCAGTTCTAATGGCTAATCATCATTTTTCAGACAGGTAATAACGTTTAAAGTAGGAGCCATTATACGAAACAACCTGACATTTTGGCAAAATGCTAATTTCAGGCTGATTTTTAAACACATCCGTCTTTTACTAAACACAATCAAACATGATGGTTATTTAAGAAATTCACGATTGGTTTCAGAACAGCAAAAGCTTTTACATAGGGTCTCACTGAAGAGCGGTGGAAGATAACGTTATTTTGAAGGCAAATCAATAATGATTGTGGTTTGTCAATTAAAGCTGCTTTTACTCTAATCCTCCCTTATTGTGGAAAGACTCAGGCATAAAGGGGAAAAAAGTGAATCGCTTTAATGCCATCTAATGACGTTACCTCCAAAATAGCCCCATACTGCTGGGAACAAGCTAATCCATGCCTGGTCCTTTTCTAATGGTCGTTTTCAAACTAGCCGCCACTCCTCCCACTCCTAAACCTCTCATGGAGAGCGAATACAATAGACACCTGCAGGAGCCGCCGTCATCCCAGGTTCCCAAAAACAACTCCCTCATTACGAGCGGCAGGACTGGAGCTCACTGTATTATCACGAGTGATTAGTGATCACTTCCTAGGCTTCAGCTCTGCGGTGAGTGGGCATTCCAGGGTTTGCGTGGCCTTTCATCTGGTCATCGCTTTCATGGCATGTGGTGTGATATGAAAACATGCCTGGCCTGAAAGACTAGTTAAAGGTGCACTTAGTATGTATTGTGTATCACATGTATCGTCCTCGTTTTAACATATACGTAAATAAATGAATGATACTTCGATGTAGTGTACACTCACGTGAGATGAAGAATCCAGTCTTAGCAGCTTAATAAAAGATTTATTTAATATGGTTTGTGTCACCTGTTGTTGTTTATTAAAACTAAAACTGCAACAGATTATTTGTGGAAATTGAGTTAAAGTAAAGTTTAAATACTTAATAAAAAGTTTAAAGGAAAATTAGAAATGTTGTCTTGCTCTTGCTCTTTACATGCAATCTGCAAGCAAGCACATTATTACCGCGTGGCACATGCTGATTGGCAGCCAATGAGATTGCTTGCTCAATATTTAAATAGTCTGGTTCAGTGTTTGCTGTAAGCGCTATCAGAGTTCGTCTGAAACCCTCCACCTCCCCCAGCTCCACCTGCCTAGATCTGCTACATAATTTATGTACGCCTAGTTATGCAGCAGCAGCAGCATATCTTACATGCTCACAGAAGTGTGTCTGTGTATCTATTGGCAGTAGCAAGTCCATACTTGCTCTGCAACAGCAGCATCAATAATCAACAGCAGTATAGCAGTAGATCTAGTCTGCCAAGACCACATAAATTAACATTGCCATATTCAATAACGTGCTAAAACTATTTAGAGAGTCATGATTGAAATAAGTTCTAAAATGACTAAAACTTAAATAAAAAACATAAAATTAGTCAAACTTAAACTAAAATGAAAACTGAAAATATAAAAATAAAAGCTATAATACTTAAATAGCATATAATACCTTAATAACACTGCATCATTAGGGGCCGACATGATCACATGACCAGACAAATATGACTCACTTAATAAATCTTCCTGTTATTGGACACTATTGCTCACTGAATAAATGAATCATGACTGACTGCTAATAGCTCTACTTTTTTTTGCTTAAAATTTGTCTAATTTGAAAACGTGCCCAGAGGGTTTTGACCGTCCAATACAATCCAATTCATGCATCCTATTGCCACAGGCCTCTTTAGCTCTCAACCATTCAGGAGCTGAAAAGAACACAGATTAAAGCTTTCCTTTAGTTGTCCCTACATAAGCCTGTCTTCCTCTGAAAGCCCCAGGGCTTTGATGATTCACTTTTGTGACAGGTGGAATGGACATAAAGGATTCAGGAAATTAAGATATTTAAGAAGATTCTTAGATTTTTCTCTCTTTCATTGCATCAAAAGCTGAAACAGATTGGGAGTTAATTGGTCACATGAATTTATGCCTGAGAAAATATTTACTTCAAGTCATATGTTGGCAGTTCACTTAGTGTGACATTTAGTGTGAGATCTATGCTTCTCCAAATACTTTCAGCGGATTCACACACACGGAACGTCCAATCACAGTCCATATCCCACCACTTTTGGGAGTTGTCTGGAGAGAGTTATTTCAGAGTGTCGGCGGTGGAGGTAGAGCGTCCCTGTGTGCCAAGAAAAGCCCTCGCAAGGGAAGAGCGGAGGACAGATGGCCCTTCCATTTGAAAACAGTGTTTGGTGTGCTGCAAGAGACTCTGGAGATAGTTTGGACTTTTCAGCAAGTTAAGAGTCAAAGAAAGCAGATGCTTCTGCATATGGTTTTCTTCAAATGATTCATTTCATTAGTGGGATTAATGCCCTTAAAGTTATTAGGACTGATTTACTTGGTTAGTTCTTCCTATACCCTTAACTTAAGGTGGCTTTGTGTTTATCAAGAATGAATATCAAATCAGTTAGTTACCTAGCTAGCTAGCCTGTAACTGAGTTAGCTAACTATTTATCCTCTGTTTCTACCCTTCTGCCAAGGTCTTTGTGTTTACTTTCAGATCACTATAGTTAGTTCATTCGTTCGTTCCACTATTCTACCCTTCTGGCAGGATCCCTACGTGTTTACCTATCACTAGATCATTATATAGTTAGCAAGTCAGTTAAGTTAACTTTTCTTTGTTTTGATCCTTCTATCAGGGTCAGGAATAAACATCAGCTCATTATTTATTCATTTATTTCGTTTTTTCCTGTTTCTACATTTATACGGTTTCCTCTGTTTTCATCCCTCTGTCAGGGTCTATATATTTAATTGGTAACACTTTAGATTAGGGTACAATTCTCACTATTAACTAGTTGCTTATTAGCATGCATATTATAGGATATTGGCTGTTTATTAGTACTTATAAAGCACATATTAATTCCTTATTCTGGATGACCATATTCTACATCCCTAAATCCTACCTAATACCTAAACTTAACATCTATCTTACTAACTATTAATAAGCAGTAATTAGAAGTTTACTGAGGCAAAAGTCATAGTTAATAGTTAATAGTGAGAACTGTACCCCAATCTAAAGTGTGACCGTTTTATTAGTTTTAATAATTAGTCTTTCCCTTCAGCCAGGGCCCCTATACCAAGATCAGATCACTAGTTTGTTAATTATAGTGATTTAGTCAGTTAAAGTTAGTTAGTTAATTTTTTCCCCTGTTTACACTTTTGTGAGGGTTCTGTTTATCGAGCACAGACATTATCTCACTAGTTAGTTAGTTTTCCCTGGTCTACTTTTGACCCTTCTGTCAACGTCTACATATGTTTTATTCGTTTTTAGCGATAGTTTTAATAGTTAGTTAGTTAGTCTTCCCTCTGTTTCCACTTCTGTAAGGGTCCTTATGTATTTAGGGAGCATAAAGATCAGATCACTTTGATCTGGAGTGGCAGATAATAAAGAATACAACAAGTCAGAGACAAAGAGCACAATATCAGAGACAAGCAGGTAATGAATATGGCATTTAGAGCAGAGGAAGTGGGCGTCCCTCATCAAGTGGGCAAACTCTCATTAGAGGTAAATCCTTGACAGATTTCACAAAGCACCCTTTTGAAGTCTTGGCTCACTCAAATACTGCCATTCAGAGTCTTCAGTTGTAAAGCTTCTCAGAGAGAGCGAAAAAAAAACCCACATGAAACCATTTCAGCACTTTACAGAGTAAATCTGAATCTCAGGCGGAAAAAGAAATGAGTTTAATTTAGGGCCATCCTTACGTGCTCGTAACCGTTGAAAAAAATCTCTTTTGTGTGTGCGCTTACAGTTTATTAACACTGAGAGAGACAGAAAAACACATGCACGTCTACAAAATAGAGAGTCATTAGGCAAAATATTAACATGGCTGCTCTGAGCAGGAGTGCTGAAAGTTGCACGCTTGGTAAAAATACCTTCCTCTCCCTGGCAGAGGTGCCAAGCCCCGAGGCAGAGGGGGCGTGGAGTTTGGTGGAGCTTGCCGGCACCTCGGAAAGCCCAGAGCAAACAATCTGTCGTGACAACAAGATGGTACCTTCATTATCGGCTTCATCGCCCCACACCTTCTCCTCATCAGCAGAATGGGCTGACAGCTGAGGTGCCAAAGCTAGGCGGGCACTGCTGCTCGGCACTCTGGGAAAGGGACCGTTCCTGGTGTGCTTGGTGTCCCAGGTGCTGCAGATCGCACATGTGTTCGCAAAAACTCACATGCAAAGTTATTGCGCTCAAACGCACACAAACAGACCAGCATGTACACACAGCTACAGATACTGTTATTCCAAAAACAATGAATAATCCCATATAACTATCGAGCTCATTTGACACGGACACAGCCAAGGAGCCAAAACATTAAGCCGTTCATTTGCATTGTACGTCATTCCCTAAAAAAATTTTTTTTCAAAACGTTAGTGTAAAATAGTGTATCTAAATCTGACTAGTTTCAGCCAAACTAGCTTCAATAATAAAAAAGTGATTTTTAGTGATTTTTATTAATTTTTTTATATTATTATAAAACAATGCATTATAATAATATATATATATATATGCACATATATATTTTTGAGACATTTAAGGGTAACACTTTAGTTTAGGGTCCAATTCTCACTATTAACTAGTTGCTTATTAGCATGCATATTAAAGGATATTGGCTGTTTATTAGTACTTATAAAGCACACATTAATGCTTTATTCTGCATGACCATATTCTACATCCCTTAATCCTACCAAGTACCTAAACATAACATATTCCTTACTAACTATTAATAAGCAATAATTATGAGTTTATTAAGGCAAAAGTCATAGTTAGTGAGAAATGGACCCTAATCTAAAGTGTTACCCATTTTAGTTATAAGGCATATGCTGTTTGCAACATATATTTGGCATATAGAAAAAAAAACATTTTGTTTTGCCGTATTGAAATGTATGCAAGCTTGTATCCACCATGGAAACTTCTTGACTTCTTGCTTTTTTCCTCAGAATAAAAAAGAAAGAAAAAAAAAGACAGAATATAGACGCAATTGCCGCAGAGCGCACATGCATATGGAAAAAACTCACATGCAAAGTTATTGTGCTCATACTTATACGCAATCATACGCAGATACACAAACAGACCAGTATGTTCATACAGCTACGGATACTGTTATTCCAAAAACAATGAATAATCCCATTTAATCATCAAGCTCATTTGATATGGAGACGACTGCAGAGCAAAAACACTGAGGCATTAATTTGGATTGTGGGCTAAACATCATTCCCTTATTTTATGTGTGGCACGCAACCGCTACCATAAATTCAAATCCTGCCAATTTGTCTTTGTTGATAATTGGCTTGAGATGATAGGTTTGGTTGACGTTGAGTTGGAGCAGCGGAACTGCGGCGACAGTGTTTTTGTTACGGCCGGGTAATAACTCCAGACTCTGTGATCTTTGAAAGGTTCTTCGGGTCTAAGTGTTCCTCGTTTCCTCGATGTTGAGTGTCAGGGGTGTGGGGTCTGAGCTGTACACTTCCCCTGGGGCGCTGCAGGTGTGTAAGCCGGACCGACAGCGCCAGGAGAGTCCCGACATAAAGGAAGAGAAAATAAACAAAATACAATGCAGGAATGCCACATTAAAAATCTATGAAAGCCCAAGCTGTCAGGCCCCTTTTGAGAAGCGAGGGCCCTTTAAATCCTCATAGTGCTGATTCAGTGACTTCAGATGGAGGGATGCTATGTGTGAATCAGACAGAATTCCCTAAAGCATGGCATCCGGTGGGATAGGGCTGGGCCTCCTTGACTAATGTGCCGATTTCACACAGCCCATATATAACACCTTCACAACTGGCACCTGAACCCGTGTGAGCGCGAGTAATAAGAGAAACTCAAAGTGCCTTGTGCGAATATTGATTTTCAAGTTAAACCAATGATTTAGCTCTGATACAAACAGAAGCAGTCCTTACAGTCATGTTGTTAGTCGTTTGTGTATGTGCGAGTGCATGTGTGTGTGTGTTGTATCCTCACTGCCATAAAAACAGCTTGTGAAAGCAGCACGTGCACGAATGTTAATACACGCTGAGATGCATAAACAGGGCACATCACATTGTGTTTGTCATCCAAGTCACATTCTCACACAGTAAGTTACCCATAAACCTCAGAGATATGTTGATAGGCCTGTCATCATCTTCGCACAATTTTCTTCGCAACTCCATGCAACCTAATTAGAGACCCAAATGTGCCATTGACAAATGCAGAACGTCTCGCAATATTTGAGTACATGAACAATAAATTACCATAAACAATACACTAATAAAACACATTAAATTATGCCATAATCTCAAGCTAATTATGTACAGTCAAAACTAAATAATCACATCAGCCTTTATGAATTCTGAAAAAATAAATACTCCTATCCCAACTGACAAGGCAGACACCAAACACAGACTGTAGTACACGATAGAGGCATTCAAAGGCATAATTTATATATATATATATATATATATATATATATATATATATATATATATATATATACATTAGATTTAAAATGTACAAAATAATGTACTGTTAATATTTGCATATACTACATATATTATCATATATTTGAAATACATTTTGGTTAGGATTTTCTTTTTTTTTTTTTCTTTTTTTTGCCAAATGGGAAATATGCTTTATAAAAGCAGCTAAAATAGTTATATAAATATTTTTAAAATGTATATATATATATTTACATAATGTTAGTCCAGTAGAGGTTTGTTTAATCATTTTCTTCAAACTGCAGAATACATATATATATATATATATATATATATATATATATATATATATATAAATACACAATACAATACAAATATTGTATACAATACAATATTTATACAATACAAATATTGTATACAATACATATATATATATATTTATATATATATATATATATAGAATACAAAAAATATATTTTTTTTAATATATTATCTATATATTTTTATAATATATTTAATATAATTTAATATATAATTTAATAATATATATATATATATATATATATATATGTATAGAATACAAATATATATATATATATATTAATATATTATTTATATATATTTTTATAATATTATATATATATATATATATATATATATATATATATATATATATATATTTACATATCTAAAATGTTAGTCCAGTAGAGGTGATTACAAGCTTGTTTAATCATTTTGTTCAAACTGCAGAATACGACTTCAGTATGAAAGTTTTACTTTTGACTATAATTTTATGTGGGTCTAGGAAACTTGTGCTTGTGCTTGTGCAGCAATACCAAAAAAGATTAGTTTCATAAGAATCGTGATATTGAAGCTAATCTTCTTTTTAGCTTCTCAAAGTAAACTGTTTTGTAATTAGTGTATCAAAAGTATTATGAGCCGGAAACAAAGCTGCGTTTCTTGACATCCCTCATAGGAGAAGGACAATAAGTCTGATGGAAAAGACTTGTCTTTACATGCCATCTGTCCTCAGCTCTGACGCTTGCTCTAATTACTGCTTCTCCCTTGGCTAATGCTCCCTCATTAGGCATCGGGAGCATGTGCAATCCACACAAGCACTGCGAAATTTGCACTAAAAACGCTAGCTGGAGCCATAATGGGATCAGAAAATCTGTCTGGTGCGAAAGGCAATTCACACTCGCGGCTAAACGCTCATTTTGCTTTTCTGTCTCTCTTAAATTTGTGCATCATCCACTACAACAACGCTGTTCCAGTCTCATATTTTTACTCCAGCATGGAAGTTTCACTCATGTCCTCCTGGACTGCACAGTGCTTCCTTAGACATGAAAATTGCATTGAAAGATAGCAACATATTGGCATTTCAGCAAGCACTTTCAAAGGGAATTGTTTTTGTTCATTCACCGTGCAACAGTGTTAATTGATCACTGTTTAAAACATCTGAGAAGTTCTCAATGGTTAATGAGAGCAATTATGATTTTTTATCTGGAAAGAAATCTATTATCTTCAGGTTGTGGGTGAGTTCTTGTACACCACACAGCATTTTCTTGACTTGTTTTTCTTGTTGTGTTAGATTTTTGTGGTTAATTTCTCCTGTTTTGGGAAACCAACAAAGAATAAAAGAAATGAAAAAACACTGAATGTTTTGAAGTAATTAAAATTCGCTAGTAAAAACTCATATCAGTCAACGTAGGCAAAGGCTGCCTTTGTTCTAAGCTTAAATTTGTAATTGCTCCACAGCAGAAATCTGCTACTGTTTGCTGTTATCTTGTTATCCATCAAAAGAATGAGGAATGGTAATCGCACATAGCTTCAGAAATGTGGCATCAGCTGTCACCATTAAAGCTCAAGGGTTTTCAATGCATTCCTCAGAAAGGACTGTTGGCATCAGGTGCCAGATGTGATTTATATACAATAAAAAAATACTAACCACTGATATGAAATCTCTATACATATATTCCTTTATTGTGATGGATGTTATATGTTCTTCACCACTTACCTTATGTTAAAGTATTTAACATACGCTGTCAATGCAGTCAAACATATGTATCTTGTTCACTTCCTAGCTGATGTCACAGTGTTTTAATAAAGAGTAAAATCACATCTTAGTAAGACATAAATCAACATTTGATCCACTTCAAAGTTTTTTTGAATTGTTATATTTGTATCATTAGTTCCCTATCAGTCGGTCACTCTTGACGTACGCCGTGACTGACAAATAGGAATCTCGCTAGAGAGGCCAATCTACTTAGAGTGAAACTAAACGAGCCAATGCACATTGGCATGCAATAATTTGCATCAGCAGTTCAGCCACGCAGCGCGGGTATATAATGAGCAGAAGGTGCGATTGCACTTCAGTCTTTTGCTGAGGAGTCAAGCACTTCGATGCTCTCTACAAACTCTACAAGAGATTGTGAAACCAGAAGCTTTTTTCGGACCTCTCCACCCTGGTGCGGGCGTCAAAGCCAAGAGTAAGTGGCCCTACAACGGGCGACCCAGAGATGGATGGGACTGCTCTTCGGGAGATGGTGACCGCACCCGGAAGAGGGCCGGGTGGAAAATCCTTTGTTCCCCTTTGTTTGTGTTCCGCCGCTGGCCTCTAAAACCAGCGGTGCCCAATTTCTCAATAAAAGAGCAGTTTCTTTCATCTCTGGGTCCGAAGAGGGCCCGGAGAGCAGTGGGGGGAGAGAATCCTTACCACTCTCATCCGCCTCTTCTATCGCCAGTGGGCAGCAGTGTGCAGTTCGAGAACGCAACCAAGCCGCCTCCTGCATCCCCTACCCCGTGGAACCAGGTAAGTGTTGCTCAGCACACTCAGACTCCGCTACAGGCCGCCTCCCAGAGAGAGCCTCCCGAGCCGCGTCCCTGTGTTCCACCTCGCTGCCCCACTCCGGGTACGCCTATGGTCCCTTTGGTCCTGCTTGTCCTCTGCGAGCCTGGTTAGCGCTCCCCAGTCCGTCTTGATGTCTCATTCGGACCATCAGGCTCGGCTATGCGATTCAGTTCAGTTCGGGCCATCCACTCCACTACAGTGAGAGCAGCCGATGCCCATGTCTAGCGGGCGGAGATCGCAGTCCTACTGGCGAAGGACGCGATAGAGCCGGTCCCTCCAGCCGATATGAGGTCAGGGTACTACAGTCCCTACTTCATTGTACCCAAGAAAGGCGGTGGGTTACGACCGATCAACCTGAAAGACGCGTACTTTCATGTCTCGATTCTTCCTCAACACAGGCCGTTTCTGCGTTTTGCGTTCGAGGGTTGAGCATATCAGTACAAGGTCCTGCCTTTCGGGCTGTCCCTGTCTCACCGTGTCTTCACAAAAGCTGAAGAGAACCATGAGAGAACAGGGCGTGCACATCCTCAACCATCTTGATGACTGGCTTATACTAGCACACTTTCGAGATCAGTTATGCAAACACAGGCACCTCGTGCTCAGGCACCTCAGCTAGTTGGGTCTTCAGGTCAACTGGGAAAAGAGCAAACTCACCCCCGTGTAGAGGATCTCTTTTCTCGGTATGGAGTTGGATTCGGTCACACAGATAGCGCGCCTCACAGAGGAACGCGCTCAGTCAGTGGTGAACTGCTTGAACACGTGCAAAGGCAGGACGGTGGTCCCACTGAAATTCGTTCAGAGGCTCCTGGGTCATATGGCAGCAGCAGCTGCGGTAACTACGCTTGGGCTGCTCCATATGAGACCGCTTCAGCACTGCTCAGGTAGACCTGTTTGCCTCCTCAGAGACCTCCCACTGCCAGTTGTTTTACTCCCTGACCGAGGGAACACTCGGCACAGATGCACTGGCACACAGCTGGCCCCGGGGCCTCCGCAAATATGCGTTTCCCCCAGTGAGCCTACTTGCGCAGACTCTGTGCAAAGTCAGGGAGGACGAGGAGCAGGTCCTTCTGGTGGCTCCCTATTGGCCCACCCGGACCTGGTTCTCAGAACTCATGCTCCTCGTGACAGTCCCTCCCTGGCCCATTCCTCTGAGGAAGGACCTTCTGACTCAGAGACGGGGCATCCTATGGCACCCGCGTCCGGACCTCTGGAAACTCCATGTCGGTTCCCTGGACGGGACGCAGAGGTTCTATGTGACTTACCCCCAGAGGTACTTAACACCATCACTTCTGCACGGGCGCCATCCACGAGACTTGAGTACGCCTTGAAGTAGAACCTGTTCGTCGAGTGGTGCTCTTCTCGCCAAGAGGACCCCCGAAGATATTCGATAGAGTCTGTGCTTTCCTTCTTGCAGCAAGGGTTGGAGCGAAGGCTGTCTCCCTCCACCCTCAAAGTCCATGATGCCGCTATTTCAGCATATCACGACCACATAGATGGCAAATCAGTAGGAAAGCACAACCTGGTCGTCAGGTTCCTTAGGGAGGCGAGACAGTTAAACCCTCCTCAACCCCCCTCCATACCCTCTTGGGACCTTTCCCTAGTGCTTCGAGCACTTCAGGATGCTCCCTTTGAGCCTTTGCAATCAGCAAACTTAAAGCTTCTCTCCTTGAAGACTTTGCTGCTGATTGCACTGGCCTCTATCAAGAGGGTAGAGGACCTGCAAGCATTTTCGGTCGACGAATCGTGCCTAGAGTTCGGGCCGGGTGATAACCATGTTGTACTGAGACCCCGGCCTGGCTATGTGCCCAAGGTTCCTATCACTTCCTTCAGGGACCAGGTGGTGAACCTGCAAGCGCTGCCCCTGGAGGAGGCAGACCCAGCCCTGGCTTTGCTCTATCCCGTTTACGCTCTGCGTCTGTACGTAGGCAGAACTCAAAGTCTCAGGACCTCAGACCAGCTCTTTGTCTGTTATGGAGGCCAGCAGAAGGGAAAGGCTGTCTCCAAGCAGAGGATGGCCCACTAGATAGTGGATGCCATTGCCTTGGCTTACCAAGCACAAGGCCAGCTCTTATTGCTCCAGAGTAAAAAAACCTGTGAGTCCTCCAACACCCTCGGCCCGGACATGTCGGAGGGTCCAGTGCCAGGCCTATATCCGTTGAATCCTTGAGAACAGGGTCTAGGCTGGGTTCCATATGTGTGACCCTACGGGGATCCCATATGTGTATCCTTCCACGGCTGCTCCTAATTGAAGCCTGTGTCTTTCCCTTGGGCTAAGTCACCCAGTATTCATATGCAGTACAACCTTTGGGCTAGTCCAAATGTATTTTTCCACATAACTCCTTCGAAGAATGTGGCTTCCGCAGCATTCCCCTTCCCATAGAAAGGGCATGCTTTCCCAGTGTTATCCAATAATCTCACTGTATGGGTTATTCACTGTACACTGTATTCGTCGGCACAACGTACGTCTCCGTTCCCTCCTTCAGGGAACGAGGGTTACCATACGTAACCGAGACGATATATGAGTAAGCTGAAAGCCAATACTAGCGTTTAAAAGTGTAATAAAAGTTCTGAGCATCACTGGCACGCAATGAATTCTGGGATAGGTTAGGCTGTGAAGGATCCATCTGTTGTATTCTTCATTGCCCGGGAAACGAAGGATGCATTTCGAGGCCGCATTTGAAGGAGCCTTCAAATTTGGACAGCCTTCGTCGCACCACCGTGACGCAATTGGCCTTCGAAGGATGCAGCCTCTGTATTGGGACGCAGCAAAGTTCTTTGGGTTTGAATTTGGCTCATGATCTTGTTCTCATTCCTCATTCCTTCCTGTCTGTCCTACATTGTACTGTCTAATAAAGCAGTGGTTCCAAACCATTTTGAGTCAATTTTGTATTAACAGAAACTGGGAGTGTTGTTGAGGGAGAATATAAGATGTGATTTCAATATACATCTTAAATTTGTTTATCATTTTAAGTAAGTTAAATTATTTTAATACAATTAATTAAATAATCCCCCCCCCCCCCTTTTTTTTTGCTGTTGTTGAGAAACACTGCAATAAAGGCAAAAATGCTGAAACATTATTACGTAATTTACGAGTCTGAAACTGAGTGATACTATTAAGAATTTACACCTGTTCAAATAATATGAATTTCAAACATATTGTGATGGGTTTGACATAATAAAGTATTTATTGTTAACAATAATTGTATTTTACAAGCCTGTAACCATACATTTAGCGGCCATTGGATAATGACACTAACTTCGACAGTGTTATTGAACTGAATCAACATTGAACTCACTCAAAGTGAATAATGATACTGTTATTGAACTGAACTGAATCAACATTGAACTGACTTGAGCTGAATAATGACCCTATTGTCTCCGGTAGAGCTGCTTTATACCTGAAATTGAATTTGTTTCATAGTTGATGAACTTTGCAACATTGACACAGTTATTGAACTGAATTGAAACAACACTGAAGTAAATTGAACGGAATAATGACACTTTTGTCTTCTGTAGAGCTGCTTTATAGATGAAATGTAATTTGTTTCATAATTGATGAATTTTACAACATTAACACTTTTATTTTCCTGTTTATGAAACAATATGTATTGTATAAAGTGCAATATAAATAATGTGACTTGACACAAAACTAATATGTATATTGGAGGGGTCATGTCCCGTTAGGGTGATCCCTCAATGACTACATGTGTCTGAGGTGGGAAAATATGACTTCCCTAAAGTTCAGCAGTAATCTTTTAAATAATTTTTTTAAACAGATGGCATAATTTCCTGAGATAGGCCTATAATATTCAAAAACAGTGGTTTGCTCTTTCTTCAGAGCCATAGAGCAATCTTCAGAGGTGAGTGAGAACTGAAGCATGGCTCCAGTTCTGTACTGTTCCCAGCTCTCTTCTCTCCCACACAGAGACCCACACCCAGCCCCTGTCCATCTGCACCGGCAGGCACCTCAGCTGGGAGAGTCGCAAGCACCAGCCTCCCTCTTCTGTTCAGGTCAGAGTCCTTCACACTCAATGACATCATCATTGTCTGTCAGTCACAGAAAGCCGTGGGCCTCCTGTCTCAACACAGACTTCAGCCATGCCAACAAAGTGCCTCCAGCACTTAAAGCCCAAGCATTACAGATGAACGCAGATCCACTGTAGTGACACTGTACATCAAGAGACCTTCTTTACGTGGGCTCCGTTTGTTTGCTGCGCCGGGATGTGCTGAGTAGCTGGCCGCCTTTAATGTGTGCAGACGGCGATAGAGAGATGTGAGCCAATCCAGCCATCTTGTACTGAGGATTCAGGGCTGGACAAGCATTTGCCATCTGTAGCTGCGGCAATGCGTGAGTCTGCAGCCAGCCCACATTGTGTCAGCAGCAGCAGCCCCGGTACTGAGGGTTTTTTAAGAGAGTGTTTGAAATATCTCACCCCTTTCTGTTGTACACTATCACCCACTAATGGAGCATGAACTTTAAGGGGGTGACATCAATTACTTCAAAAGATATAATGAGTGTAAATGGTTTATCTTAAGTGCAAAAGAGGAACTGGGAAAGAGCTCATTATGTAGTCAGTGATTATCACCTGCATATTAAGTGTTGTTAATAGTTATGGAAGCCTCATGTTACACTGCACTGGAAGTGTCATTATAGGGGCTCAATATACTTGCTTAAATAATGACGGAATTGTTTAAGGAAAAATTATATTTGTAAAAAGTAACATTTAAAATTAAGTCAATCTGTCATTTTTTTGGACATTAAAATACTTTCTTAGCCAAACAAAAATATGTAGAGATATTATATAGATATTAAAGGTAGGGGAGGTAATTTTCAGAGCAGCTAGCAATAGGAACAAGTGTTACCATAGCAACCCAGTCCACCTTTACTTCCCACCATCACCCTCAGGGTCTTCCAGCTGACAGTAAGGTGCCTTAAATCACAGCACAGGTGAGAGAGAAACATGCTAAAACTTAAAAAGTTTGCTCCTCCAGACTTTTCCATTTCTGTTCCTCACCTAACCGTTCTGCCATGTCGCATCGGATTCAAATGGCTACTTCTGATCCAAAAGACTTTTCTATTTTAAGCCTTATTTTGGAATGTTGTTTTCATATGTGATGGCTAACTGCTCTTTCAGTCGACGAATGAGGGAAATTCTTATCTAGTGAAACGATACGTCATTTAAAAAAATAAAAATGTATATACTTTTTAACCACAAATACTCGTCTTGCACTAGCTTTTGCACAAAAGACAATCGATTGGCTAGATAAGACCCTTATTCCTCGGTTGGGATGGTGTTGAGCCCTTTGAAGCTGCATTGAAACTGCAATTTGAATCTTCAACCGGTTGGTTCCCGTTGAAGTCCACTAGGCTATATGGAGAAAAATCCTGGATTTTTTCCTCAAAAACCTTAATTTATTTTCGACTGAAGAAAAAAAGACATCTTGGATGACATGGGGGTGAGTAAATTATCAGGACATTTTGACAATTTTTAACTAATCCTTTAACATGTCATAATGGCTATGTTTGGCCATGCACAACGTTTGTTTCAATCGGACTGAATTCATTCCGATTGATGAATCCGAACGTAGTCTTTACATGAACGCAAAACATGCGATCGGGTGAAAATCCGAAACAAGGACTGGTGGGACGTTGTCCTGCTCCACTTCACAGACCCTGAGTGAAAGGAGAATTTTAGAATGACGGGACACTCATTTACATGACACTTCATTCAACAGGAAAAACAGCTCGTTCCGCACGTCATAAACTACGTCTTTACGCTATTTCAACTTCATTGCACATGCGCAGTCCTTTCAGTTTCGGTTTTCAATCCAATCAAGTGTTTACATGTTCTCTCGATCGGATTTGAAAAGGAATAAACCACCCATTTCAATCCGATTGAAATTTTGTTCGGATCGAGCTCAGTCGGATCAATTAAGGTGTTTACATGAAGGCTTTTCAGTCCGATTGAGCCTTCAATCCGATTACTATTTGGTTGCATCAGTTGATCAGAGAATTCCATCTGAAGCAAAAACAGAATAGGCTACAGTGATTATGTTAATGTGATTATGCTCATAATTAGAGTAACCAGATCTAAGCTCAAGCATTGCAGATCAAAATCACACACACACAAAAAATAATCACACTTCTGAAGCTCATGCAATAGATTTACATATTACTCCAAAAGAATAAGTCAGACCATGTACCAAAGAGCCCAGTGAACAGGTTCATGTCTGGAGAGAAAAAAAAAAACTAATAGCAATGATCATGTATACAGGATTGAAGAAGTTTGCCTGTAAACATCTTAATTTGCTTAATCCTTAATTCCTCTGGTTATTAAAGACGATTTAATATGCATTATTCAACTTTCTTTAGTGTGTAATGTTGCTGTTTGAGCATGAAAAAGGTCTGCAAATTAACAAAGAACAAAGTCACTCCAAGGGGAGTTATTCTCTATACTAGTGCGTGCGCGCTGTTTCTGGACTCCTTGAAACACCACCATTGTAGTCCTGTGTTGTCATCTGGGAACGAACATGTCACAATATTCCTAATTTTAATAACAACCACCCAAGGCACAAAAATAAAGAGGTGAGGCCTGGTTGAGTTGCATCAGGAAGCTGTGTCTCATTTCGGAGACTGCATCCTCTGGAGGTCACATTTGTCACCTCATACAGTTCACTTGAAGGAGTGAATGACAAAGAGTGAGTAAATTCGGACAGCCGTTGAGTGTACATCGGCTGTACACTCATTATTGCGGTGCAATGTGGGATAGAATGTGTGCACTCAATAACGTCAACTATGGTTGACACCACTACAAATGGCTGTTCCCTCAAATAATGGCCTAGGGTTTGGAATTCGAATTCGAGGAGGCAAACAAGTCAGCTTTTTGGAAGAAGGGGCTTCAGAGAAGCAGGAACTAAACAGAGTGTTACTGACAGACAGGGAAAAGAGGTGCTGCAACAATGTAAAATACGTGAATTTTTTTTTTCATTTAAGCATGGATATCTATTCAAGTAGACCCCAAAAACAAAATCAAGGGCATAATATGGCCTCTTTAACAATAATCAAGACTTTAATCAGATGTATGTGTAAATGTAACCAATGATCATTTCAGTCTGATATTAACAGTTTGTGCAGCACATTTCAGCCTGGATTGTTTTATGAATCTGTCGAATTAATACAGGCTTGGCAAAGAGGGTGTTATTGAAGGATGGGTAGAATAAAACTATATTTAACACGAAAACAAACCCACAGACAGTAGCTGGAGAAGGCGCTCAGCACTGTTGCTCATTAAACATGCAAAGGGAGTATCATAAAGTCATACTAGCAATACAAAATGTTCTTGTCATCTCATGTGAGTGTGCATGTTAGTATTAACTTCTTTCAGTGTAAAACTTTCTTAATGAGGAAAATTGACTTTATTTTGTTTCTGTGGTATGACCCTTCTTTGCATCTAAATTTTTTTTTTTTAAGTTCAGTTCTTTGTCTAGTCTTTGTTTTTGAACCCAGTTTGTGACTTGTAAGAAACCTACCAAAATGGAAAGTGCCACACACACACACGCAAGAAACAAATCCACATCAACACACACAACATTCGCATTCGCATTCGCACACAAAAGAGAGTCGACATCCTTCCCACACCTGAGGTGGTGAAGCTCTCACCTCCCAATCGCATACAGGTGTGAAAGCAAATACAATGGATCTTTATTCAGGTTGAATCACGTGAAGTCTCATCAAACGCAACACAGGTGCGCTGCAGACTTTCGGATCATCAGACACTTTACAAAGTTGATATTTGATCTAATCACTCCATCAAGCAGCATGAGAAGGAAGAACCTAATCGTTCACTTCCAGAGAGCATCAACATGGGTACACATCCGTAACAGGCCTGTGATTTGTGTCATTCCATTAGGGAAATCAGTGGCGTATTTAACCCTATTTACCATGATGGGAAGACAGCAACACCAGCCGCTATATATACAAGCCGCAGCTCCGCTCGCACAACCCCCGTGGTCTCATTTTATGCAGTGCTGCATCATAAGGGAAAAAGAGGATAGAGTGATGTTTACCTATTCACACCTCTGATGGGTGCAGGAGAATTGAATTCATGCTGAGAGTGGAATAATTGATTTGGACGGCAGCCGCACCAGGAACATCTGGGGTCTTTCTCACACCGGCACATCTTCTGATGACATAATAAAAGAAGGATGAACTGCGAGGCACAGTCATTTACACCAATATTTCCCTGTAAATACATTTACGTACGACATTAAAATCTCGAAAATGTTCCCTGATGAAATGAATTAGCCTTTTCTTTACAGTTGTGGTGTGACTTTAATCGAATCTTCAGATGTATTATTTAAGTCATCTTTAATTATCAGATTACTATAAACACGAGTCAACATTGCATTTAGTAGGATTGTCACTTGAATGCATCGCTAATATCTAATTGGGGCGTACCGGCTGACGTTTGCGCCCTAACTTGGGGCTCTTTCCTCCTGATCCCCGCTCCTGTTTCTGGCATCTGGTTCACTGAGTAAATTGGCTGTACAGACACCCTTCCTCACTCTCCTCGGTTCTGTGGCGCTCCCTTTTAAAAAGTGAGAAATTATAATTATCAGAATTATGCTTTTAATGATGCGTTAATTAGACTCCTACAGTGAGATTAGCAAGTGCTTATGAATTATTAACTGTGAAGTCTTTCCAGAATTTGAACAGGCAGGACGCACTAAATTTGCTTTTTTGGTGATTAGCGTGCTGGAAAATAACACAACAGACTGTGGTGCATATGCTTATGATTACAACTTTAAGTGCATTTATTTAACTCTATCACACACCGGCGGTTTTGTGCCAAGATTCTGTGCAACCAACTTCTCGGGCAAAGAGCCTTGCGCATTCGTACTTTCTCATTAACAGAAACATATGATGAATCATTCGCTGCCAAAAGTCTTTTTTAGAACGCGGCAGATATATATATAGCGAGCGCTCTTTCTGTTTGGTGTTTTCGCTTTTATGCTTTGACAAGGTCACTGTAATGATGTATGTGCTTTCTTTGCTAATGCATGCGTCAAATCTTCTCCTCCACTCTGTCAACAGCAGGGAAAACAATGAGGATTCATAGCGCACCTTATCGAACCGCCCGTGAGCGAGCACGATGGACGTTAAATAAACAACCCTCCCCGCAGCCAATCCTGGCTCGTGTTACATGAGCAAAACCTAACAGAGCATGGTAAAACTATTTGGGTAATCCCTAGTTGTAATAACTAAGTCAACTGTTTTGAATTGAGAGAGCAGCCTCTGGCCCAACCGCAGTGGTCATGGCCGCCCTCTTTAGCCCAGCGTGTAACGCTTGGTCTGAGCTGTCCAAACTTTTGGATGGAAATAGGCCTGCTAATTTGCAGGACATGGGCACCACACCCCACTTGGCATGCATGAGTGAAGAGTGCACCCAGGATACATCACACAAAAGACCATTTAAAGGGAAGGGAGAAGCCTGCTCTTTGCCCGCAGTCCATTTTAAACAAATATCCAATAAATAACCCATGTCCAAATGGCCAATTTAGACAGCGCCAGCACCAATTGGTCTGCAGACTATTAGAGTGAAGTGAACAAAAGAGACGCCTGATTGAAGCCTACATCTGTGATGCCATAGCGAATGATTGAGTTATTCCACAGAGATAACCAAGACATCTTTCTCTTTTTAGTAATACATAAGGGATATTCAGTCAGCTAGTTATTATGGCAAAATAAATCCAGACTGGGCCCGATACAAAGCAGAGGGGTCTTGTAAGAAGTAAATAAATGGACATGAAATATTGATTCGACTGGACAGTGAAAAAGATTAGGCACTGGACAAATATAGACACCAGAAAATCACAGATGACAAATCACAATCAAGTATTCCAGTTGTGTAATATACTGTATATATAAAAAAAATTTGTTACAGTTTTAATATATTAAAACCCGTATATATTTTATGTACTTATACTATATATATATATATATATATATATATACTGTGTATATAAGTACATACATTGGCATAGAAGGCACCAAGTAACATGTAGTTACTATTTTTTTAATTTAATAATAATAATTATTGTAATTAATGGGGTTATTATTCCGTATATCTTTGCTTTCATTAAAACCTATAGGTTAGTTGAGTTAAATCATTCAATTTGCATTCATAGTGTTGCTATTATAACATATCTTCAATTAAAATATGGGCAATTAAATAAGTAAATATTCATATGCCTCAGTAAATACGTTATGGAATAATTTTACCTTTCAGATGAATCTCTTTTTGCTTTGTCTGTCATCAGTTATTCAATTATTATCAACTAAGTTGTCAAAATAAATGTTTTAATAAAACATTTTATTTAGTATTTTACATTAATGACACTTTACAATACATATAAATATTAAAACTATTTAATTTTTTTTACACATTTTAGCGTTTTTGCTTTTTCAAGACGAGGAAAAGAAGAAAAGAAAAAAGATGAGATAAAAAAATGACAAAACAACAGAACATTTGAGGAAAGAAAAATTCCTTTGACTGGACAGGTAATGCTTAAACAGGATACAAATTTTTAAATGTTGTAGAGTTACTTAATCCTGTGAATATATATTAAAATAAAATATCAATGATTGTGTTCAATACAAAAAGAGAGATAAAGTGCATTATACTGACTATTGTCAGCTGTCTAATAAAACTTTAGGCACAGCATATATATACATTATCAATGAATACAGATAACACACCAACTAAATTAGCAAATGTTTCTATTTATTTCCTATAATACCACATTGTCTGGTGCATCATCATCCTGCATATGCTAAACTTAATCTAAATCTAAATATGTTACAATTTACATTCTTAAGGGGGGCATCTTCCCCCATACTACTACTATAAACTCCTTCAAACCCTGTCTCTTTTTGTGTATTTATATATAATTATATATATATTTTTTTTCATTTCAAGTTTTCCCATGGCAATAACGGATTAACGGATTGTTGCATGGATATTAAGTACCTCCATACATAATGCAGTGAAACACTGATAGTGCTCAAAAAAAAAAAAAAAAGTTCATCATATCAATTTCCCATCTGACAATGTGTGACTTATGAAGTGCATTTTAATGAACCATTGTTTCTTTGATATTTCCTGCGATGCGTTTTTCTCCACAGGGCGTCAGCGAGTGTGTTAGTGGGCCGGAGGGTAGAAAATAACACAATGCAATATATTTTATGAAGAGACCTCCGACAATCGCACCGATCAAAACTCGTCGGCAGGTTTTGTTTTTGCACAGGTTATGCAAATCAGTCCTCGTTGACTCTCCAACTCGTTATAACATTAATTAACACAGTGCTACCTTGCTCAATATTTGGTAACAGAGCCACTGTCTGCGGATGTAAAAATTTACAGGATTCCAATTTTAATGAGGGAGCAGAGCACAGGTGTGCTAATGAAGGGATCGGCTCATTTGAATAAAACCATCCTGTTTGGGAGAAAATTAATTAGCAACACTGGAGTAAACGTTGACACCTTTGAACAGAGATGGTGAAATTATACCATAATGCAAATTTGCTTTTAATGACAAAGGTGCTCCTGCCTTATATCTATTTAGTAAAGTTTGTTAATCAGCATTAATCAATGTGTTATCAGAGGTTAGTTAGCCTACTTCAGACATTTAATTGTGAGACTGAATTGCCGCACTAATAGTCACAAGGTCGAGTTCAAAAAGCAACATTTACCAAATAGCTTTCCCTCTTCATGTTTAGTCTCCATTTGAGGCCAAAATTACGTGATGCTCACTCTGCCCGTCTCAATTTTCCTTCCTGGATTACCATGTTTAAGCCTTATTTTCAGGAGACAACACGAGCTAACTGCAGCTTATTAAAAACTATGAGGTGGAATTTTACTGTGACATTCAAGACAGAGCAGATAATAGGGAAATACCATGTCTTTTCATGAAGTGTAGAGGAACGTAGTCTTAACCCGAGGCCTGATATTAAAACGTTCTTCTGCGCTTAAAGCAGCAATTAAGGAGCGTTGTGAAACAAGTGTTAGATACTCAAAAGTCTCTCACACGATACCTCTGAATTTAACACTTTGAATACCCACTTGAGGCTAATGCTTTTCATAGTTGCCGTTTCATCCACTCTATCTTGGAGGGACCACACATTTTCCACATCTACTGAAAACTATGGTTATAAATCTAAAGCTTTACATTCAGAAGGCCTTTAGCCGATGGCTAAATAGCACATTATCATACTGCACAGTGCAGCTTAAAATAAATCAGTGACAAGGTTTCTCCATATTTTTAAGCAACACGGATGCTTTTTCAGGACCCTGATTGTTATCTTGCAAAGTTTTTGATTTTGCTTTACTAAAGATATATAATAAAATACATAAGATATAACAAATATTATAAATATATATAATATATTAAAATAACTAACTGTAATTAATTTCATAATTTTTTCAGCTCATTTTTTTAGGAAAGGAAAAATTTCTATGCCCAAAAATGTGTACTTTCATAAGCACTGAATTTGTTGAACTTATTTCTGAACCATGATGAAGGTATATAGGCATCCACCCATGTGACCGTGATTGACTCCATTGAATTTTGCTGTAATAAAATCAACAGCAAAGAATATTTTTTCTGTTATTGTTAAGTATAATTTAACCCACGGGGGCAATTTTCTTGGTACTTATAAGCACTTAAAAAGGTTCATCTCTTTTTTTTTTTTTTTTTTTTTTTTTTTAGCTTTCAATTATAGCATACTTTTTAATGGTTGCAAAGTAAATTCAAATTCAAATGTATACCTAATCAGACAGTACGCGATTTCAGACGCAGCATGTAAGTTAGGTTATTTGGACAGCCTACTCATTTATTGACATACTGCTTTTTGCATAGGCCTACTTTATCATAGGGAAGATATAGGCTTTCACACTGTCAGTTTTTAGGATTGTCAACCGGATTTACTGGCAGGTCAAAAGTCCAGTTCAAACAGCAACTTACAGTAATGTCTCGATTCGAATACTAGGCGTTTCTCAATGTCAAGGAAGGATCCTCGGAAGCCAGAATTTCGAGGATGCTACGTCATCGACATCCGTCGAAGGACTGTTCCAATGTCGAGGATCCTCGGAATTTCCACCAAGGACTGAGTCCTTTGTTCGAAAAATATCCCATATACAGGAAAGGATGCATATGTGTAGCCTTCGCGCTCTTCGCGCTCTCAAATCACCCACAATCCTATGCGCGCAGCTTTGCTATCTTGTTAAAAAAATTCAAAATGTTGGACGTTAACGGAGTCGGAGAGTTAACGGATCAATATGCTTTCAAATGTAAATATATTTACGTTACCAAACATTTGTTTGTACCAAACATTAAAAAAGAATTACATCCATTATGTTATGGGTCAAATTGACCCGCACTGTTTAAACACACTTACCAGTCAAATAATCAATATGATTAAAAAGGAGTTTATTGATTTAAAAACGATTATATTGCCTGAGTGAACAGAACTGGGTCCATAGCAACGCTCTGTTTTTCATTTTCACTGACGTAATGACGCACTGACGTGCACTTGCTAGCCTGTTCCATTTACGTGTTTTCCGAATGCTAAAGAGGAGCCTCGCCTAGCCTCTGAAGGAATTGACTTGGAAGGACCAGTCCTGCCAAGGAAGTATCCTTGACATTGAGAAACACCTACTGTCTGTATGAACGTGCAATGGGAGCCTGTATTCTCTTACCAGTAACCATAGTGACAATGACCAAATGTAATATCAAAGTAATATCAAAGACGTTATCTCTGGATAAAACCTTCAGATGACACACAGCTCATACTGTATCTCCGTTGCTGTAACGTTAAGTTATACCAAAGGCAAAACCACACAAGAAAAGCCGCCGCAACACACGGTAGACAAGCGTTTTGTGCAGCGTGTTTGTTCGGCTCTCTAACTGTATGATGTGACACAACTAAAGCCCTGTTTACACCTGGTATTAATGCTGCTTTATCAGAATTATCGTAAATACTAGTTTCCTAGTTAAAAGAATTGGACATGAACGCCCTCTCAAGTTAAAATTTGAATGCTACGAGCTAGTATCAGGACTTGGTCGATCAGCAGACACATAGGCCTACCCGTTTACACCTGGTCACGTGCTATCGGAAATGTCCTACTTCCCACTTCTGAAGTCAATTACTAGCTCGTCACATTCAAGATCTTTGTTGTCGGAAAAAAACAGGAACTATGGAGGACACTAGGTTTATTCTTGCCTATAAATTGGGAACTCCTTCAAACCCTGTCCCTTTTTGTGTATTTATATATAATTATATATGTATTTTTTTTTTTCAAGTTTGCCCATGGCAATAACGGATTAATGGATTGTTGCATGGATATTAAGTACCTCCATACATAATGCAGTGAAACACTGATAGTGCTAAAAAAAATAATAATAAAAAAAGAGTTCATCATATCAATTTCCCATCTGACAAAGTGTGACTTATGAAGTGCATTTTAAGGTTTACACCAGGTTTATTCTTGCCTATAAATTGGGAAAATCTTATTAAAGCCATTCAGTGGCCAACATTCACCATGCTATCTATAGTCAGCTTGCTGACGATTGTGGAATTTCAGTCAAATACAGGCTATTTTTGCTGTGAATAATACATACATCAATGATTATTCATGTAAACATGCGCTATTTTAACGACGAGACATGGTGATGTAGCGGTTGTGGAAAAAAAAACTAATAAAGAACACCAATTCTCCCCTCAATCACAATCGTTCACCGCTCCGCCATGTTTAAAGTTTGTTGCCCACCCATCTTGTGAACTGCCTTCATGTGCTATGGAAAAGATGATATTTTCCACTTGTGAACTGGTATTTACCAGTGTGTTGTGTTCAAGTGCTTTTGTTGTCGTAATGTAAGGAAAAGATGGACTCACAGATCCAGACCTGTTATTTGGCTGCTAAAACAATTTTAGATTGCTTAAGTCACCTGCTACAGCAAGAAGATGATTTATCAAAACTCAAACGGTAAATAATATGCTGTAAATTTTCTAGATCATGAATAGTAGAGATTTTTTCAAGGACAAGGGAGTTAATAGAGCTAATATTTCTGTTTTAGCTGCAAACGCTAGGTCTACCCTTATGTGAAGCATAGCTACTAGCCTAATCTTTCCTACCAGCTCAAAAACAGTGTTGTTGTAATAAGGCCTACCATACATAGTACACACGCATACATAAAGTGAATAACTGACCCCGGGTTTTTGTTTTCCAAAGACTTGTCATACTACACTGCCTGGAGCAAGACAATCCGGCGGTCTTAAAAACCGGAACTGCCTGGATGACTCTTCTAGACATGCAGGACAGCACATTTAAGAGTCATCTGAGGCTCACCAGAGAGCAGTTCCACCTTTTCTGCAATCAATTAAGGCAACATGGGATGACTGATGACCACTCACCAGAAGGTCCTGCAAGAATTCCTGTAGAGAAAAAGGTGGTGATGCTGCTTTGGTATCTCGCGAATCAGAACTCATTTCGTGAGATCTCTGATAAATTTGATGTCAGTCAAGGAGCAGCGCATAACGTCATCATTGAAATGCTTGACCGTACATGTGCCATTGCAGAACACTACATTGATGACTGTCAAAAAGACCATCCAAGCAGCTCTATTCAGAAGGTCGTGCGGAATTGATGGGATAGTTGGTGCAATTGATGGATGCCATTTCAGAATCCAGCGGCCACCTGTTACAGTAATGCTCATTCATTCTCATCCTCTTCACGAGGGCACCTGATTGGGTGCTCATCACATGTACTTTCAGACTCCCCAATACACATATTGTGAAGCACACAAGCTGCTACAATGACTTTCACAACTACATCTACACGATGGTTTTGTAGTTCACAGAGCCGTCTCCAATTACACTTTAACTGGCTAAACGCCTGTTCCACTATTACCCTCCCACTGCAAATCATTGCATTTCTGCGCAAGTCATCTTCACCCAAGGCTCCATTGTCTCGTTTTAGAGTGACAATGAATGGGAAGCTGTTGCAGACATATGCACCATCCCCGAGTAGTTTGTAGCCTCCCAACTTCTGTACATGGGTATTGAAGAATGGGGATAGCCTAAGCATGCGTGCATCATGTACTCTACCGGGAGGCCCAGCAAAAATATCTGTGAACCTTCCTAGGTCGTCTACAATACCCTGCAGCAGCACAGAATAGTAGGCCTTCCTGTTTAAATAATCTCCCCCCCTATGCTACAGTATTTGAATATGAATAGCTACTAGCCTATCCAAACTCATTTTTATCATAGGCATTCTATTTCGTCCCCTGACACTTTTACTATCATCCAAGCAAGTTAAAGCAATGCCTATTGCCTAACATGTGAAAAATTATGATTAACAAGTTAAAGACATTATGTTCAGATGTAAAAAGAAAACAAATCAGACAGTGGTGTGGTTCCTTATAATCGTTTAATTTAACGACTCTTTTCCACAACAATTCAGAACACCATCTTGAAAATAACTAAGCTGTTCTTTGATGCTGTTTGATTTCAACGTATTAAAGTATTTGAACATATACTATATTTTTGTCTTTTTTTGAAATTCTTTGTTATGAATCTCTTTTGTAAACAAGTTATTTGTTCTGTAAAAAGAAACCTTTGAAATAAAATAAAATCTCATTTATAAACATAACTCATTTTCTGTAAACATAAACTCTTGTAAAAAAATATGTCCAGCACCTTTAAAATAACATAAAATATACAGAGGTGTAGGCTTCATTAAAAACAGGCCTAAAATATAAACAGTAAACAAAAAAAAACCAAAAAAAATCTTTTATCTATTGTTGCTCATGGGACTGCTGCAGCATCTGCTTGAATAACGCATTAGTGGTTTTAATTTCCCCCATGATTTCTTCATGTCTGTGCTGCGTGGCTTCCTCGCACTCTTTAATGACACGGGACATCACCTGCGTTGTGTCTTCACTACGCTTCCTCTTCCGTGCCAAAGCACTGGTGTGAGGAGGTGATAAGGTTAAAGGCCCTGCGCTCTCAGAATCTGAGGAATGTGCAATGGAGGGAGAAGACAATTCTTCCTCAGTAGAAGAGTTGCCGAACATCAAGGGTTGCTTGAAGGCCTCTGGCCGCCTAACAGTAACCCCCTTTGCTGTCCCGATTACCGGGAAATCGACGTCATGATGCCCCCCAATAAGTTCCCCCATTTCTTTGAAAAACTGGAACTTGGTAGGAGCTTTCCCTGTGGATGCATTGTTGTCAACTGCCTTCTTGTATGCATCTTCCAGGGTGGTCCACTTTCTGGACACCTTAATAATAATAATAATAATAAATTTAATTTGTAATGCACTTTATATTTAAGAAAATCTCAAAGTGCTACATGATAAAAAGGATAAAACAGAAAAAGGGAGTTCAATCAAAAGCTCTCTTAAAAAGGTGGGTTTTAAGGCTGCGTTTAAAAGCATCCAAAGTCTGTGGTGTCCTCAGGTAGTCAGGGAGAACATTCCATAGACTGGGGGCAGCTGAGCAGAAAGCCCGATCTCCCATTGTACGAAGCTTGGTCCTGGGAAGTTTCAGGAGATACGCAGAGGCAGATCGGAGGGCACTTGTTGTGATCTGTGGGGTAAGGAGTTCCTTGAGGTAGGGGGGGCTTCACCATGGATGCACTGGTAGGTAAGTAGAGAGACCTGACCTTGTACTCAATCCTGAGTGAGACAGGAAGCCAGTGGAGTGATTTGAGGATGGGGGTGATGTGGTCATATTTGCGCACCCTCAGCAGGATCCTAGCGGCGCTGTTCTGGATGTTCTGTAGCTTCTGAAGGCTTTTTTCAGAGATCCCGGTAAGGAGCGCATTACAGTAATCCAGCCTGGAGGAGATAAAGGCGTGGACAAGCTTTTCAGCATCTGCAGAGGTAAGTATGGAACGAAGTTTGGCAATGTTCCTGAGGTGGAAGAAGGAGGTCTTGCAGAGATGTTTAATGTGAGGCTCAAATGTCAGATGGGAGTCCATTTTAACACCCAGGTTTGTGGCTGATGTTAAAAGTGGAATATTTTGGCCAGAGAAGGTGATGCTGGTAATGTCAGATGACCGAACCTGGTGTGGAGTGCCAACTAAGATGGCTTCAGTCTTCGTGCTGTTTAGCTGCAGAAAGTTTTGTTTCATCCACGCCTCTACCTCCTCCAGGCAGGTGGTCAGATGCAGACCTTGTCTACATCAAAATGCTGGTTGAACTGACTTTTCAACTTCACCACAATTTCCTGCCAGAAGGATCGCTTCTTCCCCCTGGACATTTTGATCCTGGAGTTTAGTTCAGCGAGGTTGCGAGGAAGTTCACTGTCATCTTTCATTAGATGTTGGCACATCAGGTCAATCAAAAAAAGGGTCTGGTCCCTGGTGAAACCCTGGCAGACAGACAGACAGACAGATAGATAGATAGATAGATAGATAGATAGATAGATAGATAGATAGATAGATAGATAGATAGATAGATAGATAGATAGATAGATAGATAGATAGATAGATAGATAGATAGATAGATAGATAGATAGATAGATAGATAGATAGATAGGGGAACAAGGTTTTCAAAAGTAGCCTACGAATAAAACACAAAATGGTTAGATTTATGCTTGGCAATTACATGCAAGTTATTTTTCAAGCATGTTTGCAATTACCAAGCATAATTCTAACCATTTAGAATTTTATTCATATTTAACAAGTTGGTGCATTTCAACATAGCTTAATGCAATAGATTAACCAAGGGAATATTACAGACAATGAGGAGCCGTGGCTGGCTGCAACTGCACTTCGTTATTCGAGCGGGCACTTACCTGTTTCAGAAACAGAAACGGGGGGAACTATTTGCAGAGCAGTGGTGAAATCATGGTCCATGTACAGGGTACTTTCTCCTTCCCGTTGATAGAGAGTTTGAGTTATGGGCTGGGTCATCTCCTGGTCCCAGTAAATCATGGTGTCGCTGGCGTACACTACAGACAAAATACATTCACGTGAGTAAATTGCCTGACCGCTCATTACTAGGAGGCTCCTACTGACTGCTAGCTAGCATCTGCTCTGGGTAGGTAACACCAAACCATAACGGTATTTTTAAAACTGACACTGAGTGTTAACACATTATATTACGATTGTTAATGACACAACATTGTATAGGCTACAAAAACGATCCGCTAACAGTAGCAAAAAACGTTTAGTTGTGTACAATGCTTACCATTCACGACTCTTGCGTTGCTCTCCGCCATTTTGAAAAGGTCAAAGGTTATCTCATCTCGTCAACTCGTGCATCAAAATATTCTACGAGCTGCCCAGTGGAAAATACCACATGAGGGGGTGTTCACGTGCATTTTCCACGTCGGCTTTTGGTATTTACCATAATTACCATAGCACGTGAAGGCACCATTAGGTATCAAAAAAATTATCCCTGAACTTCCCAGTGGTAAATACAACTTAAGAGGGCATTCATGTCCAATTTTCACCTAGGAAACTCGTATTTATGATAATTTCTTTAAGGGGAGGTTCTATGGGCAGGTATATGTATGGATTTTTTTCAGATCTTTGGATCAAATGGACAAAATAAGCTTGTACATATACATATGAACGTGAAAGGAGACGATGGAAAAACACACGGAGAGCATCAGCTTTTGTTTCTGCTCTGACAGCCGCAAGAAGCCGCCGTACGTTGTGAGTGTTTGAAATCTGGAATGGTAAGAGAACATTGTGCTTGGTACATTTTTCATCTTCAAATCAAACTTGGATCTTCAGCCAAAGATCACCCTTAACGCGCTTACCCTTAATGTTTATGCGTTAGGTCAGTAGGCGTGTGTTCGAATGCATTTTACCAAAAAAGCAATCCAGTCAATGCGTTTTCGACTATCTTTAGAAGTAGTCAAAAGTGGACAAGCTCAAAAGTTTTAGACCCCGTTTGCACCTCTGTATTTAGCATCATCCACTTATGATCCAATCGACCAAAACGCATCTTAATACCATGTGTAAACAGGGCCTATTTGTCCATTCCGGTTCAGTTCATAGCACGGGTTTTCTGAGAATGTGGTTGTGCTTCCTGAAAATATATGGGTGCGAGTTTGGTTATAGAATGCGATTGTCACTCTCGTAAATAACTGAACTGTGTGAACATAACCGTATTTAGGACTCAAATAATGACAACTGTATTCTGTTGCTGTGTGAACATGGCCTAATATTCAGAGAATGTGTGTCATCATGTGTGAAAGGTTTCCATGTAGGTCGGATTTTGTGGTAAATACCATGCGTGTTTAGGTCATGTCCATAAACACAAGAAGGTTCGGCTATACTATGTATGGGTTGTAGCCTGTTGCTACAACAATAAATAGTGTTGTTTGAATTATAGTCAGTTGGATTGTATACATGGACAGCTAACAGAAAGCTTCACTGGCCTTTGGTGAATCACCCTTTCGAAAAAAACAAACCTCGAATAGAGTCTGTATTCAAAAATCGAATCTGTGCCAGTCCGTGCAATAAAATCCAAACCACAACAACAGACATATAGCATACTTGCTCAGGTGTCTTTTTTCTTTTTATACACCTTGTTGGACATTTTTGGTGTCTTGGTGTGCAACATAACAGATCCGCTCAGATAAGGCAATCACACAATGGAGATTCCGCAAATACTGGATTCATCCACACAAACAAGCAGTATCGAAACACAACTGGCGTAAAAATAACGTAATATCCGCAAGTGACATTTTAAATGATGTTTTATTAACAAAGTTCGGGAGGAGCACGTTCAAATAATTGATCCAATTATCACATCATTCCAACCAGCTGTCAACAATCAGTACTCAACATGTCTATCCAATCAGCATGAGTGGAGACCTATATACTCATTTGACTCACCAATGTTCCTCAACAGTTTTTCAGCATTCCTCCACCACCCCGTCTCCTCACACACTCGCCTGGTTACTTCCTAACCAGCAATACGGGGGGAGTACTCTGGATTCGGGCCCAATATCCGAGCACGGAGCACTCCCCGGACAGCACGCCAAACATGCATACCATTTATTCTATCTAACTTATTTGTAAGTGTGAACTCATTAAAGTATGGTTCAACCACAGGTGGAGATAGAGACCAACGTTTTAATTCTAATTCTAAAGATATCCATTGTAATTTTAAGCAATAATAATATGCCTAATGTATTATTAGGAGCTAAGCAACAGTTTTTCAGCAGCACACGATGACCATCAGACAGAAGTGTAAGGATGCAGTTAGTGCTGCACGATTAATCATATTGCAATCGCGATGTCAAGCCTACGCGATTATTTGATGCAAAATGCTGCGATTTTATATTAAATAAACAAATTAGAGCTGTTAACGCAATTAACGCAGCATCTGTTAATCCTTTGGCTTGAATCCTTTTGCAAAGCGAAATAAAATGGACCGAAAATTGCCTGTTGAATATTATAGGTTGTATTTTTAAACAGTTTGAATATTTTGGAAGTGAAATATGAAAGGTGAATATGGATTATTGAATTTTTAATAATGAAAATGTGTTTGAAATGTTTTTAATTGAAATACTCAATATTCAACCATGCTGAATTTCAGCCCATAAAAATGCAAGCCCTAAAAATACAATGCATTAAAATGCAAGCATGGTTAATGCAATGCCTATTTTTTTCAAGTAGTGCAATTCAACAGGCTTTTTTATTTCAAAAACATTTGACATTATTTTACTTCCATAGTTGTGACTCGTGAGAGAATGAGGCGCGTGTGAGATCCGCGTCTCTGACGGTAGCGGCTGGTCTTAAAGGGACAGTACACAGTAGCCACTAATTATATCTGTCGCTAAAGTTAATCAAAGAACAAAGGGAACAGAGAAAAACACTCACTGCTCTTGACTAAAGAACTTTTTTCTTCAGGCAGATTATCACTAATCTGTGTGTGCATTTATTTTCCTTGAGAACCAAGCAAGTTGACTCATGAAACCATTTGTTTATTATATCGCATATCTCAATCGCAATATTGACCTCAATTATCGCAATATGACATTTTCCCCAAATCGTGCAGCCCTAGATGCAGTGTAAACTTCTCAGTCAATTGTCAGTCTCTTTCTTTACTGTCATAAATATAGAAACTGGTAAATATAGTCACAGCAACCGGATGGCCGTGACGCCGATGCACTGATTTCCATCATAATTCTGCACCCAGAACCAGGCTGGGCCCCTTAAATAGTAATGTGCTAGAACACAAATAGGGGATGCGTGATCACATAGGAGAAAACCTGCTGTCGGGTGTTGATTCGCGCTGTCTGGTGAGTGCCAATGGGGACGCACGTCAGTTTTATAGCTGAGCTGGGAGGAGAGGCGTTGGCAGGGAAAGAAATGCGCTCATCAATGTTTATTAATCACCGGCATGATACTGTAGAATTGCAGTATTTTTACACACGTTGAGCATGCACAATCATCTTTGGCCACAAGTTGATTTACTTAATTAGTCACAGGTCTGTGTGAAAGCCATGCAAAACTGTTTCTGGTATAAGCAAAAAGCCATGAGTGTCATTCTATCAGCTGTCAGTCAAAGTCATCTGCTGGGCCTGCTTTTTCTGTTTTTAACACACACGTCAGAGTGTCTCAAGCTGTTTGCAAGGAATCAAGCGTTGAATTTTCTACATGAATCGCATGAAACACAGGAGCAACAGCTCACAGAAAACCCACAGTGTATCCATTCAAATGACAAAAAATGCAAGACGGAAGTGATGGGGACAGGAAAAAGAAATATTTAAGAAATATCACAATTGCAAGTGTGAAATTATTTTATTTTATTATTTTATAATTATTCAATAATTGAGATGTTCAAGGGTTAGTTCACCCAAAAATGAAAATGATCCCATAATTTACTCACCCTCAAGCCATCCTATGTGTAGCTATATGACTTTCTTCTTTCAGCCAAACACAATTGGAGTTATATAAAAAAATATGCTGGCTCTTCCAAGCTTTAGAATGGGAGTGAATAGTAACTCCCAGAGATTTTGAAGTCCAAAAAAGCACATCCATCTATCATAAAAGTAACCCATACGGCTCCACGGGGTTAATAAAGGTCTTCTGAAGCGATGTGATGCGTTTTTGTAAAAAAGGAAATCCATATTTATAACTTTATAAACTATAATCACTGGCTTCCGGCCAAAGAGTGAACTCTGACCCGACGCATGACGTATTGACGAACACGGAAGCGCAGAAGATGGAGCAAAACGAAACACAGCCGGTCAAGAATTAGAAGTCTAAAATGAGAATTTTTAAAGAGGAATGTCAGAGGAGCTTGTGTTTGTTGCTCAGCCATATTTGTTTGAACCACGAGAGGCGTCGAATCTCACCTAAGGTTACGCTATTCCTACATCATATGTCATACGCCGGGTCAGAGGTCACTGTTCCGCCGGAACTAGAATCGTGTACGGCAATTACCGGCGGAAGCCGATATGATATGATTATATTTTATAAAGTTTTAAATATGGATATTTTTTCGCTTCAGAAGGCCTTTATTAACCCCCTGGAGCCGTATAGATTACTTTTATGATGGATGGATGTGCTTTTTTAGGCTTCAAAATCTCTATTCACTTCCATTCTAAAGCTTGGAAGAGCCAGGACATTTTTAATATAACTCCAATTGTGTTTGGCTGAAAGAAGAAAGTCATATACACCTAGGATGGCTTGAGGATGAGTAAATTATGGGATCATTTTCATTTTTTTGGTGAACTAACCCTTTAATATCAAGTATTAAATACTAACATTTCTGACAAAGTCAGTCCATATATTTATTATTTGCAAAAAAAGAAATATTTACTAGTGGAAAACTACTGTAAATTGTATCTATTGCTTAAAGTCATCTACACATTCAGATTATGCATAATCAAATACTTATTAAGAGCATTTATCAATACAAAGGATATACCTACTAAGAAGTAGGCCTCTATTAAATGAGTAATTGACCCTTCGCTAAGCCCCGCCCTCCTTAGTTACTGTTGCTACGCCTGTCAAGCTTTTGCGCATGGTACGTCTATTACAGTATGTATGCACTGGTTTCAGACATTCCCAAGGAGATAATTAGTCATTTTTGGCGAACAGGTGAAAATCTGAGAAAGTAAGACAAAAGGGACTGCAGTGTGCATTCGAGGGATATATCCACGACATAATATGCAAACGATTAGAGAATAATGTCATCAAAATTGAAGCTAAAGCCTAGATCGTTAGGTCCCAGCGCAAGCAGCAGCGCCTCATACGCTGACCATTCAAATGGGAAACACACAAATTGAGGAACAGCTATGTGCATGCACAGCAGGGTGAGTGAACTTTGAAAATCTAATATTTATAAATCAAACAGCTTATTCATAAGTATTGTGGAATAAACACAAGACATTAGCCTGACCACTTTGCAATGATAACATTCTCCCGCTTATATTTTTAGTGCGCCAGGCTAACTTACAGCTCACACGTCGTGGGTCACATAAGTGACTAACGTTACTGTTATGAACTGATCAAGTTTGCATACCAACCTTTTCCTTGGAGATCTCCGGCAAGCCCTCTGATGTTCCCTCCTTTTACTAACTACCTTTTTTTACTTATACTAGAACTAACACCGGGAGAGTCGCGATCGGATTGGGGTAACGTTACTAGTTTAGCCGTCGATTAACAAAATGCTGAAATATATTTTTAAGTAACGTTAAGTTATGTCAGTGAGCCTCCGTCTTGCCTTTAATCACACTGCTTGATCCACGAGCTGGACAATAACTTTATTCTAGAGCTATAAAGCCAAAACACTTTACTTTTAATTTCCTATTATCAATGTAAAGCTGCTTTGGAACAATCTACATTGTTAAAAGCGCTATATAAATGAAGATGACGCCCTGCATTTCTCCCGTTGGGTTTTAGGTTTCGGGAAGGGAACAAAATCCACCACCCCGTCCAAACTTTTAGGATACCGGGTATCAGATTTGCACAATCCATACGCACAACGCTTCGGCATGTTTCCCTCGCTCGAAAGCTTGCCAGACCTCCCGCGCCTAGTTACGGTTGCTAAGCCACAATTGGCCAGTGGCGGTTTTCGGGCGTGGCTTAGCGAAGGGTCAATTAGCTTTTGACTGATTAACAAAGGTGCCTACATATTTCATTGCATATTTTCACAAGATCTCCAAAGACTTGAATGATTGTTATGATTCTTTAGATTGCCTCGCGGCCTTTGTCCATTCAACGCTATTAACTGATGTTTCTGTGTAATTACTCTGTCTCTGTGTTTAACAAACACACAGACACTCACAAAAGAAGCTGGTATGTTTTCAAAGAAGCAAAGCGGCATGTCTGCAATAATTCAGATATTTGTAATCAAAACAGAAAACTCTCACTGACTGTTTTGGGTACACAAAAAAAGCCTGGCCAATCAAAATATTGTTGCGCAAGCACAAAGTCAGAAGCAATTTACTTTTGAAAGATCGATTTAACCACTGATGAGCGTGCTTGGTTTAGCTCAAGGATTTTGGATCGCCAACAGTCATTGTGCATTAATTAGAGCTCCTAACACTGATTCACAAAAACCAATCAATTACTCTTCTAGACTTGACTGTCGGTACCCTGTAATTGGGTGACTGCTTTCCTTTTCTCAAGTGCCCCGCAGCCAGTCGTTGCAGACCAAACAGGTGGCAGCAGAGGAAACAAGCTCTTCCAGTCCATAAAACTGGCTAACTAGCTCCTGAAAGTTGCCAGCCTGCAATTATCATATCATTTGTGTTGTAAATCACACTGCTTCTTGTCATGGTATCATCAGCTGCAGCAATTCCATGCAGCACATCTACCCCCCACCCCTAAAAAAAAAGAAACAAATGTTAAAAAGTAAAGACATTTCAGGTCATTTTCACATGTATTCAGTTTCAATAAACAGAGCTGGAATTGAGTAGCTGTCAATGTGGTTCATAAATCAGCGCATTTGTGTGACATTGTCCCATAGGCAGAAGAGATGGCCCTCCCTACTGTACGTTGCACAATAGACTCAAACGCAGGTAGCATGTACTTCCCCCTTCTCAAGTCTAAACATCCCCGAATCCAGCATACCCACCCACATACCGAATTTTTATCCTGTCATCTGGACACAGCAAGGGCGTACAACGTTTTTATAATGCCTTTTGTACATCATAATATCAAATAATTCTGCCTTGGAAAAGCAATAAATCTTAAAGTAGGATCCTGCATCGTCATGTTTTAATTTTCCAGTGGATCTTGTAATCATGGCAACCCATAAAATAATAGAAAAAGGTTACGTTTAGGCTAGTCATTTGCAGTGCACAGTTATTAAGATAATGTTATGAATACTTGTAATTAAAAAAAAAAAAACACCTAATTGAACATTGACATTGTTAGCCTCACTGAGGTACTGTGATGAGTCACTGTTAGATAGATAAACAACTAGATCTTTTTTTTTTTTAACCCTCAGATATCATAAATTACACCAACTTATAAAGAAAACACATTTGAATCAATAATTTCAACAGCAACATTTGTCATTACATGACTGTCTATTAATATCTTAAAATTTGCTCGTGTGCGGTGCCATCTTGAGAATTTTGCGATTGAACTTCCGTTGCTGCGGTAAGTTAACTCTGTACGTTAACATTTCTATGGCACTATTAGCTGGTGAAGTGGGTTTACTTATAGAGTTAACGAAAGTTATCATAAGCACTGTAATGTTTGAAGCGGGTGTCATAACAAATATGAACGGTTCATTAATTAACCAAGATCTTACCGTTATGCTGTGGAAATATAAACCAGAAGACTGAACACAACAGCGCCGATTAAGGGGCGGGGCTACACAGATTTTTCCTAAAAATCTCTTATTAATGCTTGTAGTAAACTTTTATTAGCTTGTTTTCATCAAAGAATACTGAAAATGATCACAGTCTCCACAAAAATATTTATTTATCTCACATAAAAAAGATAAAACGTTCTTGAGCAGCAAATCAGCGTATTAGAATGATTTCTGAAGGATCACGTGACTCTAAAGACTGGAGTAATGATGCTGAAAATACAGCGTGGCATCACAGGAATAAATTACATTTGAAAAGAAAACAGTTATTTTAAATACTAATAATATTTCACAATTTTACAGTTTTTAAAGTATTTTTGCTCAAATAAATTCAGCCCTCACTGTAAAAAAAAGTTGATGCCTTACATTTTTAAGTAGCCTACGATCAACTTGGATGTTTAAGTCATTTCTACTTAAATTACATTAAACTGACATAAAAAAGGGGTTGAATCTTGAACTTAAAAAAAAAAGAAAAAAAAGGATGAGTTAAAGCAATTTAAAATGTCGTCATAACTTATTGATCATACAATTCTTTTACGCATAAGGGACTTAATTCTTTCAAAAAACATTTTAAAAAATCGTACTGACCGCAAACTTTTGAACATAATTTAAATGATACGTTTCATTAAATGCAATAAATGATAAAAAGTTATAGAAATAAATAAAAGTACTGCAAATTCATAAATATACCTGCTGTATATTTAGCCTGTTTATCAAAGTAATTGTATTATAAATTGCAATCACTGACCAAGTTTGTTTTCAACATTTATAAGAAAGAGAATTAAAAGCAATGAGCAAAGCTTTCAGTTGAATTATAGCAACATTTCACATACAATTTATGTTGGATAACTTTGTCATTGGTTAGACAAACTTGGTTTGTAGGATAAATAAGAAGCAGCACTAGTTTTGATTAACTTGATGAAGCCAAATCAGTAGCCCACTCTCCGCTTGGCATCGGTCCAGATCAAATTACTGTGAGTTAGATGAATTATTTCACTTAACATAGTTGGGAAACATCACAGACTGCTCTCTACACCTACATGCTTTCAACCATCTGTTCTTTTGTTTACACCTCTTCATATCCATGGCAACAACATGGGGGCAGGTAGCTAGTCGCCGGAAATATTTGTAAGTAGCATTAGCCCTCAAAAGATTAATGAGCATTTGTTTAAAGCAATGTGCTTTGACACAGAAGGATATTCGGATATTGTTGCTTCATCATAAACTGTGACTCCAACAGTGAAGCAATCAGTCAGTCAAAACTATTTTACACACATTATTGAGAATTAGGCTTGTGTGATTGTCAGTAATTCACATATGTTGCATCATATCTGTGATAAAATCACTTCTGAGTTAGCTCAACCTTCTATTTATCATCATTAACACTGATAGCGTCCTGTCTGTGCGATCATTACTCATACAGACTGAGAGTGGTAATTTTGCATACACAAACACTGCGACTTCGGTGGCTATGTTACATTGGTGAAGTTTGACTACCCACACAAAATGATGTATCGGGAGGTTATACATTCGTTGTTCTCAATTTTATTTTGTTTTGATACGCTCACAGAACTAAGCTGCCTATCTGAAACAGAATCTGCAAGATAGAAACAGTCTTATGTTTTTTAATGGAGTGGGTGTTTAAACGAAGCCTATCTGTCTGAAGTGTTGTGGCGTATAAATATGTTTTGTTTTTCTTGCTGTGTGTTTCAGAAGTGTTGTTTCCTGGGGACTTCTTCAATGAAAGATAATATGAATAGATTGTTCTTATATTATTTTTCACAGTTTATAGGCATTGCGACTGATAATGAGGCTATGTATTTACATCCAAGGTCATGCAGATATGCAAATTTAATACATTTCTGTCACTCAGGCCCTTAAGGATTAGCTGGTGTAAATCACAGTACAAAAAGGTGACATGGATGCCTTTTCAGCTGACTGAAATACACATAATATATATATATATGTGTGTGTGTGTGTGTGTGTACTACTGATTTTTTATGTTTTTTTTTTTTTGCTCATCAAGGCTGCATTTATTTGATAAAAACACAGTAAAACTTAAATATTGTGAAATAGGCTATTATTACCATTTAAAATAATCATATTTAACCTCCTCAGTCCCCGTGTCCACATACGTGGACACCACATTTTTGGCTGTGTGCAGCTTAATACTTAATTCTGTGTAACTGGAACTGGTTTTTCACAAACATGGACACTTATACTGCCATCTGGTGGTGTCAGGAGAAAAAAAAATGTAACATAAATAATTTCAAGATGGCGGAGAAAAGAGGCGAAATGTCACGCAGCCACATCAGACCAAAACGCCCACAAGGTAAAAAATTTAATAACATTTCATCGTTGATTCTTGTTAAGTTATGCATAATAGTGTTGTATGATTAAAATGGCATGCACATTTGACAAACTTTTGTAACAGGAAAGATTTACTAGGCTGCTAAACTTAATGTCCACATATGTGGACATTGGGACTTAACTTCGATGAAACTGTATAAGAATTTTAGCAAAAAAAAGACAATTTGTAGTTGCACAACTTGCGAGCTTCGTGGCGCGCGTGCACACACACACACACACACACACACACACACACACACACACACTCTCTCTTGATCACTCGCGATCGCACACACAGACACTCTCTCTTGCCCATTCACGATCGCGTGCGCGAACATACACACACTCTCTTGATCACTCGCGATCGCACACACAAACACTCTCTCTTGCCCATTCACGATCGCGTGCGCGCGCACACACACACACACTCTCTTGATCACTCGCGATCGCACACACAGACACTCTCTCTTGCCCATTCACGGTCGCGTGCGCGCGCGCGCGCACACACACACACACACACACACACACACACTCTCTTGATCACTCGCGATCGCACACACAGACACTCTCTCTTGCCCATTCACGATCGCGTGCGCACACACACACACACACACACACACACACACACACACACACACACACACACACACACACACACACATTCTTGCTCACTGCGATCGAGCGTGCACACACACACAAATAAAAATAACATTCCTAGTTTGGAGAAGTTGAAGTTTTGGAGTGTTACAAAAAAGAAAGCAAATTTTCTATTTATTTTTTTTGGATATGTTTTTTATAAATTTTGTTTTTCCATATCAATGTTCAGAAGTGGTGATCAGTTGACAGCTCCGCCCCTCTCTTCACCGAGTGTCCAAGATATACAGCCAGAGGCCAGATGAAACGTCCACAAAGTCACAAAGTCGATCATCGACCTCCGGCCTAGGGTGTCCTGGTGCCACGTGCACTGATGGACACCCTTATGCTTGAACATGGTGTTCCTTATGGACAAACTGTGACTAGCCCGCTCGGGTTCAGATCAGGGGGGCCATTCCTCCCAATCACGCCCCTCCAGGTGTCACTGTCGCTGCCCACGTGGGCGTTGAAGTCCCCAAGTAGAACGATGGAGTCCCCAGTCAGAGCGCTATCCAGCACCCCTCCAGGGTCCAGGGATCAGGTCGTCGAAGCCCCCGCCTTCGACTGCCGCCCGATCCTCTAAGCACCGGCCCCTTACAGTCCCACCTACGGGTGGTGAGCCCACGGGAGGGCAGCCCCACGTCGCTTCTTCGGGCTGAGCCCGGCCGGACACCATGGGGGAGGCCTGGCCACCAGGCGCTCTCATACGAGCCCCACCCCGGGCCTGGCTCCAGGGTGGGGCCCCGGATAAATTTTCCAACTCACCTGGGCTGAGCTGTGGGTCATGACCGAAAAGACAAGATCCCGGATACAAGTGGCCGAAATGAGCTTTCTCTGCAGGGTGGCTGGGCGATCCCATAGAGATAGGGTGAGAAGCTCGGTCACTCCGGAGGAGCTCAGAGTAGAGCCGCTGCTCCTCCACATCGAGAGGGGCCAGCTGAGGTGGCTCGGGCATCTGTTCCGGATGCCTCCTGGACGCCTTCCTGGGGAGGTGTTCCGGGAACGTCCCACCGGGAGGAGACCCCGGGGAAGACCTAGGACACGCTGGAGAGACTATGTCTCCCGGCTGGCCTGGGAACGCCTCGGTGTCCCCCTGGAAGAGCCGGACGAAGTGTCTAGAGAGAGGGAAGTCTGGGCATCTCTGCTTAGACTGCTGCCCCTGCGACCTGGCCCCAGATAAGCGGAAGATGTATGTATGTATGTTCAGAAGTTATACAAGAGTAACAACGAAAAATGTTCAGGCACAGGCTGTAAATAAAAGAGATTTGCACTTTGTTACACAATGGTGTATTGATTTTTTTCTGTGAATTCAGACCCAGTGTCCACATATGTGGACATCATTTTTTTCAAAAAGTGCTTCATGTTCAAAGATAAATTCTGGTTATTATATATATTGGTCCCCTCCTAACCCCAAAAAGCTAGAAGAAATCTAAAATGCACGCCAAACCAAAGCTCGGGTCTGAGGAGGTTAAATATATGTTTAAAATGCTCAAGAAACATTTCCTATTATTAATATAAATGTTTAAACCAGTTATACCGCTTAATGTTTTTGTGGAAACGCTGATAAAAAAAAAAAAATCAGGATTATTTGATGAATAGAAAGATCAAAAGACCAGCATTTATTTGAAATAGACACTACTGTTACTTATAATTTAATGCATCTTTGCTGAATAAAAGTATTAATTTCTTTCTTTCTTGAATTTTATTTGTGTATCATGGTTTCCACAAAAACTGTTTCTTGAGTGTCAAATCAGCATTATCTATAAAGTTATTTTATTGAGCCAGCTGATGAGATGCGAACTGTAAGCGAACAGTTAAATGATACAAAACACAAATTAAATCAACTCAGAAACATATTTATAAGTGTTTCCACAGCCCAGCGAAGGTAATGGTGTTTGATACAGTGCTGTTTTGCACAGGTTTTGGCGTGACACTGTTTGCACATGTAAATCCAAAGGTGGGGATGTTTGTTCACTTTCAAGCACTTATATGTTCAGTGAGCATGTAAGTACACTATTTTTGGAGGGATTTCTTTATAATGACACCTGTCTGTTTTATGTAACTGAACCAATTAAGCTGTGGCTCCTCAGGAATGCAAAAGCTTCACTGCTAAATGACCAGCTTAGAGCATAATAACAAAGGATAAATAATTCCCAAACAGTCTTTAAGTTAAGGTTTTTTATTATCTAATAGTCTGCAGAAAAAAAAAAAGTTAAAACACACACATACCAAAAGATTCCAGAACAATGAAGACAAACGAATGGGGTTACAGTGAGTGCTTATCACCTTAAAGAAAACCCCCAAAAAAACAAACATCTATGAAGTGCTACAAACCATTCTGGGTCTTAGAGGTTAGACTGCATTTTTTTTTTCCCTCGTATTTAATTGAGTAAAGAAAGAAATTCAAACAATTCCTAAGCTTCTCTAGTTCGCTGATATTTGATCTCAGTTCAAGAGCCGTTGTGGTAACAAACATGAAAGAAAAATAATTCTCACACGATACATGTAAAATCTTCAATAAGCTTTAACCCAGATGTAAAACACAAAATACAATTTTGGGTTTGGAGCTCAAATGCATAGAAAAGTTCACTCGCTCAGAATAAATAGAACCATTTCAAATGGATATCTGACTGATTTTTGTCGCTTTAAATTTGAAGCGTTTGCCTGGTTCGTAAAAGAATGACATTGTATAAAATACGCACATCCATTTTTTTTTTTAGAAGTACATCTATGTGTGATTTTTCATTCACAGACTGGATCGACCTATTGGTGTTAGACTGTGGGCATTGAATCTCTAAATCAATTTAACACTACAAAACATTGATCAATCTATTCATTAAGGTGTTCTTTTATTATTACTTTCGTCATCCAGTATACTTCTTTATGATGGAAATGTTCTGACTGATAACAAAGGAGCAAGAGAGAAGTGAAAACTTACACACACACACAAAAAAGCGTACAAAAAAGTCACGGAATGTGATCCAAAATAAAGAGGTCCATGTGTATTGCATACAGAAGTCTTTTACAGTCAAGTCTCTCTGAGCAGTTGCTGACGTCCTTTGCTCCGTTGTGCACGATCAGAAGTCGGTGGCAGTCGACTGTGACTCAGTTCCTTAGTTTACACACCAAGTTCAATTCATGACGCCGTCCGTCTGAAAAATCTTGTTCTTTTTTTGTGTGGCAGAGATCCGTCAACATGACTGATGTTTATTACCAGAGATAACGCAGCCGCACGACATCAGTCTTCTGAAATGACGTCAATGTCCTCAGAGCTGCCCTGTTGCGTGGCCACCCTCCAGCGGCTCACATGTTGACTGCCCTTCCTCTTCTGCTGCGACTCTGGTGACTCTTCCTCCAGCTTCTGTCTCTTGTGCTTGGTCCTTCTGTTCTGGAACCAGACTTTCACCTGAACAAGAATGAGAAAGAGAGGCCATTTCAGTATATCAGCTTATCTAGCCACAGCCAAATAGTTACATATAATTCATATATAGCTAATAATAGATAGTATATATTAATTAATATGTTTTTAAAATGCATGTTTGAACATGTTTATTAAAGAAAGTTATAAAGCATATCTTCCCCATACCGTGTTTGCTATTAAAATACTTTGGCGGCACATTATTATGCCTTTTAAAAACATGCTTATGCCTGCAGCTCATGTGAGATAGGATTGTTGTTGACGTAATCTGGTGAGGAAATAATGTATTGTGATTGCACGATATGTGAAAACATATTCTAACTATGTGTGCTTGACACGGATAAAAAGAAAAAGCAAACATCCAAAATAAAAGTAACTGTAAAAACAAAATGACTAATTGCAAAGGTTTACAGAAGGTGTCCAAAAGTCTGAAACCACTAATAATTTATTATAATTTACTATAATTTAATAAAGGTCATTACAAATTATATTATCAGTATGAACATTTGAACGAAACTTTTTCTTTTTTTTTTATGCATTAGAATATGTAAAAAACAAACAAAAAAAACATACCAAATAAAAGTCGCTGCAAAAACGTAATAACTAATTAAAAAGGTTCATTAAAAAGTCTAAAACCACAAGTGAAAATGCATTTTTATAATTAAATAAATATGCCCTAAATTTTGAACATTTGAATTAAAATTTATGAAAAAATTATATTTTTAATTTAAAAATGTATCCGTATAAAAAACATCCAAAACAAAAGTAACAAAATAACTCATTATAAAAGATTCATATATGAATCTTTTGAATTTAGATAAAAAGATTCATATAACCTGTAAAAAAAGTTTTTAAGTACAATCAACTTGGATGTTTAAGTCACTTCAACTTAAATTACATTAAACTCACTTTAAAAAAAAGAGTTGAATCTTGTTTAACTTATAAACGAATTTGAAAACTGCTTAACTTATTTTGATGAGTTAAAGCAATGTAAAAACAAATGTTGTCATAACTTACTGATCATATCATTTTTTACAGTGTAGCAGGTGTCCAAAAGTCTAAAATAAGTTTCTTATAAAAATGTTTTTTTATTTATTTGATTGATTTTTTTTATTATTCCATTTCTTTCCACGTTCAGATTTGTATTCCCCGATTTTCAGTGGTGCCTCAGACTTTTGAACCCCTCCGTGTGTCACATCAGGCATTGCTCAATGAGCCGATTGTGAAAATAACCAATAAATGCATGTTGTATACATGCTTTGGAATTTATACGGCCTATCCCAAGGCAATGAATGATGAATTACTTCCGTCCTGTGAGGAAACTAGATGAGTAAATGCGTGTTCACATCCGATGCCGTTAGCAGTGTGTGTGTGTGTGTGTGTGTGTGCGGTGGAATGCTGAAGGGACGGACCCTGACGCCTCTGCCTCCTTACCTGTGTCTCTGTCAGGCACAGCCCGTTGGCTAACTGCTTGCGCTCGGCTCCCACCACGTAATGGTTCTTCTCAAAGGCACGTTCCAGCCGGAGCAGCTGCGACGGGGAGAAGGCCGTGCGGATGCGCTTGGGCTTGCGAGAGAAAGGCCCGTGTAGCAGCAGGTTTTCCGGGCCGCCGTCGTCACCTGGAGACAAGAAGCAGGGGAATAAAAAGTGCGTGTCAATTAGCCCAGTGGATACTTTTATAGTGGGATTTAAAATGAATAAACGAAAACTTTCACAACAAAAACACAAGGGAAATGTGTACATTTTGAAGATTTTAAACTGTGACTTATGCGCCAAATATGTCAAATATGTTTAAATTTGAAGTATCGTGCTGTTGAAATCCTAATAACATCATTGGATTGTTTTTTTCCTTTTTGAAGTGTGTGGGATTACAAAATGAAGTGATGTGAATTCATAAAAATGGTAGCCATTATGTTGACGTTTCTTCATTTAGCAGATCGATTATCCAGAGCTTATCCAATTATTATCCCGATTATCCAAAGCATATTATGCTTTTATACAAAATAAGTGCTTTAGATAGCATAGCAATGCTGACACTAAGCACAGGATTGCATGTCTTAATTGAGCCACATGAGTTGATTTGAATAATTCCAGGTCAGTTCCAGACACGGCTGATGTAAAGTGTGTTCACACCGCATCATTCATGCCAACCGAACGTCTGTACACCCAGACAGCTCTCTGTGCATTCAAAGACGAGTCTTTAACCTTCGGCCCTCATAATATATGGCATTACCCTGATTTTCATACAAATGCAAGGCTGCTAAAAAATAAATAGACATCCATGGTTGAATAGATGCAAAAACATTTGTGATGAATATGTTAATTGTCAGTTAAGCAAATCTAAATCCCTTACATTTGGTCTGATTATATTCAACGTGAGGCAATAGTAAAATTTTGTCCCCATCAGTATCAGAGCAAACGTGATCTTCGCTCGACCCCAGACAACATCTGGAGGGCAGGGTACGTGTGCCGTTTATTGCGAACACACAAAGAGAGAAAAACATTTTTCATAAACAAATGGATGTGTAATTTATGTGACCACTTTAGTGTTTGGAGAGCTATGCTTGAAAGAATCTTCAGAAATGTGATGACCGCAATCACGTATAAACAAAATTGAGCGGTTACAGGGAGGACAGAAGTGACAGACCATGATCTTTTGTCAATGAAAAAATAACCAAAAGGTTTCAACGTTCGCATCAGGTGTGCAACCGCAAATGTGCATCGGTAACATGCAAACGTTTGCTTCAATAACGACTTTTTCTGAGCATGCGATTCGCCTGGGTTTATGAATGCGGTTGGTGCATGCCCACACGTAGGCCGTGAAGCTGCTGAAAACATCAGTGGCAACTGCTAAAAGCATATTAATGCATTAATATATTCAGCCACCCAGAAATACTTTCACAATTCCAAAGGCTGACTAAATCCTCTAAACCACAAATTTAGATAAACGAATTTAATCTAAATCTATAAGAGTTCAGTGTGCACAGAACACATTGACGTTTTTAACACTGATCATCAAAGAAAGCACAACGATGCACCAATTCTGAGCACAAAAGCTCACTAATAGCATCACCAGAAGATGAAAAGAGGATTAGCATGAGGCTGTTCGGACTTTAAGTCTTTTAAAAACTCCGAAACCGAGCCTTTATCTGCAGACAATGGCTTTGAACTGACTCCTTTCAGACGAGCATTAAGCCATCACAGAGAAGCAACTTCTCCTCTCAGCCTCAAACACACAGCGATGCTTCATATACACACATTTCTAGGCATCCCACTGCAGAAAAGACAGTTGCAACATGTTTGTTTGCGTGCACAGAATGACTAGTTCGTAATGGTCGCTGTTGCAAGCCTCCATTAGCAGAGACTTCCCAAAGGTCCTAATAATGTTTGCACTTTACTTCTATTTTACTAAAAGGTGCATATTTTCTGTCCCAGCACTGTCATTGACAACTGCTTTCAGCTGGTGCGCTGAAAACGCTTTGAACACCAGAGGCAAAAACAATGGAGACATCTCCGTGCAAAACTGAGGGGAGCAGGGCGGAAGAATGTAAATAATGAGTTCTACGCGGTTTGAAGGTGTTGAAAAGCCCTCCTTAAACCTTCCTCAAGGTGCACTGAGCGCCAACCAACCGAAACCGAATACTCAGTGTTATAGTGGCAACTTTTCGAAACTTTCCAATCAAAGCGAAATCTTATTTCGCTGTACGCTCAGTGCTCTCGGCCCTGGCATCATCAGCATGTGTGGCATCACCTCCGTGTCTCTCGAGAGAGGTGGTGGATCAGACTAGCAGGCCAGAACACTGACAGAGACTCAAGCCTCCTGAAGAGCTGGGAGACCCTCCGGGGGTTTGGACTCAAACACACACTGGCCTATCCACGGCAAGAAAGCCCCCAACACGAGGAAAAGGGAACCAGATGGCACCCAGATCAGCTTTACTACCATTCCCTTGGCACAAACAAGCTTGGTCTTGTCAGTGCCGTTCTCATTAGAGGCAGGGAGAAGGGTGGACTATAGTGGGAAAGAAAGAGACTGTACCCTTTGGTCTCTACAGAATGAGTGTTCCCCGTTACGCCGCCTCCCTGACATTTTGATTCAATGTTTTCCAAGCAATTTTGGGGGGAAAAAAGTTATATATATATATATTTTTTCAAAAGATTGAACTGTTATTATCTGCTATTATTGTTACTATATTATTACATTGTTATGTAAGCTTTGGAATGAGGCCTCAAAAGAAAGACAATAAATCATTCTATCAATATTTTTAAAAGTCTGCTGATAACATTGTTTATATATATATATATATATATATATATATATATATATATATGTGTGTGTGTGTGTGTGTGTGTGTGTGTGTGTATAACTTAACTGCTATTATTATATTATTACATTATTATTACATTGTTACAATATTTTTTTATTATAATATGCTTAGGAATGCGGCCTCTAAAGAAAGACAATAAATCATTCTATCAATAGTTTTAAAAGTCTGCTGATAACACTGTTTATATATATATATATATATATATATACATATATATATATATATATATATATATACATATATATATATATATATATATATATATATATATATATATATATATGTGTGTGTGTGTGTGTGTGTGTGTGTAACTTAACTGCTATTATTATATCATTACATTATTATTACATTGTTACAATATTTTTTTATTATAATATGCTTTGGAATGCGGCCTCTAAAGAAAGACAATCAATCAATCTATCAATATTATTAAAAGTCTGCTGATAACACACATATATATATATATAGGCCTATAGATGTATAAACAGTGTTTTATATATATATATATATATATATATATATATATATATATATATATATATGTATATATGTATAAGGTGTGTAACAATATATCGTGTGTATATATATCACTATACAAAATACAAAAACTATCGTGGATAGTGAAAATCTGTATTGTGTATAGTTCACCCAAAATGAAAATTATGAAAGTTTACAAAGTTTTAGTGTCAGTACTACATATATAATGTTAAATATAATGTATCATTATATTAGAGCAATGGGGGAATATTTGTGGGTCCTCCTGATAATGCCAAATGTCTTTTGTTACCAGTAAAAAGCGGCCAACACTATTTTAAATATATCTAGTCAGTGACAGAGTGTAAGCATATTCGTCTAAAATAATTTTTAACCTTTTAGCATTTGTCTGGGAGTATCGCAATACTATTGTATCGTGAGTTCAGTATTGTGACATAAGGGTATCGTCACACCCCTAAATATATATATATATATATATATATATATATATATCTGCTATTATTATTATATTATTACATTATTATTACAATGTTCTCATATTATTACATTATGCTTTGGAATGCGGCCTCTAAAGAAAGACAATCCAGTCTGCTGATGATGACCCTGTTCATACATCTGGAACCTCACAGATTTTTATTGTAACCTGAGAGCGCACAAATCTCAGAAAAATGCATCAGTGCCACTGTCACAGTCTGTGAATCGTGACCATAACACGAAACCCTGCTCATGTACAACAGCAGGCCGGTCTGGGATCCTGTTTACCTTGTCCCGCATGACGGATCCGAGGACGTGGACGCATCTCTTTTCCCATTCAGGAAGTGCTAGAGTTAAAACCCATGGACACATTAGCACTGACACTCTCCTCGATAGGTGATCCGTTCCCACCCAATCCCCACGGCTGCATTTAGTCTTGTCTAAACAGTAGTTTTCTAGGTTATTGGACACCATCAGTGAGTGGATCGGCTGTGTGTGTAAACAAAGAGGCTCTATCTGAACCCCGGATCTGAGTAATAGTGACAACAACCTCTGACTTCCACCAATTACCTGAGCAATGCCCTCGAGGACTGCGGTCCAGCTCAGGACCCTATAACAGCAAATGTGTCTGGGCTTCTCATCACAGCCCTCCAAGCAGGCAATAAGTCAGACCGGCCAGGGCTACTGATCGCAGCTTTAACAAATTGCCTGGTAAATAGGACCTCCTAGTATCCATTACACTTTTTAAAGGACTCTGCAAACAGGACTATCAAATCAATCAAATATTCTTGTATTTGATTTTTAATAATAATAATAATAATAATAATAATAATAATAATAAAGAAGTTTGAAGAAACATTCATCTCACAAAGATGGTGATTTTTTTTTATTTTTTTTTATCAAAGTAAAATAAAGCTCTTAAAGGAACAAACATTTCAAGGCTGTTTTTTTTTTTTTTTTTTACAAGAGCTGCCTATTAAATCCATGAGGTAAAGTGCTTGTCCAAATAATTGTTTTAAAAGCTAACATATGTCATTAACAGTGTTTGCATTATTATGGTAATTTTAAGAGCTGTAAATGTTTATGAGCCTTATAATAACAAATGTGTTTACTCTGTGGAAGAATCCCAAATGTAAAAGAAAGATGTTGCATGTAGCACTTCGACTACCTCATAAAAATATTCGTCAACCCACAATAGTGTAGGCTTAATATAATTATTGAAATAGATTATGTATATCGTACATTTAAAAAGGAAAACGGAAACGACGTAGAAATACGGTGCATCTTTAAGAAGATACACAAACAAATATTTAAATATTTAAATAAAAATTATTCAAATAACAGTAAAATAGTGTAGGGTACTTTCGTTTTTTTCGACTATATTTATAGTGTTAAAATGATCCTAAACGATGGAACGTATAGATGAAAGTATAATTTAAGTAAAAGCCTAATTAACAGCCTACATTTATTTTAGGCCTATATCATTAATATAAATGTATATGCTTCTGAAAACTGTGACAATAATCTTTATTATCTTTATCTTAATTATCTTTAATAAGGAATTATTTATATTATAATACACAATGAGAGCTAAAAATGTTTCAAACAAACAGAATTTTTTTTTGTATCGAACAACGTTCTTCTATGTGATCGAAATAAATTAGCGGTCTTTCATAATGTTACGACGACTACAAAATTATTTAGCAATTCACGTTTATTGGTAATTTGGTCAAATTCATCTAATTTAAAGTCAAACCATTTTTAAACAGACTAACACGAGTTGCACGGCATAATTTTCTCATGAGTCCTTTTTATTTTTATTTTAAATCGATATGTTTATAAAAATAGGATAGCCTAATATTCAGATGAGAGGTAAGCCTATTTATCGCATCGCCATATATAACAATTTTGAAATAAAACATTAAATCAATATAGGCCATGCAAGAGCTTCTGAAAACCTTGACTAGCCTACCGCATAGGCTAAATCTTTTCAATCTTTTTGTAGTTAATAAGCTTTTCTTAACTTCATGGGCCCCACTTCAATCTCTCACTCCATCTCTCAACATCCCAGAAGCTATCTTTACCTTGGAATCGATGTCCCAGATATCTGTTCCTCAACACCCACGGGTAGAAGTTGAGGGTGTCCCTATGGTGAGGGCTGAAGAAGGGCTGTGTGGGGATCTGGAGGTGACGCAGAGACAGCCCGGAGTTGGTGGAATGAGTGGCCGGGTCTGTGAACATCATCTCTGGGCTGCTGCTGTACAGTGTCCTGCCTGAGTTCTGGAAGCAGCTCCCAAAGGGGGAAGGATGGATGGATTCAGAGAACCTCAGAGCAGTGGGTCTGATGGGCTCATCCGCAGCGGCACTTGATGAATTGGAGTCTTTACCCACAAGAGATTCAATAGTGAAGCACTTCTTATTGTGCTGGAACATTGTGATTGGGCTATAAAAAAAATACTCAATTAAATGCACAAAAAAAAAAATCGAAAAGGAAGTCAACCGATGATGAACCCACGTCTAAAAAAAGTCAAAAAGACAATATTTATATAGTCCCTCTACAATCCATAACTTCATACGGTTCCTTTGGCTCCTTCAATTTCGTGGGTTGCAATCCACTTCCAATAACTGCAAATAGACGTGTGAGTTTCTGTCACCAGTTGTGTTTAAAGTCATTCAGATCTCATCTCATGCATGTGCTTGTCAGAGCAAACCTCGAGCATGTGAAGCAGGCATCAGCTCCGATGCAGTCAGATCGCTGCGAGCTCTTGTGATCGATGATCCGTCAGCTTGTGCGCCAGCGCTTGTCATGATGAGCCAACTTCAATACCTGCTCTCTCGGAGCTCCGACAGCGAGGTGTGCTGCGCATGCGCAGATCGGCGAGCGGCGCACTCGCACTCAATTACAGCCATTTTGTGTTGTGTAAAGAAATTTTTCAGGCTATTTGACCAGAGAGAGTTCAACAACACATAAACGGATGTGTCAGAACAGAATCTATGAAGGTTATACATTTAAAATGTTTTGAAGCTTCAAAACTGAATCTTTCTGATGGCTTAGTGATCAGCAGGTTGCTTTACATTACAACTTGTTTAATTTTATTACACTGTGATTGATGTTGTTTTTGAATCATTTTTATTTGATTTATTTAGGCTAATTTTGCGAAATAAGCGGAAGCAGGTGAAAGGGATTTATAGTTTTTGTTTAATATTTTTATTTTATCTCATAATACGTCACGATATTCATTTAGGTTATTATTTGCCTATTAGCCTACTTTCTTGTCTTCTTACAGCCCAGAAATAGCCTATTTATTTCCGTTAATAATTTTTCACACACTGTAGGCCCTATCATATTTATCATATACAAATATTCTGAAAGTGTTTCCTTGCTAGGCTACTGCATTTAAATGATCTATTTATATTATGTGAATAGGCTACACAGTTAATAGGCTATCGGTACACTGTAAAAAATATTGTTGGTTTAACTTTTAAAAAGTAAATAACCTGGTTGCTTAGTTCATTGAAATAAAATAAAAAATACAATGGAGATTGGTTTAATCAATAGAAACTCAAAATGTTAAGTTGATAAGTTGATTTGACAAAAGAAAATATTAACAAAAAATTATCTGAAAAAAAAGAAGCTTTTTTTAATGAATTTTTTTACAGTGTACAACTAAGAATTAAAGCCTACAAATGTAAAAATTCGTTGTAGCAAGTAAATTGAATAATAGGCTAATAATAATAATAATAATAATACAATATGCCAATATTAACAATACATATTAAAGATCATTAAAATTGCCACATGCATCCATGCAATTTGCTATTATCATTTTCAGTATTATCCTATCGTTTTTTTTATTTATTACCCTTGTTGTTTTAGCTATCAAAGAATTATTATCTTCTCTAGGAATATCCTTTAATGAGGTTTATTAAAGGATATACCTTACAAGAGAGAAAATTATATATATATTATTTTATAGATTGGTTTGGTTTATGGGCCATTATAGGTAAGCAAAGAACATTAGTGAAATAATCAATATGGTTAACACATCTAACACTTATTTTTATTTTATGGATAGAAATCGTCATCATAACAAGAGAACTCAGGAATCTGAGCTTAGTTAAGGAGTTTATGAAGGTGTCTTAATGAAGCAGACACAGATCAAGGGAACCGGGCATTGATCTCTCGGCTTGACATGTCTCGAGTGCCTCTCCTTGTCTCATTTGTCAGTTACAAACGCAATAAGTTGTTGAGAGAGGATGGAGGCTAATGGGGTGGATCAGAGTCTCGGAAACCCTGGACAGATGTCACCCTTTTGAGAAGGAACAATGGTGGCTCAGGAGCCACACAAAAGCCCCCCTGCTCAGGCCTTTCACAATCCACCCAGCGGAAACCCATGTGAACCACGCAGGGCACAGACCCCATTGAGCCCCAAAGCAGTCCGTCTCCAGCCCTCTTGTGCCTCCCTTCTCATTCCCTCTGCATATAATTAATAGCTTTCTCTGGCCAATTTTGTCCCCTTTGCCTCAAATACAAATGGCCATTAACATCTATTAATTTTGCCTCTGGCAATTGATTGCAGAGTGTGCACAGCTGAAAGGCTATAACAGTTGGAGGTTTTGTAAGCACTCTGGGTGTGAAGGCGAGTTAAAATGTGATTATTGTTCCCCTGCCTGCACTAACTGGTGTTAAACCCTCTTTGAACACGGAGAAGCCAAGATTGGTTATTTTACTAGTCATTAGCTGACTCAGAGAAGCTAAATTAAATGGATAACCATCAATACCTATTGACTTGAGGAACAAAAAATAGCATGTTCATGAAATCCCTTATTAACAATAAGAAAAATTTGCAAATCAAAGATACATTACAAAAAAGGTTGAATTAAGCTAATTGTAAAACGTCTCTTATCAGACCATGAATAGAACTCAAATCTATTAATAGAGTTATCAGACAGCCATAGTAAAAACCTTTCTAACTGCCGAATGCATTATTTGCAAAGTATTTTTTTAATAGAAAGTTAATATTTTGCAAAAATTCTTGATTCTAGGATTAAAAAAAAAAGAAGAAATAAATGCAAAAAAAAAAAAGACAGCTATAATAAATATAGCTAAAAATATAGGCTATTTTATAGCTAATATATGATAAGTGCCTGAATTATAAAGCTAGTCCTTTTTCTACTCCATATTTGCATGATGCAGTAGGGCATGTATTTGGAAAAACAAAAAGAGGTCAGTAAGTTAAGGATGTCAAGCTCACAGTCACTGTTTACTATGGCACTCAGAGTTAGTATTTATTTGCTCATGTATCCTAGTCTGTTTATCCACTAATAACTATAAAAAGTAAACGTATTACACGTCATGAATGCTGGGACAAACTCTCAAAGATATTATACAGGCTTTTTGTACTGTTCAGGGTGTGTGGTGAACAAACAACGCCCTCTACTGTACCAATGTGTAAAAGACACAGAGCACATCCATTTACACTGCATTTAGACATGCTTTTAAAATCGATAAATTGAAAACATATATGGTCGGCACTTAAATGTTTAAAACAATTAAATAGTAAAACGAACATGGCATGGTGTAAGTAGGCCTACATGAGCCGCCGAGAGACTAGCCTTCATGTTGATTATGATCTGAGGTGCGTTTCCCAAAGCCAACTATGATCGCAATTTCCGTGTTACCAATTAGAGTTCAATGGAACTGGCTACCAAAGTTGGCTAACGATGCTTTTTTGAAACGCATTTCTGGACTGTCTTTCACCAGAGCCGCGTGGATAGAGCAAGAGCTGAGGCCAGACATTTTCTCTCGGAATTTAATTTAAAACCATTTCTAGTTGCTATGCTGCTCCAGCCTCCACCTTCTTTGACATTTCAAATTTTCTGAAGAGACTCAATCACTTTATAATGAACAGATTGAATTTAGGCTTTTATATTTTAGTCACATATAAACATTTATCAGTGATCATAAACAGAAGTTCAACCAAACCTGCTTTACACGTGAGAACAAACCTATTTTTTACAGTATGGAACAAACCTCATTGGTTCTTGCCAAAGAAGCTCAAACGTGCTGCGTCACACGATAATGAACCTCATTGGATCTCGCACATCAAGCGAACATGCTTGAGCTTCCATTTACCACAAATGATGCATGAGTTGATGCATGTTTATGTGAATAGCATATAAAAGCCTAAATTCAACCTGGTCATATAAAACGATCGTGTCTCTTCAGACATTTTGGCCTAAACCGCTCAATTCATACGGATTGGTTTTACCATACCTTTTATGAACTTTTTGGTCAAAGTGGTAGTTGCATAACTGCCAATGAATGGAGGGACAGAAGTCTCTCAGATTTCATCAAAAAGATCTTCATTTGTGTTCCGAAGATGAACGAAAGTCTTACGGGTTTGAAACCACATGAGGGTGAGTAATTAATGACAGAATTTTCATTTCATTTTTATTTTTAAGCCTCGTCTGTGAAACCGGGGGGATACTTATTTCCGAACAGAACAAATACATAGGCTACGCTCACTCACTATGCATGCAACGTTATCATACTGCTAGTTAGACACGTGAATAATCGTTGAAGCTCTGCATTGTGTTAATCACTGAAAATGAAGGACATTCATTATTATTATCTTTGACATTCAGACACAAGTAGAGTTAAGTGACCTTTTACTTGATTATTATTTTTTTTTTTTTAAATGTCAACATAATATTAGAGTAGGACTAAAGTCCTTAAAACTAAAAAACTAAAATAAAAATAAAAAAGTATGGAAAATTGATACTGTGACAATACATTTTCAAAATCAAAACTCCTATTTAAGCTGCACCATACTCACATTCCTTTGACTCCAGCTCTTCTCCTTTGTACACATTTTTCTCTCTCTGGTCAAAAAGTATATTTAACTAGTACTTCAAATATTTAAACATTTAGAAGGCTTGCAAGTGAACAATAAACAAATTCCATTAAGTGTGTCCAAACCAAAACCCAGCTTAACAACCCATTAAAATGACTATCAATAGCCATTAATTTGCTGAAGCTAAAATTAAACAACAGTTCACGAAAACACTGCACAGCAAACGTCATTAACTGTATAACGTTGTGGAGCTCAACAGGATGCACTACTGGCATGTACACAAACCTCCCTTGAAATCCATTTTCTTTTTTCTTAAAACATGTCCAGATATTAGGGATAGAATGTTGTTTTAGAGTGTTAAAGAATATACAAATAAATGGGGTCAGGAATGACAAATTCTCTTTCCACACTCAAACTAGTATTGATCTGCTGGTGAATGTGTAGTACCTTGTTTTTTTTTTTAAAAGACAAAGTAATTGTTGAGTCGTATTTTCTTTATTTTTTTGGCAAACATGTTCTGTGCAGTTGTGTAGCAGTTTGTTGCCACAGGCACAATAATGCATCTCAGTCTGGACAGAGTACTCATTCACAGTTTATGTTCAGGCATTGCTAATGAAAACAAGTATGTGGTGTCTAAATTTTATTAACATTTGCACCGAAAGCTGTTTTTTGGATATAGCTTCATGCCTCCAGTTCATTGGGTCTCTACATAATCCTGTGAGTGTACGTTGTAACAGCATTCCATGCGTTCTGAAACATGGGGGGAAAGTAAAAAGACTTGAAATTAAGAAACATTAGTTTTTTTTAAATATAAATACTGAATATTGTGCAAATACAATCAAAGTACCCTTAAACCCATTTCATGTATATATAATATTGTCCTTTTCAAGACATGATTTTGAATTCAAGCAAAAAAGAAACAATTTTGTCAAGACAGGGCTGAGCAAATACTCACAATTGCACTAAGAGAAACAGTCCACCGCTACAACTAAAATATTATAAAACTCATTCAAAATCTGACATTTGGATGCTCGTATTTGCAAAGTTGATGATGCAAACTCAGTGTAGTACCTGACATTGGTCCATAGATCGATTAAAAAAAATGAGGCAGCACTTCATCATGGATGAAGTCAACAACACTGTCCTATAAAAATAGATCCAAAGGGAAAAGTTCTTTCCCCACTGTCACATATTCAAGTCATTTTGGTTAGACGATCACAGAGTGACTGACACTAATAATCTGTGAAAGCTTTCCTGCCACCAGAATGTGCATCATTCTGGCGTTACAGGTCCTGCTTTAGCTGGACTGGCACCATGGGGTCTGGCTGAAGTCACACTCTAGAGCGATGCTGATGACAGTACATGGAGCTCCACTGATGGTCACTTCCTTTCTGGACTCCACCTTGTAGCGGAGGTTAGTGAGGCCACCCTCGGGGTCCACCTTAAACTGCTCCTGCCGAAAGCAGACAGATATGAATCCAAAACATTTGGACAAGAACGTGCATCATGACAATGTTGATCTACTGATCAGAACTAGAAAACATTGGGCAAACTTTGTTTCATTTTAGAAAAACTGGAAGTGTATATGTTTGTACATTTCAGTTAGGTTGTGTCGACATACCTGGGCTGATTCCGAAATTGCGAAACTGTACCATCAAATAGGGCGTTATTTGAGGGGACAGCCATTTGTAGTGGTGTCTGAACCCATAGTGGACATTATTGAGTGCACTTATTCAATCCCACATTGCACCGCAATAACGCGTGTACAGCCGATGTACGCTCAACAGCTGTCTGAATTCGCTCACTCCTTTTCATTCACTCCTTCATGTGAACAGTATTAGTGGACTACCATAGGGAATAGTGAATGAGGGATTAGGGGGCGATTTCGGATTCAGCCTTAGTCTTTATTAGTAGTACCTTTCCACACCTTACAATAATAATAAACTACAACATAACACAAACTGAATCCTGGGAATTATGTAGTGACCAAAAATTCTCAAAACAATATTCAATTTGATCTAATATATTTATATATTTAATTATCAAGTGAGATGGATGCTTGTTGGCTGTATTTTATGCTCATCCATTTAAACAAAATAATAACAACAATAAACATTTAGCTTGTAAAGAAAATCTGTAACCACAATTTATGTTTGTCTGCTAAATAGCTTCTAAAGAATAATTTACCTTTAGATTGAAATGTTTAAGATCATTATAAATATACATTCAGCCAAATATGTTCAAATGTTTTACATGGTTATGCAAGATATTTGATGAATACAGCTTATTAATTAATCCACATCTTTATACCAATTTAAATATTGGCAATGTGAGTGGAATTTAAGATTTGATTAATACATAATCATACCATAGTGTTAATACATTTCTATCCATTTAAGTTATGCTACCACTCAAAACTTTTTTTGCAAGAAAGCAATACATTTATCAAAAGTGACATTTATAATGTTGCAAAAGATTTATATTTCAAATAAATGCTGTTCTTTCGAACTTTCTATTCATCAAAGAGTTCTGAAAAATTATCAGTTTCCAAAAAAAAAAAAATCTTTTCAACACTGATAATAAATGTTTCTTGAGCATCAAATTAGCTTATTACAATGATTTCTGAAGGATCATGTGACACTGAAGACTGGAGTAATGATGCTGAAAATTCAGCTTTGCCAAAATATATTCAAACAGAAAACAATTTTTCATAGTATTACTGTTTTTACTGTATTTTTTAGAGACTTAAGAGACTACTTCTGAGCAGGTACCGAGCGCTGAGGTCTGAGGTGTTTTTTTTATTAAATAATTATTTCTACCTGCTTTTGTGCAGCGATCCGCTTCTGGTCTCTCTTCCTCCAGGCTGGATCATGGATGTGTCTAAATGTTTTAGTTCCTGTAGTAATACCCGTTGGCCTAAAAAGCTGCAGAGATTTGAATTGTCACGATTAAATAACTTATCAAATGAAACGGCACAAACTCCTTAAAAATCCTATAAGCAGGTGCGTAGGAATAAATAGTGTTAAAGGGTTAGTTCACCCAAAAATGAAAATGATGTCATTAATGACTCACCCTCATGTCGTTCCAAGCCCGTTAGACCTTCGCTCATCTTCGGAACACAGTTTAAGATATTTTAGATTTAGTCCGAGAGCTTTCTGTCCCTCCATTGAAAATGTATGTACGGTATACTGTCCATGTCCAGAAAAGGTAATACAGACATCATCAAAGTAGTCCAAGTGACTACAGCGGCTCAATCTTAAGTTTATAAAGCGACGAGAATACTTTTTGTGTGCAAAAACAAACAAAAATAACGACTTTATTCCACTATTAATTTCCTTCTCTCTGGGCCTCGAGTCTTTTCACGTAGTATAACTGCGTAGCGCTTCTGGGTTGTACGTCACACGTAGGCTCACTATTGGACGACGCTGGTCATGTGTGTGATGCGTGTGACGTACAACCCAGAAGCGCTACGCAGTTATACTACGTGAACTAACTCGAGGCCCAGAGAGAAGGAAATGAATAGTGGAATAAAGTCGTTATTTTTGTTGTTTTTTTGCGTACAAAAAGTATTCTCGTCGCTTTATAAACTTAAGATTGAGCCGCTGTAGTCACTTGGACTACTTTGATGATGTCTGTATTACCTTTTCTGGACATGGACAGTATACCGTACATACATTTTCAATGGAGGGACAGAAAGCTCTCGGACTAAATCTAAAATATCTTAAACTGTGTTCCGAAGATGAACAAAGGTCTTACGGGCTTGGAACGACATGAGGGTGAGTCATTAATGACATCATTTTCATTTTTGGGTGAACTAACCATTTAAAGTGTTCAGTTCTTTTGTACCTCAAGTTTAGCCGTTCTTAGTCTTCTGAAAAACTCGTCATCTTCTCTTCCCCATCCCCAAAAGCGATTTGACATCCCATTGCACTATAGGAAAAAAAACAAAAAAACATCACAGGCAATTGTAATTTGCAATGAAATTCTGCAGTCCTGGAATCTGTACTGAATGTCCAAACGTATTCAGGTTTCTTACCATCTGATAATGTTTCTTGGTAAGCAGCAGGATCCCTCCCACATATGTCTTATAATGATATAAGGGATGGAGCTCTGGTGAGGCCACATGGAAGGGCCCCTCCTCCGGGAATCCATAGTCCAGATCCTCATTTTGGGGCAACAAGTCCACATCATGCATTGCAATGTAGTCTGTGTCATTATCACTTTCCATGTGGCCAACATTAATAAGAGAGGCACGATTAAACCTGACAAAAATGAGAGTCAAAATCTAAATAGTTTTACTCCATAACACTTGTGTAATAGATATTTCCTTCAGCAAAAATAACACATTTATTCCTGCAATGATTCAAGTGCCCCTATTATGCTATTTTAAAGGTTATTAAGGGTATAGTTCACCCAAAAATAAAAATTACCCCAATGATTTTCTCACCCTCAAGCCATCCTAGGTGTAAATGACTTGCTTCTTTCAGATGAATACAAACGGAGTTATATTAAAAAATGTCGTGGCTCTTCCAAGCTTTAGAATGGCAGTGAATGGCCATTTTATGTTTTGAAGTCATCAAAGTGCATCTATCCATCATAAAAGTGCTCCACACGTCTCCGGGGGGTTAATAAAGGCCTTCTGAAGTGAAGCGATATTTAAAACTTTATCGACTAAAATAACTGGCTACCGGCAGACGGCCGTACACATCAATTACTTTTATCATGGATGGATGCACTTTGATGGACTTTAAAACAAAAATGGCATTTACTTGAACTTTAAAGGTAATATCTATGGTTCGACCCATTTGAGAGGCGGCCCAAAATCAGAATTTAAAAATGGACTGAATAAAGCTCTCTACGAACTCGACGAGCGATGCCGCGCTGACGGACCATAGACTGTAAAAAAAGAGTGACTGACATGTATGCACATAGATCACTGTCACACACACTCTCAGAGTAATATTGTAAGTTACTGCATAATACATTTTCAACTAGCAGAATAGTACAGAATCACGATACACAGTCTCACTTGTAGCTATGTCTTTTAACTATAATATTTTGAAGGGCAAAAACAGGAACTTTTAACTATTCGCTTACATCATCAACTGTCACTTTAGCGCGAGGCCCTGTGCGGTCGCAGACTTGGTACTGTCGGTAGCATATAGCATTAGCTCCCAAGCCTGAGCTAACTCTTATCGCGTCGAGCTAGGCGGGCGTGGTTTCAGATAGTCAGGCTCCTCAGCTCCACCCATGTCCCGCCTCTTTGCCCATTTTCTCTTATCCGGAAGTGATGCGAGGCCAAGATGGCGACGGCCGGCTCCGCCCACTTTAGGCTTCAAAAATGCTCTTCAGAAACCTACGGGTGACGTCACGGACACTACGTCAATATTTTAGTAATAGTCTATGGTCTTACCGTATCAATTCAAGCCCGAGTCCATATCCATTGGAAGTGCCTGGAAAGTGGATTTGCTTTCGAGCGAAGAAAACCGCGTCTTCTCGACATGTCGACAACACGAACCAAACTCTACCAGGCCTCAGCTACAACTACAGTGTTTAAGGGGCCAAAGTAGATGCTGTTCGTGGGCAACCAATGTAGACTATAGGCTGGCATTATTCAAATATGTTACAAACTTAAGACCGTTCAAGAATGAAGGAAGACTGGAGCTACTGATGACTCGTTTCAGCAGTTCAGAATCAGTTCTTTTTTAGGGGAGACAATAACTAATTTATCTGCACTTTGATCATTGAAACTTTGCAGACATTTTACATTCACAAAGCTATTTAAACACTGCATGAAAGGTAGTATCCGAAAAAGCACAATAGGGGCACTTTAAAGAATCACTAGCAAACACAAAAAGTTAAGACACTCACCGAAAACGATCCACTTGGTTTATAATAAATATTTTATGCCGTATTTTCTTTTTGTTGAGGAAAGCGTGCATGTAAGGGACAAATATCAGCAGCTCTTCAAAGCGCTCTCTGAATGGCACGATGAGGGCCATTTTGTGAGGGCCCCAGGAGGGGTCATCAGCAGAGGAGGACTGTCTCTCTATGGGACAGGGCTGATGAGGGAGGTGGCTGTATCCAACAGTCTGGTTCATGTCTCCTGAACAAGTCAGCTGCACCCAAAGAAGGGACCCCAAAACAAACACCATGCAGAACCCGAAGAGCTTCCAGACGGTGCATTTCCTCGACAGAAAACTGCAAGCATAAATGCATTTATGTGAAAAATACAAATAATTGAGCTAAACCTGATATATGACATGTCAAGCATTCAATAAAAGGATAATAACAGTCCCTGCAAATCATAAAGTCAACGGTCAGCATAATGTGGTTATGCGGATGCCGTTCCAGACACACTAAAAGCACTTTAAATAACCCATGACATTGCTTAGCGAGTGCAACTGACGTATTTCCCTTTAAACCAGGAAGTAAGTGTTGCAACAAATCAAAGTGCAGATTAAAATTCAGGCAAATACAGGCAGTATTAGTGGGAGGGACAGTCTCATTCTTGAGAGCATTTGATTGGACAAAATGAATGAGTGCAAGATGAGTCATCAATACTTCTGGTTAGTTTTCCTAGAAAATAAATACCATGCAACTTGTCTTGCTCAACCAGACTTGACCCCATAAAGTCTACTGTATGTTTGATACATGCATTTTTAAGGTCTCTAAATTAGCAACATGATAAAAACCTGTGCTGAAAAACCTACACTATGAATCAAATCTACTACATGCCTTATGTCGTCTGATTAATAGTTCATACCTTTTTAGCAAGTAAATGGCCTTTTAGTATAATTGTAAAAACATTCCCCTTCAGGTTGTGGTACACGTCTTATTGCTGGGAAATTTGCATTGATTTTTATGAAGTAGACATAAGAATAGCTTTTATATAGTTATTAATATTTCAAAATGAACACTTACTGAACTGAAACTTATGTTTACCTCATTATTCACAAACATTTTTCAAAAGAAATGATGCATATGAAATATGATCCATCAGGCTTTTGATTAACATTGATTTGTTCACCTCTCAATCATAATTTTATTGAATTGCATTATACGTTTTGCCTCCGACAATTGAAATGATAGAACTTTAACAATAAAACTAAGAATTTAAATTTCTTACTAAGATATACTACCGGGAGATATAGAGTGACTACTGATATTTATATTAATTTTATGTGAGTAGTCTTGTTATAAAGATCTTACTGATTTACATTACAAGCTATCATATTTCATCTTACTAACTGGCCATATAAATATTAGCAACTGCTCCAAATTGTATATTTTAGCTTTATGCATCAAATATTATACTCTAACCTATATAAAACATTATGCAAATATAATATAAATATAACTATAACTATATATATATATATATATATATATATAAATAAATATAAAGTTTGCATAATGTTTTATATCGGCTAAACTAGAGTATAATATTTGATGCATAAAGCTAAAATATACAATTATATTCTTGTTTATTATATTCAATTATATATGTTAGATATATATATATAAAATATAATATATATATATTGACTGAAGGTTCAATAAACGTTTTTCTACTTATGATTTAATGTGTCAGGCTTTACAGGGTTACAACTCTTCACACTTAACTTCACACTTATACTCACTGAACCTCTCCATGACGCTGCATCCTTTGACTTTCACTTCTTGAAATTTTGAAACACATGAAACAACTACTAGCAAACTAAGATTACATTTCTTTTCATACACACAGAGGGTTTTACAAACCAACAGACCAGCATTTCCAAATAATTACAGCAATTCAGCAAATGGAACAAGTTTATATATTAATAGAAAGAGAGTGATCACATGTTGATTTGCATGTTATGATTAAAGCGTTTACCTTCTATCATCTTTGAAATACAGCACAGGTTTTCTCCGTGAAGAATACATCATCTTTGTGCCTGTCAGTGCAACACTGTACCACGCATGAAGTAGACAAGCAGATCGCAATATCTTCACATATACTTCACTGATACGGCCTTATGACGTCTACATGTTAAAATCAAATTTCTCGTTTGCAATAATAGTGTATTTTGTCTCTTTCCATCATGAATGATCTATAACTGTAAAACACATTCTTCCTAGTTGTCTGTTTAAACGTTCTCTTGCATAGTAGGTGCGAAGCCAATCACTCTATCTCAATCTATATAAACCTAATTCATCCTCGTCTCGTTATATCTTATTAGAGCATTTCGTGAGTTCAGTTACATGTCACTCATAACGGTACGACAACAAAAAAAGCGCACGAGCTCGCGTGATTGCTTTAGGACGACACGTCCGTCTGACGCGTGTTACAAGCCGCTAACATACTATATAGTTTGACGTTATTTAACACGGCGCGTCATTGACGATAAACGTTCAAAAACTTAACTGAGAACGGTGACAAAAGGGGAAAAAATTACACGCTGGCTGGAATCGTCCGTCTTTAAAATATTCCTCTGGAAACAGTGTACGGAATAAAGTTCCTAGGATGTTCTGACCTGACAGGTACATTTAGTTTAGAGACATGATTAGACTCATATTTTTATTTATTTTTATTTACAGTTATATGCACAAAGCGAAGGTCACCAATAGACAGTGGAAATCTGAGTGCAACGTGTCATGTAATACATGTACAAATTAGACTACACACTCAGTGAAGTTCGACTCTTTTCCGCGAATCGGTTCTTTTGAATAGTTCGTTTTAATGAACCGGTAAAAAATGTCAGTAATTATTTTACGCTATCGCATGGTCACCGTCATCCCCATACAGTATTATTACACACCCTATTAAAGCTGTATGATGAATGTAGGCTACTGTATGAAGGTGTCTAGTAGTAGTAAAACACTCCACTAGTAAATTAATTCCTCAACATAATCTTACCCAAACAACCGTGACGTGGACATTAAAACTGAGCCAATGTTGGGGAAGTGGGAAACTTTATTTCTGAGTGCAATTATGGGTTGATTTCTCACCAGCAAAAATTTCCCTCCCCTATCCCCACTTAAAAAGGTAACCCCATTTCCCTGTGGCTGCTTATAAACTAAAATGACCAACAACAACAACAAAAATTACAATGAGAGGGCAAAGCAATTCAGTGAGCAATAATCTGTGTAACAAAAAACTCAAAAGGCATGCCATTTTTTCTTTAAAGAAAATACAACAATGACACCAGCTATGGTAACTAAAAAAGCAAACACAAATATATATATTTTTGATTTTTACAGTGTATTCTGGGCTGATCACTTTGAGGGGAAAATAATCTGTGACATCTCTACATTAAACTGAGCAAGTGACAACAGGAAAATAAAAATAACAATAATGTATGTGCAAGATGGCATTACGGATTTCACAGGGAATTGAGGAAATCTCAGTCGATTAAAATCTGTCACAACTTCAGTCAGATTAATTGACAATGGATAATGGGGATTTAGGTATTCATGATAAAATAAAACAACTTTTTGATATAATTTCTTTCAATGTGCCAAGTACTCACAATTAAACATTTCACCTTTTGATAACTACATTTTGCCATTTATTTATATATACACACTTTTAAACACGTACACTTTTATGCAAAATCACTGAGGTCAGTCAAAGTGTAGCTATCAAAAGGGAAGAACGCCTAATAATAACATGATCCTGATCACAATGATGATTAACAAAAATAAAATGAGGGGTATAGAAGAGAAAACGAACCAATTGTATAAAGAATAAAAAAGAAAAACACCAAGAAACATTCACTCCAAGCAAAACTTTAAATATCATCCTAATTACTGCATAACCAAACAACAGAAGAAATGTACACCTGCCACCAGGATAAACGCAGTTCTTTTTGTCTTGTAAATGTTTACGTAAATAATCCAAGGACATTTAGGAAAACATCACATTCACAGCCCAGATAATTTCTTCATCGGCTTTCTGAAACAAAAACTACTGTTAACAACTTCAGGGGGCTATAAAAAAAAAAAAAATGTGTAGGGCAACCACTATGCGATTTGTGTGTTGAATCGAGTAAACTATTTGAGTGCCTATCACCTCCAAACAGTTTAGAACAAACTGTAATGCATTTCTGAACAGAAACTAGATTCACATTACTTGGAGTGCGGCACTGAAACGAGCAATGTAAAACGAATCGATGCAGGATAAACCAGGGGAATTTAGGGTGGGAACTGAACAGAGCATGTCGAGTTTTCAGCAGTCTTGACCACACATGAAGCGGGCGATCTTCAAAATTTTGTGTGTACTCGATCAACAATTAAAAAAAAAAAAAAATTTTTTTTCCAAATACAGTTCTATACTAATTTCTTGGCCTCAAAGAAGCTCTTGAGATGTCTCATTTGCCAAAAACCAATGGCCACCAGGATCAGCGTCTGGACGATAGACCACCACAGAACCCTCTGATTGGTGCTCTCGCTGGTTTGTCTGAAGCGTTCCTCACGATACTGAAAGTAATAAAAAAAAAAGATTCACGCAAAGATCATTCTTGTGCACAGAAAATAAGGCAATGGCAAAAGTGGTGCTTACGCATGTATTGCACGTTTCACTACCATGTTCTATCTGCGTCGGTGGAAATAATTGTTGCGGTGGATCTGAATCAGCCAGATCTCAGTTGCCAAACCTGCAGGACACTTACCCTCTGATAGTTCTGCTCTTTCTGGATCTGATCCACCTGCTCCATCAGCTGTCGAACTCTCAGCTGCAGCTCCGTGAGCTTGTCTTTGGCAGCGATTTCTGCATAGTTGTTTGTATGCTCACCAACTTGGATGTCCAAGTGAACACGCTGTATTGAGAATTCAAAAGAAAAAGTAGGCAAAAATAGGTAGATAAATAATAACAGATGGTGTTCTACACTTTACGTATAATTATTTAATATATATAATATATAATTATTTCTTTATTTTATTTTGTAAATAAGATATACAAGCAATTTTATATATATATACACACACATTATTTGACAAAATATTAAAATAATTTTTTTTTGTAATTAATAGATTAACACATCCTTACTTGCAATAATGTTTTGTCAATTTATCTGGAAGAAACTTGTAGCAATATACTTTAAATTTGGCATGAAACAGAGGTCACGCTAGACTTTTCTTCCGCAATGTGACGTCTGAATGAAACGGCTTCCCAAACAAGAAAATTGTAGGGCGGGACTTGATTTTGTCCATTGGGAATTGTTTGGATAGCTGTGATTTGCTGTTGCTGTGATCTCATGTGAATGACAGCAGCGCCAGTAAACACTTCATCAGAGAAGAGATGAGATGTGGTTGCAATAGGGAGGGGGAAGTTGTTTTGATTAAAGATTACGAGGGCACATGAATAATAAAAAAAAAAAAGATGTGCACAGATAACTCATTTATAATACTGCAATATTCCATTTAAAAAAAAAAAAGGAATTGTCTGTCGACTTTAATTTCATGGCGACTTTAAGGAAACCAGAAGATGTGATGCACAAAATGAACTCACAAGCATCCCACCAGCAAACAGAGCAAATTTGGAGGAATTTGAGTGCAAGCAGATTTGATGCTCTCCAGGTGTGTGGGAAGTGAAAATAAACCTGCCCTCAGATCCATACTGGCGGGACAGGATCACCTGAAACCCAGAAAAGATAAGCAAATGAGCATGATGAAAACCAAACAAACTGGGCTTTTATTATTCACAAATCTTTCATCAAACAGACCTTCTCATCAGGATCTTTCACTTCCACGAACATCCCAAGTCCTTGAGTTGCAGGCAAATACTCTTCTTTCTGCTTGTCATAGAGCTGCGTTCGGTAGTTACCTGTTTAAAAGAGAATTAACACAAGTCATAAACACAAACTACTTTGTTGAGTACCTAAACAGGTTAGAAGTAACAAGCTGACAGAAATACACTAAACACAAGTTGATGAGGAGTTACATCATATTCACTTGATATTGCAATAGCCTATAGAATGTTACTTGGGCATTCATGATATTTCTTATCTCATAATTTACATCGTCGTCTAACTTGTTACCTAAGAAATAAATTACAATGTTTAAAAAAGCGTATAAACTAATGTTGCTTACCCAAACCAGTAAGGCGGTAGATGTCTACTTATATGTTTATTCGTATAAATGATCTTTTGTAACTTATATTTTGTTAATTTGTTAAGTCAAGCTGGTTGCCAACGAATGAACTCTGACAAACCTGCTAGTTAGCACAAGGCTAAGCATTAACGTGCACTGCAAACTTGGCTAATTCTGCTTCTCTTACTTACCTATTATCATGGTTTCGTCTGGTATTTCTTCTATGAAACATTTCTTTTCAGTCTCGCCGATATGAAAGTACAACGCAGACACAAAACTGTTGTAAATATTTAACAACAACACCAAATAAAGTGTAAACTGCATTCTGATTGCCACCATCTTGACACTACCGGTGATGAGAACACTGCGCCTGCGCACTGTGCGCAGAGACTCCAATGCCACGTAACCCATCGTCGGCCATCGTCCAATCACAAGCGGAAAGTGCAATCCCGAGATTCTTCATGGTCATTGTAGTTTGTTGAGCTTTTGATTCAACTCAGTGAACCAAATCTTTTGAATCTTTCAAAAGGATTTGTTTAGTTCAATGACCAGCAGGTGGCGTGGCGGGAAAAAGTTGGTTTAATGATCTAATTTTGTGTCTCTGGAAAAGTGATCTTTATGACACTGTATGATGTTGAATATCAAAGCTTTTCTGTCTATTTGTTAATGAGGGATTTGTGGACTAAAAGTTATAGTTTTATTTTGAAGTAAAAAGATAAAATTACTATATCAGCTTCTTGAACTACAGAAATGACTTTTTCATATTCACTTTTAGATGATATGTGAGGATTAGGAGGGGTGTTTTATTCAGTCTTCATACAACATGTGTTAGTCAGGATGGTTGTTACTTTGTAAGATTAGGGAGAGGCTCTAGCTATACCTCTCATAACCTTCTACAATACATCCCTGTTTTTTTGGTTCCAGGTTATTTTAAACCATATAAAAATAGTGGGGTGAGGGGGGGAGGGGCGAGAGGTGGCGCCCCGACAAATCTCGCGAGAATCACGACTGGTTTTACAGCACAACGTCACAACGTCACATCAACAACCTATGAAGCAGCCTCTATAGACCCTTTTACTGTTTGTACACAATGATGACGTATGCGCGCGCATATTGGCAACGGAAGTATGGCGAGAATCCACAGCGTGTGCGGATTAAACTACGCGAGCGGATTAAACAACAGATACGAGCATTTTTTATTATGTCCTCGCTCCAATCAGCACGTTTAATCGCCTGCAGCCACTATTCTGAAACGGCCGTGATCCTGTCGGAATCCTATAAAACTTAAGCCCCTTGGTGGAATATCGATTAGTGCAACCGTAAACGCAACAACCAGATATTTTGATGCTGGGAAACCGTTTTGATAAACTTTCGGAGGTGCCAACACGTTAGAGCCAGTGGGGAAAAACACCACTTCCGTTGCCAAAATGCGCGCGCAACCATTTGATCACGTGGGCTGTAAAAGGGTCTATAGAGCTGGTAAGTCCCGCCCCCTTCGCTAACCCCGCTGGACCTCTAGGTTGAAAAATCGTCAATGCAAGTGAATGGGAGAAAATAATTATTTTCTGGTCCCGTTTGAATTGTGCCATGAATGTGAACATATGTTGTCTGTGAATTTTTTATATAATCTTTCGTGTGAAGAATGCTACAATTTAGCGGGTAGAAGTTTGATACGGTTAGACTTTGTGTGAGAGCACTTTGTGGACTACAACTCTTCGCTACTTTCGACGCGTTTGAAACGTCACCACCAATCGCACACGGACACTAGCTCACGGATCCCGCTAAACATGACTGTGTCTTTGGTGCACTTCACCGCCTTCTTTCAGGGAGAGGACAAAATCGTTGAGGTTGGCGAAAACCACGGGTAAGTCAACTTTATGGGGTGACATCACATAGGCGACATGTAGTCTTTCTCGTTATGTCTTTTCCACAACTGCTAGCCGAAGAATCATACCATATACTGTCAAACTCGTAACATGAAAGATTATATAAAAAATTCACAGACAACATATGTTCACATTCATGGCACAATTCAAACGGGACCAGAAAATAATTATTTTCTCCCATTCACTTGCATTGACGATTTTTCAACCTAGAGGTCCAGCGGGGTTTTACGGAAGGGGCGGGACTTACCAGCTCTATGGAAGACACTAGCACGCATTTCAGACGTGAATCATGGCAGAGTCGACGAAGAAAACGAAGAAAGCACGGTCGGAAGAATGCAGAGACGGCTCTGCGTGAGTGGTATTTACGACAGTAACGTTAAATACAAGTACTCCACAACGACGCTAGGGGGCGCTGTTTGAGAAAAACGGAAACTGCATAGTGTGCCTTTAACACCACTAGATTGCTCCAATGTTTTTGACGTCAAAAGGGTGTAGTTAAACTACAAGAAGATTCACATAATTAAATCCTCATATTTGCACTAAATCAACACTTAAAACTGTTTTGTCAGATGTGTCAGAGCTTCGTTCAAGGGATTCAACTGTTGACACAGCGACAAAACGATCCGAATTTGAATCGATCCGGAGTTGTTGTAGCCTACAAAGTCATTGTTAGTGACATTTTTATTATACTAAAATATTTGTCAGGACAAATAATCATTTAATTCCTGGAATTCATTTTGAGTGGTTTAAGATGAATATATAGAATATAAAGCATCATTTTACAGTCACTGCCCATTTGCTCTCCAACAGAAAACTACTGGGAACTTCTCAGAAACTGTTGTAAATCAGTGCATTGCAATCACTTCTTTCATATGCGCAAAAATAGCAAAAAGGACGCAAGAAACAAAAACTCACATGGCTGAATTCTTTTTACTCTGCAAAAAAAAAAGACAATTTGGTTTTTTTGTTCAGTATAGGTTAAAAAACAAGAGAGAAGGGACCAGGGTAGAAACTTTAGAAAATAAGCTAAAATATTTACATTGATTTGGTCAATTTAAGAGAACATTTTCATTAGTTTGATTTCTTTTGCAGTCCATTAAAACCCTTTTAAGTAAATCATACAGGTTGTACACAGCATTATTAGCACTCCAGATCAGAACAAAACAATGTGTAGATGAAACAGATTAAGGATTAAAAACAATAATAAAAAAATAAAACCACCAAGAATTTAGAGACGTAGTGTACACACAGCATTTACACAGAAATAAAGATGTACTACCATTGAACACATTGGAAATGTGTAATCTACTATATGTAAGCAGACCCAAACTTAGACACACCAACATAAAGAAAGGTTTATTTGAAGCCACCAATCCTACTCCTTCCAATCAAGCACTTCAACAATATCAACATTTGTACAGCTGTTCGAAATTCACATTAATGTTTTTCACCTACGATCTCCAGAGTTCGTTAAAATCCAGATGTTTAGTAGAACCTCTTGTTCCTCTCCTGGCGCTTCTGAAAGACCACAGCACCAACAACTGCACAAACCACAATTCCCAGCAGGGCACACAGAAGTAGTAGGAAGACCTTCCAGCCAGTGAGGGGTGAGCTCCGAAAATTTCCCGTTGGATCATCAATATTGTCTGTTTTGTGGGAGAAGACATGTAAACATGACTAGCAATTGAATGAAAAATCCTTCTGCCAACGATTTGAATATGTCTGCAACTACACATCAGCTGCGTTACCCTTCGGCGACTTGAGGAGACTGACACTGGGCTCGATCTTCGTCCAGTCCTGGTTGTCCTCCTCAGGAGTATGTTCTACCATCAGCTGGTACATCTTCATAGAGATGATGTCATGGTTATCTGCACAGAAGAAACAGTGCCAGTGAGGTCTGGCAAAAGGCATCGTGACTACTGTGGAGATTTAGAACTAACACTTACCAGAGAGATCTCCTGTGGCCGCAGAAGACCCAAAATAGTATCCTGTGGGGAGGCGGACGCCCCCGATATCAATACATTCTCTCCAATCGTTCTTGTCATCTACATCTACCATAATCTGTGAAAACAATATACAGTAGCAGTATACATATTCAATATAATAAAGGACTTATAATTAACTCAAAACGTCTTCTCCGCTGAGCTATTGCTAATTTCACGCAAATCTAAATGAATTCTAAGGTTCAGGGAATTGAAAACGAAAGTCATGAAAAAAATGGTCATGACTGTGTCAGTGCCAAAATGAAACTGCCAGAATAAAACAATACACACTACAGACCCGTTTACACCAAGAGCAATAACCAGAAAGATAACTATATTAGCGTCAAGACATAGTTTTGTTTATTATAAGCGGGCACTGCAGTTATATCATCTGCCGTTTTAGGGTATGTTTACGTGTCAACGATGTACTAAAACATTTTGACAACATTGCCAAAACGATCCTCGTTCACGGATCCATAAAAACGACTAAAAACACTGTAATATGCTGAATCCAGGCCAGTATTCGACGAAGTCACTTTGTAAAGAAACACTACTATAGACCGAACATGTAATACACATGCGCATGACATCACCGTTTTCACACATTTTTGTAGTTTACACGGAGACGATTTCGGTATCATTTTCAAAAACGTGCAATTTGAAACACAGGCCCCAAAAACGTCCTTGTCGTGTAAATGAATGGACTGATGAATGAAACGATGGATTCTGATTGGCTGTCAATGTTTTTTTCGTTCATCAGCTGGAAAAAAATCGTTATCACTATAGTTATCGTCCTTGGTGTGAACGTGACATACCGTTCACAAGTCACTATGGGTGTTTTTGTTTAAGAAATTGATACTGAAAAAATATTAAGCAGCACAACTGTTTTCAACATTGACAATAATAAGAAATGTTTCTTGAGCAGCAAATCAGCAAATTAGAATGTTTTCTGAATGATCATGTGACACTGAAGACTGGATTAATGATGCTGATAATTCACAGGAATAAATTACATGTTATAATATATTAAAATAGAAAACAGTTCTTTTAAATTGTAATAGTATTTCACAATATTACTTTTTTTTTTGTTACCATCCTGATTATTACTATTTACAATTATTGAGCTCTTACCGTGAGTCTGCCTTTGGAGTATCTAACAGCCAGGTATGTGTCATGATCTTTGTTTCTGACTTCAACAGAGCATCCTCCCAATTCAGTAGACCGGCCGTCTTTCCCGTGATCATACGGCAAGGAGCCGTTACTCACCATTGCAGAAATGTAGGGAAAAGAGCGCTAGAGGACCAAAATAAATATGAATACAATTGATTTCATTGATTTTTTTCTATATTGACGACAAAAATAAACTGAAAGTAACCAAATGATGGTACTTTGTATCTTGATACAGCTGTTACTGAATCAAACAGAATGATCTAAATGTATAAAAGGTCACTGTTAACTACTAAAATCTAAATAATAAACACTGAATATTGTTTACAAAATGCTTCATCAACAAATAATGAATGATGAGGGTAAGAAAATGACATGGACCACATGATGCAGGCAAAACAAAGAAAGCATTGCTTACTTGAAAAATTGTTGAAAGATCATTTCAGAACATAAAGCAAAAGCAAAAGAGAGTGAAGGGATAGTCCAAATAAAAGATATTCTTCTCTACTCGAAAGATTGTTTCTCTCAGTTCAACATCTGAAAGCAAATAGCTGGCACATAATCGTATTCAAACTATCCCTTAAAGTTCAGTTTACAGATGAGGACAAAACCTCAGATGACCAGAAGCAGACCAAACATGCCAGAAGTCCAGTATTCTTAACGCTTCAAAACATATTTGGTAGTTTGGATATTGATATCTTTGCATTTTAGTCTCAAGTCAATTTCTGATCATGAAAAAGCAAAGCTTTCATTCAGATGAAGGTACAAAAACATAAAATTTTTACATCTCTCAACTCACATCCGGAGCCTCATCGTTAGGGTATGTGTCTATAAAAATGGCCAACCCATGGAAATTGCCACTACTTCCAAACACGGTGCCTGTAGAGAAAGAAGGACCCATGAGTACGGCTCACTTACATCCATTCCTTGGAGATCATTACGGAAGGTATCCACAAAAATAGCCAGGCCTACAAAATGGTCTTGGTTTCCAAAGACTGGGCCTAAATGAAAGTATGACACAATCAACTGCAGGGAAGAAAGAGCAGACTTGCAAATGGATCACAGATGGACTACATACACATATAGACAGCATTATAACTCATTACAGTTAAAATCATGAAGTGCGCAATGGAAATGGTCAGAGAAAGTGCTTAAAACAGGACCTGAACCTGCCATTTTCCTTCACAGGATCACAGCTTTCACACTTACCAGGATGTAGTCTCTCCTTTGTGTACCAAATGGCAAAGCCATCTCCATGGAGATTCTTCTTTCCTGATCCATGAACTTTAAACTGCACATGCATCTCCCAATCCTTCAAATAGCATGGCTACAAAAGGCAGAAAATTAACATTATAAAATTAACATAATAGTATTTTGGGGAATTTTCAAAATCAAATTCAATTCGTTTAAATAGGAATCACATGTTTGGGAATTTCGCACGAGTATGTATATTTATCCTAAATTATATTTAGTTAATGTTTATTTTAATTAAAGTAACAAAACCTTTTTTTAGTTTCAGCTAACTATAATAACCTCAAGTCCAGTAAAAAAAAGATACATCTATTTACTTGCATGTCATGTGACCATTAAGTGGTGTCAGAGAACCGTGAACACATACAGAAATGTGTGGTTAAAATATTGGCATATTCAAATCTCAAGGGGTACTTCAATAAATATTTTACATCTAAAGGGTTCGGCTGACAAAAAAAAAAAAAGTTTGTGAACCCCAGCTGTTTTTAGTTCTTCAAGGAAGTTTTACTCACCACTGTATTCCAGATGGACCCTTGTTTGCTCCTCTCATCCGGAGTTAGACGCACATACTGACTGGTGACTAAAGTACTTCCCCAAAAGTCCCACTGACTTGAGGGACTCGTTCCGACACCTGATCGTCAGATAAATGAATAATCATATAATTTATTCACAGTGTCTTGGATGTCAGTCACACGCTTCTCAAGAGTGTAAACACTACAAACCATGAGAACATTATGAGATAAACATGAACTAGGCATCACATACACTGGGGTTCAAAAGCCTGAGACCACAATGAAAATATAGAATTGTAAATTTACACACTGTAAACATTTGTTTGTCATTTTTACAGAAAATAAAAATAAAAATGCTGCAGTACTGCAAGTTACCACATACAGTGAGCTTTTGTAATGTAATTTTACTGTGAAATAGTATGTCAAATTTATGTTTTTGGAAGTAAAAACTATAAATAACCATATAATTTACAGTGAAAAACAATAAAAGGACATTACTAGAAGCCCCTGAGATTATATCACATGACATCACATGAGATTATATTTTACTTCTGACTTTGTTTTCAGAAATGCACAATTAGGGGGGTTTGCGTACAATTTTTGTGTTTGAATTAATGTTCATACATTATTTTATCCTCACGTATGTTACTCTGATGGCGTTTCGTTTTTGTTTATGACTCTGTGCACCATCTACATACAAGTATTGAGCATGTTTTATGAATAGGCCACTTAAAAAAATAAACCTTGCATTATAATGGTGGTTGTCAGCACATTTTAAGGTACAAAGCAGATTTGGGTTGGTATATGAACATTATGTATGGTTACAAGTTATACAGGCATCCTCCAATATTGAAAACATCACAGTAGTTTTTAACTGCAAATTTCTGCCATTTTGGAGAACATGATCATCAAGTTTTGCACAAACTTGAGGTGTGAATATGTGTATATTTATATAGTGTAGAAATAACAAAACTGCTTTCTTCTAACGTTACTTTTAAAATATTTGGATATATTTACGCATGTATGCATGTACAAAACAGTCAATATGCCAAGCAAGAATAATGTTATTTTTTACAATTAAATAGCGTTTTGACAATTTGCATACTCTGCGTGTGAAGTCCTTTACAACCTGCAATACAAATGCAAACTACCCTCACCTGTCCAAATAAAGGCGCTGACTAGTTTTGTTTACACTAAAGTTGTGTTCCTGTAAAGACTCTACTTTAGACTACTTATTTCCCCGTGGTATACATGCTCCCAATAAAATACATGATCTATGGCAAAATACAAAATAAAAGGTGAAATCCTACTCAAGGCAAGTGAACAGAAAACTCCAAGCACGTTAGTGATGATGAGGCTAAATGACGTCAAGAGCAAACAGCAACACTAGCAGGCAGAGGCTACACACAGCTAACGTTACTCACCCTGATATGGCTTAATGAGCGAGTGCTCCCGCTTTAAGTGCTCCGCATTCCCGTCCGTTATATCTGAATTTACGGAAGAAAAGTGGAGTAGCCATAAAAGTAAGAGTATTCTGTGACACGCCGGCATTTTACGAGTTACACTTGGTTGAATGTGAAGCCATAAAGCTGGGCTTCTTTCTCGTGCCATTTTTAGCGTCTTCCTTCCTCCGCGCCTTCACTTCCTGCGTCTTGCAGGCCGTGTTTCAAAGCCTAGTGAGCTGCCTACTTAGACAGCGTATTTGAGCATCATGGACACGAGCATTCTTACGCTTAAAAGCGCAGTCTAGGTAGGGGGCTCACTAGGTTTTGAGACACAGCTGCAACATTTACTTCAGAATTCAAGATGAATTGTTTTGTTTTATTTTTAAGTTATAATTTGTTGTTAATTTGCCGTTTATCAATTAACATGCCCTTTTACACATTCCTTTACATTTGGCGTCCAACACATAACCAACGTTTTTAATCCAACGTATTTGTTTGTTTTAGGTAAATGTTGATGCATTAAAATATGTAATATATATAAGTAAACTTATAGTAAAAAATATATATCTATTTAAAATAAAATACCTAAAAAAGATCTCAATAAGCTAAATGTCATTTCAGGAACAACAGAGCACAAGCATTTTCTTACTGAAAAGTAGTTTTATTTTGAAAACAAACTTTACAGCCAAGGCACCTATTACAACATTTTATTGACATGCATGTTTAACCAGTTCAACATCATAGATCAGTGCTTGCTCAAGGACCTTGTCCTTATTCTGGCAAATGTCACATAATGCAAATATACAATAAATGCACTTGATGAGAAAAAGGAGAAAAAAAAGAAGAGAATTAATGTCATATTTATAACAAACGTTAAAAATGCACAGCATCCTTTTGGCAAATACATAAAACATAAATAAATTATCAGTAGGCAGGAATGCCGCAGGGAAGAGTTTTTGGGTTTTGACGTTTTTGTTTTTTTGGATCATAATGCTTAGCAACGTAACAAATAAAGAGCATGGTGCATTATGTAAGCTTTTTTCCGCTACAATGTTCTGCGTGAACATCAGTGATGGGTTGGGCATATTCTGAATGCCAATCCCTCTGGAAAATCTTCTGCAGCTGGCTCTGGACGGTTTGCTGGCCCTGCCCCACTGCAGAACCTGTCTGATTCACAACAAGCCCAACCCCTGCCGTCTGGGTGAAGTAATTCTCAGACCAGTTGGAAGTTCCTGTAAAACACAATATAACAATCGATCATTGTAACAGGATTATAAATATGACATTTACTTTATTGCACAACTCATATTCACAGTGCTTCAAAATGTAAACATGGACTGTTTCTGCCGTCAGATTGCAGCAATATGGAAAAGCATGCAGGTGAGAAATTGTGCATGTAGACAGCTAACATACCAATGTAAACGACTCGATCAGTCACCATGTACTTGGCATGGTTGACACGTGCAAACGGAATCCTCTGTTGCTCTCGTGTTGAGGGCACCTCGAAAACTTTCTGTATATTAAAGGGTTATAGGCATTAAATCACCAGTGCTGCCTCAATTTAAATATATATATATATATATATATATTAAATATAAAGAGCAGAGAAACGTACAGTATGAATGTTGCAGCTCAGAGGGGGCTTGTTGAGGACTGACAGAGACTGAAGAAAGACAAACATGGCACCAGGAGAGTGACTCCAGCAACTGACCAACAGCTTCACCTCAACACCTCTGGTACAAGCAGCCTCACGAAGGGCCGAGTCGATGACAGGCCAAAACCTACATGACATTAAAGACATTATACATAAAAATCACGGAAAACAATCTTTCAACTAGTCAAACGAAGCTATTAAACACCACATACATGCACATTTAATACATTTTAAAAATGATTAACTTACTTCAGTTAATGGAATTATTGTTCCCACTAATGTTATTTTAGTATTGAGATACTATTTATTTTTTTTATTAATTTTCAAGTTTCATTTTAGTTAAATTATCAGTAATTTTGTGTTTTTGTCATTTTAATTAGCTATTGATTTGTGTGAATATGAATTTTTATTTCAGTTTTAGTTATTTTAGTATATCGAAATGTCGCTTTGGCTACTAGCTGTTAGTCTAAGTATTTTTAAAGTGCCTCTATTATGCTTTTTTTGGATATTACCTTTCATGTATTGTGTAATATAGCTGTTTGTGAATGTAAAAGGTGTGTTTCAAAGATCAAAGTGCCTAATAAATGTTGTTATTGTCTCCCAAAAGAAAGAACCAATTCTGAATTGACTGAAATGGGTCAATAGTGGTTCCAGTCTTATTAAACCAGTCTTACGAGTCTAGCTCAAACGTCATTGGCTGTCCGCAAACAACGTCTACAAAGACACAAATTTTGGTTCAAATTGTCGGCATGTCGAGAAGACGCTGTTTTCTGCACTTCTATCATGAGGACTCGAGCTGATACGGTAAAACCGACGCCATCTTTACTGTTAGTATCACTGTGTGTCAAGTGCTTAAGAAGGTGCGTTACCAATATGGTAATGGTTGCATGTAAACATATTGTAGGAGAACTCCAAAACTAAATTAGCAACCTTTAAAATAGCATAATAGGGGCACTTTAATATTGTATTTTATTTCAGTTAACGTTTATTTCAATTTTTATGGTTTTAGTTTTACTCAATATCAAATGGTAAAGATTACCGAATGGGCTCCGTGAACTGGGACATGGGAAGGTAGTCCATCACAGACACATAGACGAAGCGCTCAGCATCAGCAATCACTGACAGGATGCTGGAGAGGTCATCAGAACGGCCATATGATGATAAAGGAGGAGGGGAACTCTAAAAGAACAAGTCAAAAATTGCCATGTAAACATTTCAAACATTTCTGCTCACACAAAAAAAATGCATGTTGTGTTTAGAAACAAATGAGAATGAATGATATAGGACATACATAAAGTCCATGCAATGTATTCATTACAAAGCAAATTTTTTTTCAGAAGTGAAAAAGGTGACAACATGACAAAAAGACGACCTTTCTACACAATGCATCAAAAAAAAAACTCATATGGAATGAATGAAAACCAGCCAACACAAAAGAGTCAGAGAATGAGTGGAATTGTGAACAGGTTGAATAAAATGATTGCAAAACATGCAATGAAAAAATATCTATAATGAATATGGTGAACAAAAACAAAGTCAACTTGTGAGAGAAACACAACTCACAGACAAATAGACACGTGCAGGGACACCGTTGAATTTAACAGCTAATGGGTACTTAGAACTGGAGAGGGCGGAGAACCGGCCCGGCCAGAAAGGAGGTAGAGATCCATTCTTCTGAGCTCCAATGTCCCAGTACACGTCAAATATCCGTGAAGCGTCCTGTGCTAGACAGCTGCAGTCTTCCACAGTCACTCCAACCTCTTTCACCTAGTAGAAATATTGACTATATTTTAGCATAAGCATTTATATTTATAGGATTGTTTATTTGGGTTGATGGCCATTTTAGTCTAGTAAACGGCACTGAATAATGAATAAAATAAAAACAAAACAAAATTACATTATGTACATGTCAAGACCCAAGGGCATTGCATGTCAACAGAAACCATCCAATAAGATAATGATATTGATAGATATTGGCTGCGTCCGAAAGCTATCCTATCAAGCAATGACTTTGTAGACAGTTTGTTTGGCACAAAACTGATTCCTGTTTTGCCTGCCTGAGTTCCCTAGGTTGTTAATAAGTTTCACACACTAGCTCTACTGTCACAGAATCGAACACACAGGATTGTGGGATATCGTAGGCAGCAAAGGATAGCATTTTTCAGCTTCCGGACGCAGCCTTGGACTCACCTGGGTGAGAGATCGCCAATCCATGTTCGCGCTCCCTAAATACATATGCTTCTTATCCACAACCCACAGTTTGGTATGCAAAATGCCTCCAGTGATGCTCTGCAGGTCAACTCCCCTGACTTCAGCCCCTGAGAGAAGGCACAAAGCAAGTAAGCCGAAGGGAAAAGGCTGCATAACATCCATTCAAAATCATTCAAGCGTCATGAAGTGCTTCATGCAAATGACATTCTGCTGTACCTGTTGCTACCAGTTCGTCTGTGTCTGCAATGTATGGCTGAGGGGAGTTTACTGCAATCTTCAACTTCACTCCTCTTGGTTCCAGCTGCTTCATTTGGTTGAACACTTTTTTGCCCTATTGAAAAGATAGAAATGAACTGCCTTCCAATATAATCAGAATCAATACTATCCTATTATTATCCGCATCTTATTAGATCATATGCCGATAACAAATGCTCTAAAGCCTAGAGTGCATTATTCTCACTTATGCACAGTAAAATATCCACGGCACAACATACCAGCACAGACGAGGGCTCCGTAAGGCCCATGTCTGAATCTCGGAGTGTGAAATAGAAAGCACCAATGTGGACAGAGCTGTTTGCTCTGTTTAGTAGATTAGTCCAAGTCTCTGAAATGCTTGGCAGGTGTGGCGAGCCGGAAGGGAAGCTGAGGCCCTCTGGGACACTTTCAACAAGAGTGAGCCTGATAAACAACATTTAGAAACACATTTAAACATCTCAAACTCGCTATTTAAATAGTTAAAAATTCTTGAGGACCTGTTTCCTCACCTACAGTCAGAGATGCACGTCTCTTGAGGCATCCAGAAACTTTCCAGACAGTGAAGCTCCAGTTGTGACATCAGGTGTGACATGGATTTAGGGACTCCATACTGCCAGATATGCAATGCGAATCCACCAAAAAGGAGGAGGATGGAGGGCACGAGACAGAAAAGGAAAAAGCTCCTTCCTTTTGTCTGCTAAAACAATATAAAAATCAAATGAAAGACATACTATTTACTTATGCTAGCATCTATCTAACAAGACATATGCAGATATCTGTTAGTGATGAAATTGCTGTATTGTGGCTTTTTCATTTCACATATCCTCTAAAATTCTGTTCTGTCTTTGATGGTAAAACAAATATTTGAAGGCAACTGGACTCAGATACTTCGAATTTGTATATGTATGCAAATCAAAGAGGTCAAATTAGTCCAGAGAAAGACATTCTGCTCTGCAGATATGGCTTGCACTGCAGTATTTTCCTTTCTTACCTGGTATTTTTGTCACATTTTCACATGAAAAAACACCTCAACATTTTAAAAGCAAGACACATTTACTTGAGGAGCAAAACGACTTATTAATTGCGTCTTGTTTTGTATAAAAATGATGTGAGTTTATGATATTTTGTCTTGTTTAAAGCTCAAAAAGGCATAATGTTAAGGGAAAACAAGTTTATTTTTCTTAGCCCATTGGCAGTTATTTGCCATGTTTTAAACAGAAAACTGACTTTATTTTGATAAATCATTAAGAAAACTTAATATATTATGCCTTGTTGATTCTTAAGTAAATATTAATTTAAAAATGTACTGGAAAAAAAGAAAATGATTTGCAGTGATTCCCTTCTTCAGGGTAAATCTATATCTGTTCACTTAGAAAGGTAATGGCATGGCCTTCAACAGGAACAACAATAGTATGCTTGCCTAAGCAAACACCATTATTTTTGCATATTGCATGTAATATAATTCACCTCACCTTTGAGGGTGTGCACGTTTTGGCCTGGGTGTGTTTTGTGGGAATAGTATTGCCAGTTTTGGTTCCCTGTCGTGTTTCTTTAATGCATTTTTTACTATCTAAAGGTTTCTGCATCTTAGCGGTTTCATCCTGACCGCTAAGTGTGGATCCATCACCCTTATCTGAAACAAAGCACTGTTTCACATTGTTCTCTGTGACACGATTTTCTTCTGTCCAATGTGATTGGGAAGCACTTCCTTTTTCCTCACTCAAAGTTTCTTCGCAAGCTTGATCCGAGGCCTCGCGTTGATCATCGGAGGAGCACGAGCTCAGATCCTCTACAACGGCATCCTGTGCCGACATCTGCTCATCTTCTGAGACGGTCTCTGCACTTGCAGTTTCAAATTCAGAAACAGGCTCTACGACGAGATCATTGGTCTCATAGATGTTCCTGAGAGGGGGTCGCTGCAGTGACATGTCATCCTGATCAGAGTCTTTTGTAATCTCAGGCGTTTGATCAAGGGATTGATCTATTTTCGGAGCTAAAAGAGTGGAGGTGTGATCCGAGATATCACCTTCAAAGAGAACATCGGCAAGGCTTGTGGGTAAACGAGCTGATGGGATGGGCAGTGCTTTTTCTCTCCCCCCAGATACTGGCATTTTCCCTCTTCCAGCCTCTGTAGAGCCAGCTTTCTCTTTTTGGCCCTGCTGGCTGGATCCATCCGTCTTCAGTGATGACTCTGCACTCTGGACGGTGACTCGCTTGCGGCCCAGGGAGCTCTGAAAGGTAGGGATGCGGGACAACGGTGGTCTCCCTGCTTTACGGGATTCCTCTCCATCCTCCTTCCTCTCGGATGTTGCTTTCTCATTCGCTTCCTCGTCTATCAATTGTTCTGGTGATCTAAAATACACATCCTCTGGTTCCTATAACATAAGTTCAAAAACATGATATAATGCAAAAACATAACATAATGGGTGCATACACATGTTACATATATATGTAGTTTGTTGTTTGTATACACACACTCTTTACACTTTGGTACATATGTGTATGTTGTTAGCAATTATAAAATGCAAGACTGTATATATATATAGATAGCATAAAGGGTGTATGTATACAAATAATGTATACTTAATTTGTTGTTTGTAGACACTCTTTACACTTGGTTCATACAGTATGTTATTATCATGTATAAAATGCAAAATAATTTAAGATGCAAAGACTGTAGCCAGATAGAATAACGTTAGAAAAATACTGTATAATCAACTCCATATCCCTTGATCTCTAAATGCAAGACTGGTTAACAAGTAAGTAGCAAACCGTTTGTCTAACATTATGCAAGGGCAGTAACGTTAGAAGGTGTGAAACTGAAATGTTTAAACGCTAAAGAAAAAAAGCTGTAACCTTTTTAAACACCAAGCCAAGCAAGTTTGAAACCCTAGTTAGCACGCAAGCTACTCACCATGACCACAGGCGATAACTATTCTCAACTTATCCGTAACGAGTAACTATTTTCAAAAATAAAACGGCAAAAACAAAACGTATGACGATCTGTAGGAGGTGGTAAACTTGTTGTAGGTCCAGGCGATACAGTTGGTAAAGGAGACGGCTGTATCTGTCTGCGACGTGGCTGCAGAATTACAGCTCACACAGTGCGGTACAGTGAAGAAAGGAGAGCGAGAGAAAGAGAGAGCGAGAGAGAGGAAAAAGTGAGGAAGAAAAACCTCGCCTACTAAACACGCGATGAGTTCAGACGTTACAAACCACCTCTGACTCACAGCCTGCGAATCTATACTGACCGCACATCATCAGTGCGACTTACATAACTCTTTTTCATGTTATGAAATGATGAGTTCATCAAATACAGAAGAGTATATATATATATATAACTTAAAAATTTGTTATTTAAACCAAGTTGTTGATTTGCTCGTTTTAATCAGTTCGTGTAATGAAAAGCAGATATAAATCATAATGACAGGAAGGAATGACAGCTGACATGACGGTTATTGATGGCGCAAAATTGAACTAACCGCCGTTTCTCAAGTGGTAGTAGTACCATGGTTGATTGATTGAGGGCTCCCCTACAGGCCAAGTGCGGTAATGCAACGGGCGTTTTTCATGCGTCCTGAAACTTCTACCACTGTAAGCCCGCCCACGCCCAGTACATCGCCTGTAATAGTACAAACCACGCCCACTACATAATGCTTAAATACAGAATACTTCCTAAAAAAAATGAGATGGCGAATCTCTTTGTTCCTCGTTTCCCCTTTTTGAAACTCCTCTGTACCTTTGAGTAAGAGTTTGGTGAGAAAGTGTTTTAAGGACAGCATCGTTACCAATCTTCGTAGTGGGCGTGGTCTTGCATGAGGAGGAAGTCACGTTTGTTTACGTTTGTCATTGCCTGTATGTACCGCGCGATGTCGCCATAGATGAGTCCGTTTGATAACGCAGTGCATAAACTCGAACGGGACTTTAGTGATGAGGGAAAGGATTTATTGGATGTGTCACGGCGATTATATGGTCTTTCGTGGTCATTTGTAAGGTACTGCTGAATTTATTTTTGTCATATTTTAGGGGATTTTTAAAGAATGTGTGTCGCATATTTATGTCAAAAACCGACCTATGAACTACGTTAGCAAATCGATTTTAAACTCTTATCTAGCAACGTTAGCCACACAGCTAGCCACTTTATAACGTTATCAGTCTAAACAAAGTCATTTTGATACAAATGTTTCAGTGTTAGTGAGTTAAAAACTATTAAAATCTGTGCTGTGCACCGTGCGGATGAACAGGTCGAGCGAATAAACAAAAGTCGTGTTGTCATTCGCGACTGTCAAAACTCCCAATCATTCACTGTTACTGTTACTGTTACTGTTACTCTAATGGCTGTTGTCGGATAAAAGATGCTTTTGTTTTCGATGAGGAAGATGTTGTTCTTGACATTCAGTGTCAATTTATGAGTTGATGTAAAACTTGACTGTGCTACTTTAGTTACATTAAACGCTTTCACTTTTATTTCGCAGATCACAGGTTGAAAAGGGACATTCTCACAAAGGACTTTTCAGAAGTGTGTTTTTCTCGTCGTGTAGGTGACAGAATATCACATAATGATTATCATACAAAGACAGTACGGCTGAGTTTGTATTTTTTTTTTGTTATTACCATTTTGCTAATATGATTTACACTGATTTTATACCATTTTAATTTCATTATATTTTGATGCTTTGGTCTATACATTGTTTTGTATCATATTTTTTCTTACATCCATCATCATAATGCACACTTCAGTTCCACCGTCTCCCATGAGGCCAGCCGTGGCCCCATCAGTACAGCTGGGTGTCACGGTTCTCTACGCCTGTCTCTATGGGGGTCTTTTTTTAGTCGTATACATTCAGCTTTGGTTGCTGTTACTCTACCGGCATAAGCGATGGAGCTACCAGAGTATTTTTCTTTTTCTTTGCCTGTTCTGGGCAGCTCTTCGCACAACACTCTTCTCGTTTTATTTCCGTGATGCCCTTGCGGCCAACCACCTGTCCACTCCAGTCTACTGGCTCCTTTATTGCTTCCCAGTGTGCTTGCAGTTTTTTACTCTGAGTCTCTTCAACCTTTACTTTACTCAGGTAAGTCAAGTACAAGTTACATAGAGAAAGATGTTTAATATGTTTCGCTCGGTTGAGAAATCAACCCACTCCCTAATAACAATGTTTCATTTTGACAGGAGTTGCTCAAAGTCAGAAGTGTATTCAACATTGAGCCCAGCAAAGCGCTGTGAGTACATTCACATTCATGCATATCAGTTAGTGCTGTCAAGTGAATAACATCAAATTTAGCTGAGAAATTTTCCCCAAAAGATAGTCTTTATTGTGTTAAATAAGAAAAACATCAAATAGTTATTATAAAAAGTAGATTTAGAATGAAATATTTTACATATTCAACATAGAATTTATTACACATAAACCTTTAAGGTTTCAACAGCCATGATTTTTTTCAGAAGCTGCATCTGAATTGGTATTTAGATATATTTACAGACCAAAACAGTTTGGTTACCAACATTCTTCAAAATATCTTGTCATAAATAGTCATACAGGTCAACAAAAAAGTCATACAGGTTTGAAACAACATGAGGGTGAGTAAACGTAAATAAACATAATTTTCATTTTTGGGCAAAATCTTTTTATACACGTTATTTTTTCGTAACTAATTAAATTAACACGTTAAATCTACAGCCTTAATATTAATGGATATCATTTGTTTAATGAGAATTGTATGGAAGCTTGTTTCTGCCACAGAATAAAAACTAAAAAACGGTAATTGAGACTTTTTGTCTCACAATTCAGATTTATTTTCCTCAGAATTGCAAGTTTATGTCTCACAATTCTGGGGGGAAAATAGGCAAAATTGCGAGATATAAACTTGGATTTGTTTTTCTCATAATTGCGAGTTTTGTAACTCGTAATTCAGAAATTTTCTTGCGATACCGAGTTAAATCTCACAATTCTGACTTTATTTCTCAAAATTCCGAGTTCATGACTTTATAACTTACAATTGTGAGTTTATATATCTCGCAGTTGTGAGGAAAAAGTCAGAATTGCGAGTTTATTTTTCAATTGCAAGTTATAAAGAATTGCGAGATAAAAAGTTGCGATGACCTTATGATTTAAGTGGCAGAAACAAGTTTCCCAGGAACTGTGTGTTTGTGTGTGAACTTTGACTCCCAGACTGGCGGCTCGGTGTGTGTACGCCACCATGAGTGCCGTCTTCCTGTGCGTCAACATAGTTTGCGCAAGCCTCGGAGAGCATGGAGGTTCTGGTGTAGCTGGTGAAAACACTTGGAGGCTGGTTTTGCTTCGGGTTCTGGTTAATGACCTACTGTTCATTCTGGAAGCTGTGTGTCTGGCCACATCTCTGCTCCTGTTAACTCGGTTCTCGCCCACCACCACCACCCCTTATCTACGCAGTAAGGTACATACTTTGCAAGGACTTGAGCTCAAATGGTAGTCGCAATCTATTTGACTTGTTTAATCTGAAATATTCTGATGTAGTTTATGGTACTCTGGATAACAGTGTCTGCTAAATACCTACTCAAGATTACTCAAGATTAAATCTCTGTTGCTGTTCATGATAAACAAGACAAACTTTGGTATGTTTGATTATATCCAGCTGTGTTGTGTTGGCAGGGGCTTTGCCGGACTGTGGTGTTGGGGGCCGGTGTGATCTTGCTCTTCTCTAGCAGGGCTTGCTACAATCTTGCAGTGCTGTTTTTGTCTCAGAATCATAAAGTCGAGGCTTTTGACTATGACTGGTACAACATTTCTGACCAGGTGGGCAGTTGCACTTGGTTGGTTGCTAATGAAAGGGTATTTCTCTCACTGGTCAGTTTGTGATGGTTGCGTGTTCTTCTCAAAGGCTGACCTTCAGAGTGAACTTGGAGAGAGAGGCTACATTATCTTTGGAGCAGTTCTTTTCATTTGGGAGCTGCTACCTACCGGCCTGCTCATTCTCATCTTCAGAGTTCGCCAGCCTCCTCAAGAAAAGGTCTTTATCTTTTATTTTTGCTCATACACTACTGGTAACCCTCTGGTACTCTTTGGGCAGTTTTGACTGAAAAATGTGATTTTTTTTTTTTTTTTTTACTTCATGGTGCGAAACTTGGTAAAGGTTTTGGCACTTGCTTTGTGAACTAAAAAATAAATAAATCATGGACATGATTTGAAAACGTGCAAAAAATAGTCACACTTGCACTTCTCACATTGAAAAATGTCCGCATTGGAAATGAATGGGAAATTAATTTCTAGTGGAAACTTTTGGTACTGCGCCCAAATAAATCTAAAAAAGCTTTTTTTATTTTTAGATATCAACCTCAAATTTGGAACACAACTTGTTTTGATTTATGGCGTTTAATTTCTCGCCGATCTAGAGTAAAACGTGTTTTGGAAAATAGTTGAAATTGTGTTTTTGTGCATTTTTCATAACTATAAATGTAAAATTCTATAACTTTTTTTTTTTTCACTTCAGCAATAATCTGTCCCGTGTCTTTAAAAGAAAAAAGTCCAAGATTAAGTCTGTGTTCCACAGCATTCAAGATTCATGACAGTTTAAGTTGGAAATTTCATTTTCAGGTCTATGCTCAAAAAGTTAATAAATGGATTATAACAACCGCATTTTAAGTGCCATAAAATCCCAAAAAACAAAATATTAAAGGAACACTCCACCATTTTTTGAAATAGGGCTTATTCACCTTCTTTCCTACATTTAGATAGGTGGGCAAATGCATTTTTGTCTCAGTGCATGCATTGTTTTAATTTGACAGGGTCGGCGCTAGCTTAGCTTAGCATAATGAATGGAATCCTTTGTTGCCAGCTAGCATGTCCTGAGTAAAAGTAATATAAAAAATAAAAAAAAACACCTAATTACTTCTTTTGGCCTGCGTATTCACAACGAGTACAAATAGCGATGCAGATTAACACTTGGCGATTTCCTAGGCAGATATTGACTTATATGTTAAGGACTATATTAGGGGGAAGCACAGGCGAAGCACTGCTACTTGGGCGTGATATCTCTGCGCCCAAGTAGCAGTACTTCGCCTGTGCTTCCCCCTAATATAGTCCCAAGTCAATATCTGCATAGGAAATCGCCTAGTGTTAATATGCATCGCTATTTGTACTCGTTGTGAATACGCAGGCCACAAGAAGTAATTAGGTGTTTATTTTTTATTTTTTTATATTACTTTTATTCAGGACATGCTAGCTGGCAACAAAGGATTCCATTCATTATGCTAAGCTAAGCTAGGGCCGACCCTGTCAAACTAAAACAATGCATGCACTGAGACAAAAATGCATTTGCCCACCTATCTAAATGTAGGAAAGAAGGTGAATAAGCCCTATTTCAAAAAACGGTGGAGTGTTCCTTTAAATAAAAAACATTATCAAACTAAAATATAGTACATTCATATCATTGAAATAAATAAAAAAATGTAGGTAAATTTTGACCACCACACGAAGAACACCAGAGGGTTAAAAAGTTCAGAGGCAGAAAGATTTTTTTTTTTATTAATACTTTTACTCTTCAAAGATGCTTTAAATTGATCAGATGTGACGGTAAAGACATTTATAATGTTACAAAAGATTTCTATTTCAAATAAATGTTCTTTTGAACTTTATATTCATTAAAGCATCCTGAAAAAACGTATTACTGTTTCCACACAAAGATTAGCCGTTTTCAACATGGATAATAATAAGAAATGTTTCTTGAGCAGCAAATCAGCATATTAGAAGGATTTCTAAAGGATCATGTGACACTGAAGACTGGAGTAATGATGCTGAAAATTCAGCTTTGCATCACAGAAATAAATTACATTACAAAATATATTCACATAGAAAACAGTCATTTTGAATTGTAATAATCTTTCACAATATTGCTGTTTTTACTTTATCAAATAAACATAGTTTTGCTGAGCATAAGAGACTTCTTTCATTAAGAAACCTTACATACCCCAAACTTTTTAACAGTAGTGTACATTTTCTGTATTTCTGTATTTGACAAAAAAGACTGAAAAGCAAACTAGTTTCGCATCTGCCAATAACTTTTTTTTTATATATATATATATATATATATATATATACATACATATATATGCATTAAATGTTGGCTTCCTGTATTTACACAAAAAAAAAAGGTTTGATCTAATGACTTTTTTTAATCCTCACAAAATCTAAAAATGTATTGCAGTTGATTCATTAAATGTATGAAATGCGTTTTTAATAAAATAATAGGTCTGAGCGTCATTGACATGTTTGCTTTGTTGTTTATTTCAGAACTGCAGCCCGGCCATGTGCAACACACAAGCCTCACAGTCATATTTCTTTGATGATCCTCGAGGAATGGATGATGGCATGGCTTCTCTCTGGAGCCACAGTATCAATCCTCATAGCAGGTAGTGTGTTCATCAGGCTTTGACTATTACAACTCAAGATACTTGACGTTAATGGGATCAGTTGTGATACAGTGATTAAAAGCGAGTGTCTGCACCAACAGCTGGTTTGGGTCGAGCGAGACGACTCCACTCCTCTTCAACAGGAGCGACCAGATCAACCAACACCACTCGCTTTACTCCACTCCACAGACCTGACCGCTACGCACAGCTGCAGAGATCTTCCTCTGACCTTCTCAGGCAATAGCACAGCATTACCTCTTCCTGTTGAGTAGCTCAATAGGTTTGTTTGCACTAACATGCATCAGAAGCATCTATACTTCTGAAATTGCACCTTGACTTTTTAAAGCTGAGCACAATTAGACTAGATGCTCATGATAAAAGGGACCAGATAATGATTTTACTACGATTTAAAAGAGTTATAACCACATTTATCTTTTTATCATTCATGAGATATTCTTTGAAATGTATTAACAGATGGTTTTTTTTGGTGTGTGTGTGTGTGGGATATGGTGACCTTCCATTTCAAATGGTGCATATGGAAGCAATACATTTGGAACTTTGTGCTCTGATATTTGCCAATTTACTTTAATAAAAAACTAATTTAACATTTTCATTTTTAACTTGTTTTTATTACATATTTATGTATTGTCGGAATTTCAGTAAAGACTAATACTCTGACTTTAGAAACTGAATATTATAACTCATTTGACCATTTGTGATGTCATGAAAACATAGTAATCTTATCTGATTAACAATTTTAATATTACCTTAGGTTAATGCTCATTATTAGGACTCTATTAGGCTAATTTGTTTCTCTTTTTGTTAAGACTATAAACTGAATTTACACTGCAAAAGAACAGCATTTAGATACACGATATATCAGAAACCATATTGTTATCGGCCGAGACATGTTCATTTTTAATGTTTATCGTTATCGGCTAAGAAATAAAAGCCGATAAATAATGGATAGTTATTTCCTTCAGCTGAGACACTTAAGATACACACTGTTCGCCCTGATGTTTTTGAAGTCTGTCATATAGTTTATTGTGCAGTATGTACATATCCTCCTATTAAAACACTTTATACATTATGTACATGAACTTAATTTACTCATATTTGGTTCACGGTCATCTTTTACCCACAACCAAAGTAGACCTAAGAAAACAAAATCTATTATGTAGAGCTAGAAATAATGAAAATACACAAAGAAGGGGAAAACATCAAATTTTAAGGGCACATGAGAAATCCACAGACCTTGTTGATCCTCTGAGAAACAGAAATCACATTCAGAGAGGAAAGTCTCACCAATACTCGATTCAATAGTCACGGCTGACCCTCAAGGTGCAAGGTTTTTTTTTTTTATCCTTTAAATCTTCACGCATGGTTACCCAGAAACCAGTTCTCTACCCGAGTCTTCTGTACACGCGACAATGACAAATCCTCCATACACTGGGAAGTGCCTTGATGTGCCACATTTAGATAACATCTAAGAACACGTGAACTTTCCTCAGATAATCTGACATCTCAACATGACAAGTGCCCAAAAAGTCCATAAGAAGCGTTTCTACGGTCATGTATTTAAGCATCACATCATCAGTGGTCGGGAGTGGGCGTGGTCTCCAGTTTACGGAGGCGACGCCGTCTCAACTCGGCGGCGCTCGGCTCGCCGTCTTCATCTCCCTCCATCCCGTCTTTGTCCTCCTCTGTGGTCGAGTCTGGTCGAGAAAAGCCTGTAGCTCCATTCACAGATTCACCTAGGAACAAGAGAATACAATGACTCTGGTACTAACATGCGGCCCAGGCGCCTGGTAGCCAATTGGCTACATAGTAAAAAAAAAAAAAAATTATATATATATATATACTATGTGTTTCAGATATTATGACTGCACATTTCACTGGCAGTCATGCTGTGTATCAGGGGGCATGTCAATTCAAATATTACTCTTTTTATACAATATTAGCTTAGTCATTCAGAAAGTTGTGGCATTATTTTTCTTTCTTCCACTCACCGCTCTGAGCCTCGTTCTCCTGACTGGGGGTTTCCGTGTTGCCCGGGGAGGGTGAGGACTCCACGTTCGCTGATGCACTCGTCTCACCAGTGTTGGTTTCTGATCTTGGCGGACTAAACAGGAAGTTTAGAAAAAACTGAAATCCCCGTGTTTTTTGAGGTAGGAACTGGATGTGCCACTCTCTATCAAACCTTAATCAACACTTGCATACCTTAACGTAGCCACCGTGCTGAGGTAGTGGTGAATGTTGAGCATGGCGGCATCCAGCAATGTGTGGATGTTGTGAAGGCACTGCAACCTGGCTTCCAAACCTCGCCTGCCCTCCTGCTCCAGTTCTCTGAGCTCAGCCTCTGACATGGTGGACAGAGTTGATGGTGGCGGTGGCATGGATGACACTATAGAGAACACAGTTTACTCAAATATCTGACCTGGAAGGTTTCTAAAGCATTTATTCTACATGAAGTTTTATACAACAAGAAAGCATTTTGACCACTCTGACATACTAAAAGGCGGAGGTGGAGGCATCGGCAGCCATGGAGCTGATGGGAAAGGTGGCGGCATGGAAAAGGGGAATCCTGGGATAGCTCCAGGAGCAGCAGAGGCGCTGTCTGCAGTCGGCTGAGTTGAGCTGCTGGCTCCTGATTCTACATGACAGATGGTGAGAATTTTTAATGAGAATCATGGGTATTCTACATTTTCACAGGGAGGTAGAACAGATGCGCACCTGATCCCTGAGCTCCATCGGTACTGGTCTGTGGCGTGTCAGTAGCTGCCTGTGCACCAGGGGCAGCAGCAGGAGGAGGAGGAGGTGCGCCAGGGAAGGGACCCCAAAATGGAAACAGCCCCGGAGGAAACTGAGGCATCATACCTGGAGCAACTGCACAGAAGTGTAGGCATACAATCTCAATCAGCAATCTCAAAACAGCCAAATATCAGCAGATTAACCGGCCTGGTCTTACCATTGACAGGTGGAGGTACGGGGGCATTAGCAGGAGCCGCAGGGGCAGGTGCTTGCGCAGGAGCTGGGGCTGGATTCTGGTTTGGCTGGGATGCTCGGAGGACATCCATACGACAGGTGGGACATGTCTGCTGTCTTTGGAACCATGAGCGAAGGCAACTACAATGAGAGGAAAAGACCCTTTAAAATATGCATGCAGATATCAACACCAAAGGAACTGAGATGTGTCAATCAGTGGACATGAACCTTGAGTGAAAGATGTGGTTGCACGGCAGTTTCTTGGCTCCAGTCACCATCTCTTCTCTGCAAATGATGCACACATTGTCGGTGGCTTGCAAGTCTTCAGGGGTGGCATCAGGATAGCTGTGACAAAGCATGGCAACCAAGCATTTTGAGAAATACTCAGAAAACTATGAATACACTCTCAACATATTAAAAACGGCACAATATTAAGAAAAAGACTAAATATACAATAAAAAACGATTTAATTTTTCCACAAAAAAAAAAAATAAGCGGCATAAAATTATAAAAACATTAAATACACAATAAAATAAACACTTTTTTTCTAAACAAAAAGAAAAAAATTCAAATGAAGAAATTAAAAATACTAAAAACATTTGTCAATTAATAAAATAGATGAATAATAAAATAAAACTTTAAAAGTATATTTCATATTAAAAGATATGTTAGAGAAACACTCACAGAGTATTCATATTACAAATGGCTCGTCGAGACATGATGGCGTCCGTTACCGCCTTCTTGAATTGCCTGATGAAGACAAACATTTGGCACATGACAAAAGAATAAAGACAAGCTAGACAGCTGTTCATAGCTGGAATCTGATGATGTATCACTCACCTCATTGCGAGATACATGGGCCGAATGGCAAACAGAGGGAAGGTGTGCACTTTTATCATTATGGTCATGAACGCCATGTACAGAAGCACCTTGATGAATCCTGAAGGATAAATATAATATCAGTCAGTCTGTAAATGGGCTCATCCCATGCTCTGGTTCTCTAGGCCGTACCTGTAAAGAGCTCTGTGTACAGCATGTAGACAGCTTTATTGTCCCATGGATTCTCACTCTGCAGATCAACTGTGTGTAAGGTGTACTTGATGAAGGTCGTGAGGACCATAGTCATCAGAATCGCATACTGAAAGAAATGCAGCATTCATTTTACAGTAAAGTCTATGGCAACTCTAGTAGTATAAAATATGTTCTGATTTCTAAATTGCTCAACTTCATCAAGTTATGGGCCACCATGTGAGAAAGTTTAGGGTCAATGGGCCTTTCAATGATATTAATGAAATTCAGTTTAGCAGGATCTCACTCAAGCGAAGACATAATAAAACTAGAATTAAATTGATGTTCACCTCAAATCCAAAAACCAGCTGCACTGATGCCCCTCTTGTTATAATGCTGTGACACGCATGATTGACAAACAGAAAGTCTAACACTCCCAGCAACACCATTAGAGCTGTACCAGAAAAAAAAGAACAGTAGTGACACGCTCATGAAATGATGCAATACCACAAACACAGTGTCTCCAAATAAGGTCAAATGCTTTCAAATTTTAAATGCAGGTGCAGCTCAAAAAATTTGCATGTCAAAAAAAAAAAAGACTTGGTAAAGAAGTTTCATAAATAAAAAGGAAGTAAGAGATATACTGGTGCTAACCAGCAAACCATAATGTACTCACAGAGAACTCTGAAGTGGAAGACCCATGAGATATTTGGACTCCTTTCCATCTAAAAGATTAAATAGAAACATTAGAATCAAAAATGTATATGTATATATATATATATATATATGGGCTGTCACTAATAAATATTTGATAGAGTAATTGGTCGATTATTTTTGAGGCAATAATTTTTGGTTCAAATAAAGGATCAAAAGTAAGTAATCATATGCTTTTATAGAACAAAACATATTATAATATACATAATATAAACAATCAACTTGTGTATATTGTAATAAAACAAATGCCTGCAGAGGAGGCCAACGGACTGGTGTTGTTACGAGTCCTGAAAAGTGAAGCCAGAGCGTCTCGACCGCCCCCCAGCTTGCTGGATGCAGTATAGCTCATAAACCCCGCCATATTTTTTCCAAATATGGTTTCTGTCATTTTAGGCTGTTTTTATCACGCTGATGTTAAATAAGTTTGGGTTTAGTTAGTTATTTGATGCTATAAAAACGGGGATGTGACTTCTGAGTGAATCTTTTTTTACAATCTATGGTTGTTACACTTTACAGCATGACAAAATCCTTGTTTAATATTTGCCAAACAACATTTAGTTTTTAATATTTGGTCACTTCTTTACGATAGAAATGCAATTCCTTGAACAAGAATATGTGGACATCAAAACATGCAAACTTGGCGTGGGTTTAAGCTTTTATTTTGAAATCGCGATGATCAGGTTGCATATTTAGAAACATATTGATGTATTCTCCTGTGTTGGCGTAGGTTTATAAATTATTCACCTTACAAATTGGATTAAACGACGCACATTGCGTTCCCAGACGATCGTTTTAAGCGACCCAAACTCATAGTATATACTGAGATGGACTTTGAGACGTGCTCCACACATGCAAATGATAACAGTTCATGTGGAGCAGCATTTACTGTGAACAGAGCCGCTCTGAGCCGTAACTTACACGCATGTAAATAATTAAAGCGCATAATATATATTAAACCCGCAGGCGTATATTTAATTGAATCACATCCAAAAATTGTGACAGCCCTATATATATTGTATATAAAATGTAACATTTCAATATTCACTCACAAAATCCACCCTGTCTTCAGCCAGCCAATGGAAGCACTTGAGGAAAAGCAGCAAAGTGAAAAGGGCCACAAAGCGAGGGGAGAAATCATCCCTGAAGACTGTAAAGGCCAAGCAGGTCTCCGTCACTGCATACCAGGAGCGTTCAATCAGGTGCTAAAAAATATAAAGAATATAAAAATGAGAACGACAAAAATAAAAATACAAATTGCCCTTGCACACGTTGTACATTTAGACACCAACCTCCATTTCAGCAGCTCTTAGTTGCCCGAAAAAGACCTTCCGCATAAATTTCCCCAAAAGGAAAACCAACACGAAAGCCTGAATGTATAAAACCTGTCAAAGAAAAAGTACAGAGTTTAGTGTCCACCTGTCTTACCACCAACATTTGATACTGAATAAACCAACGGCGACTTACTGCCATACTAGGACTGCTTTTAGTGAGGTACACCACAGTCGGGTAGAACTGGTGCTTGAGGAAGTAGGCATGGGCAATGACTGTACCAGTCAGCGCCAAACTGATGGTCGTCACAAGAGTGGCTCGCACCATCTTGCACTGCTCTCAAAAAGCACATGAGCTTCAGAATCAATGATGAGGACAAGTGACATTTCATGACACTCAAACAAACACCAGCATATTTACAACATTCGGCTGCAGGAGGAAAATCTGAGCACACCTCCTCCCCCACCGGCAAACATATTTTATCAAATAAAAAATATTTGATATTGCAATAATATACACTATTGTACTGTAAAAAAAAAAAAAAACAGAGTATTTCATAATCACGATGATAATAATACATTATATTATAATAACAATGTTATAATAAAAGTATTAATTGAATTGTTATAAATAATTAGAAACAGAACAACAGTGATATTATAATTCTAACATTTATGGTTAATTTCTTTGTTTTCAAACGTTAAACCACTGAGTTTTTATTTTGGCTAAAAAACGCAGATAGACTTTATTGCTTCTCTTTGTTGACAACAACAGATTTATAAATGGTTCTCATTAATTCCCAGATGCAAATTATAAGCGACTCAAACACACAGCACTTGCAGAGTAAGCTTTTACTGTGAATCAAAACTGAAAACACAGTGATGTTACAAGAACTTTAAAAACATGCAGCAGACTATGTGTTTACCGGGATGCCAACTTTTGAGTTCAGCTTGGAGTGAGAAGTCATGGGCTTGTGATTCGATTTCGATGTTGATTCAATATCTATTCATTTGGATATACATGGATATAGTACTTTCATTTTTCTCAAAGGAAAAAAAATCTAATGCTGGAAACTACACATGGCACCCTGTCAGCTGGTACATTATTGTTAAAAGATTAAAGGGATAGTTGGGACCCAAAAATGAAAACTCTGTCATCATTACATATATATTTTGAAGAATGTTGTTGGTAACCAGAGAACTGATGCACCCATTGAGTCATTACTGTCTAGTTGCCAACATTCTACATAATATATTATTTTGTGTTCAAAAGAAGAAAGAAATGTATACAGGGTTGGAACAACATGATTATGATTTGTATACAATTGCATAAGGACGTTTTTATAATAATATATGATAATACATTTGAATGGTATTACAGTAAAATATATAATAAATATGTAATAAAGTGCATTTTTGGGCAAAATGCTCCTCTCTAGACTAACTATACAGTTTATGAACAGCGAGTGAATGGCTTTTTGTGAGGTAAATGAAAGTACCTGACGAAATGTTTACAAGCTGTTTTATCCATGGTTAAAACACTGATTGAGCTATTACATGAGCCATGTCAGATGATATATTTGTACGATTTCCTGCGACATACCCTCTGATATTAATTCATGTTTATTTTGTACCGTAACTAGTTGTTAAGAGTAAGAGATGATCGGTTCAAGTGAGCTACCGCTTGAGAACAGTCAACAATACTAAAACCCGTATAAATATGGTAACATTACATGCCTCAAATAGACATTTCTAGTAAACTGAAGTGAAAGTAAGGGCCCAAATTACAGTAGTATGCATATGCATAAACTAGGCATGTTTTAAATGTTACTAAAAGCAGAAATGACTAAAATTACTCTTTAGTTACATTGTATTTTGTTTGTCTTTATAACACTTAACTTAGCTGCAGGCTGTTTGAAAACAGCACCCATTACATTACTGACCGGTTACATGAATGCTACGAAAGACAGTATGACAGTTATTATTAATCTACGACACAGATAATAAATACTAACTAAATCCGCCAAGACGTGTTTTAATAACCCGACCATATGCTGGCAAGTATGAACTGGCCGACTAGCTAAAAGCAGTCAGCACTGAGATGACACGAACTGTGTCTTACCTACAGCCGCAAGAATCCGCTATTTCTGCTTTAGAGAGATTACCTCTTTTGCGTTGTTCTTCTTATGACAGCGTCGTGCTTCTATCCTTCCATCTAAAGCAATCTTGTCGCTTCCAAACTCCTGTAGCCACGGCTACGTGTTTATTTTTCGTTGCTCTCGAGAAAGGCCACCTCACTTCCGGCGAGAGCTCATTCCTGCCAGTAGAGTGAAGACAGCACAGCAGCTTTGAGACTGCTGAACCGAGCGCTATGGTTACGCCTACAAGAGTTTCCATTTCAAAATAAAAGCATATCAACGGTCACCAGTCCAACTAGCCAAGTTCGCATTCAGCCAGGAATGAATTAATCAATAATTCAACAGATATAAACGAACATAAAAAGGTTAAATAAAAACATTAAAATACTTACTATTATTAAAACATTTTACAGCATTATTTTCAAACATAAAATTGTTTAGGTATTGGACTTTGATCAAATTTAATACAAATGCTTGCTTACTTCGCCCATATTTGCATTTATGTAGACCTATAATAAATTTAGCTGATAAAAGTAGCAGATTAATTAAATAATATTCCTTATGATAGTACGTCATAAGTGTGTGGGGGGGGGGACGGCATTTCCAAAATACAACTGAAAGCTGGGCATGATGTGATCCTTAATAAATGATCAGAAATCGGTCCAAAAACAAGACGAATGCGGACAACTCCAAATTAAATGAAAGCATGATTCGGCATGTAAATGTACAAAATACCAAAACATATCAATTTCATAATTTAAAAGATAGTAATTGCAAGGTTAAAACGTTTAAATATTGGATTATATTACTACAGATTAAATTCCAATAAATAATCTGTAAAAAAACAGTTCGAAAACAGACTTGTTTAAATGACGTAATTGCGTCAATACCACATGGTCCATACACTTACATTTTCGATTTTATCTGATTCTATTCATTGTTAGTTGCAGCCATTAATAAATACACCATTAAAAAAACCTAGTTTTTAACTAACCATTCGCACATAAACATAAGTAAATTAGAACCGAAATATAATTTGCATTTACATAAATCAATACTAAAATTAATTTACATATCTTGACTTCAATACGTGCGTGCGCGAACGCGCCTGGCGCTAGTGCACATTATCGTGAGCGCGGCGGGGATTCTGTCAAGTCAGCTGTCAGTTTTTACTTACCGTTTTATTATTTACGCATCGAGTAGGTACATTCATAAAACGATCCAGGTCGTTAGATGCTATTTAGCTGTAATTGCAAATTTACATTATTGCTATTACTGGTTATTTTAAGGTTTTCATGATACAGAGTAACTACACAAGTACTGAGTATTACTATTAATATACACTAACAACGTGTAGTAGGGTTAGGTTTAATAGCTTGTAATTGTGCATAATTTAGTTATTTATATAGTAAGTGCATGCAACAGGTATACCAAGTAAAATAAAGTGTTACCCTATTATTTAAGAGAGACTGTCTGCAATGCTCTTCAAATTGATGTCTAAACTGTGATTTTAAAAGAAATGCCTAGTACTAAAAATACTACTTGTCCAGTAGAGGGAACCAAATAACAGACATCAATGGTCCACTTCAGTCTCCATGCCCACGGGTTCCACTTTTAGGAATTTGTTTAGAAAACACAATCATGCAACGCTAATGAAATACAAATCTACTATACGTGTAAACTGTACCTATGAAATTTTGTGTTTTCTATATTCTTGATTTATAATCTGCAAGGACATATTCCACTAACCACTAAAAGCTGATGTCTCAATCTTTATATCTAATATGTACTTTTTAGAGAATAACAGCTTTTTTGAATTATCATATTTAAAAAAAAACATGTCAAATTACCATGAATTTATCAGATAAAAGAACTTTATTTAAAAGCAGTAACTTTGATTTGCCTTAAGGCAACAGATGCTATAAAAAGGAAACATTTGTAATGAGCTTTGAGTCTAACAGTAAACATATAAAGGGAGAAATGCCTTGCGAATAACAGGGATTAGACATAGCAATTAAAAAGATTCTCATAGAACTAGGAAATTGCCATTTTCAACTGGTGTAAGTGAAGTGAAGTAGAGATACATAAGAGCATGTCAAATTCATCTACTAGATTACCTACAGTTAGAGAAAATCAGTCATACAAGCATCATTTTAAAACAATTGTAAGCAAAAGACAAACAAACATGAAGGCAATTGCTAAAGCAGTAGTTAGTCCATTTTGTGTCACTGCCTAGAATTTTCCTCTGCCAGATGTGCTTGTGGCCCCAGTTCATTCTTCTCGTTCTGATCGCTGCAGGATTCGGTAACCCTTCTGCAGGTAGTGTAAACAGTTCAGCCCTTAAGACCTCATTTTCTTTCAAAAGTGAAAAAAAAAAAAGAAAGAAAAATGCTAAAAAAAACAAACAAACAAACAAAAAATCCTCCCAGCCCAGAGGGGCCCATCATTATGAGACAGAAGAGATGGGGTTCAGAGGAGAACCCATTTGTGTAAGGACTTTATCCAGCCACTGGAGGGGGCCGTGGAGATGCACTTCTATCCAGCAAGGGGTGCTCGTCACGTCTTGTCTGTGATACTCGGCGCCCCAGCCCTAAACAAATATATTAAAAACAAGTTCGATTTTTTACATTTATTCCAAGGCATTAAAGGGTTAGTTCACCCAAAAATTAAAATTATCCCATCATTTCTTCTTTCAGCCAAAAACAATCAGAGTTATATAAAAAATATGGGGTATAATTGGAGTGAATGGTAGTGAATTAGCCTTTGAAGCCCAAAAAGCGCATCCATCCATCATAAAAGTAATCTATAAAGGCCTTCTGAAGCCAAGCAATGCATTTTTGTAAAAAAAAAAAATATCCATAATAACCGTGTTTGGCTTAAAGAGGAAAGTCATATACACCTAGGACGGCTTGAGGTTGACTAAATTATGGGATGATTTTCATTTTTAATTGAATAAACCCTTTAACAATTTAAACACTTTCATTTGTGAACTGATGTTCAGCTGTTCTTTTTAATAGTCAAATGATTTTCGTATCATCAGTCTCATTAAAGGGTAGCCTATTTAATGTCATCAAGCTGATGAAACACAATCATCATGTTCTCAGGCCATTTCAATGATTTTGACATGATGACAAAGAAAGGTTGTAATTCTTCTTCTCATTAACGCCATCATTTTGTTGATTCAGACCGAATCACTAACGCGCACAAAAAACAAGAGGCGGGATTTAATCGCACAAACCAATCCCATCCATTTTTGTTCATCTAATTTTCTGAGGCACTACTGCCTCCTTGAAGGAAGTGCCCCTGGTTCTTCCTCCCTGAACTCTCAATGGCGAATGACCATCTGAATACTAATTGTCCGTGGTGATACCCGTACCTTTACAAAGCTCATGCGGATGGTGCACATCTTGGTGAGCTCGTAGACGGCCTCAAAACCATGGTTGACAGACTGAGCAAGCAGCTGAGCAAATTCTTGGTTGTTGAAGATCTTGAGGCTGCAGCCACTGGGGATTTTGCAGACAGTTGTGGGGTGGAAGCCATGATGGTAGTTGCAGTTCCGACTCTGGACGAAAATGCTGGTGTCACTCAGACACTCTGCATACACTTCTCCTCCGACATAATACAGGTGGACACCTGAGGGGTCAAACACAGGAGAGATGTAGTACTGAAATACTCTATTATAGAGTAAAACTCAAAAACAAATTCAATTCTTGTAGGTTTTCCTGTGATATAATTCCATAGCGAATCATAACAGTCCAACAACGATTCATCATTGTAAATCAAACACATTCTCTTTGAGAACACTTATTTACCTTGTTAGGTGTGGAGATGAGGAATTGTTAGTGATATTAACACATAATTGTCTTCTTTGTTATTCAACCAGGTCACCCACCATGAATCATCTGAAAGCTTTTAAAGGGCCATTCAGCACGATAACTATAATAGTTCTAATTCTATAGAATAGGGAAGTCCACACAACAGCTATAATGAGAACACCACAGAGGAACAAAGCGTTTTTCCAGCTGTTTTTTTCCCAGAACAATAAAACAGATAATCCGAATCCACACGCTTCAGCATTTAAAGCAGCAGACGACATAACTGCAGTATGCGCTTTAATAGGGTGACCATACGTCCTGTTTAACCAGGACATGTCTGGCCAGGATTTCGAGATCGCCCAAAATGCCTGGAATTCGGCTTTTGCTTTCTACAGTCACCATTCATTATGTTTACATTATTTGACACTGACAGGTACGTGCCAGCTTTGCAGGTCATGCATTCTGCTTCACACGGATCCCGATCGAGACGAAAACACAGGAATTTTCTTAGCAATGCTAAAACGCACATCAACCGATCACTTGTTTAGCGTACACTACATTCAGATTCACCAATCGGAATTAATTCAGTCCTACTGAATCAAAAGGTGTGCATGTAAACAAAATGAATGGCGATGAGAAAGCAAAAGCTGTATCCCAGATATTTTGGGCGATCTCGAAATCCCGGCCGGACATGTCCTGGAATATGGTCACCCTAGCTTTAATAAACAAAGTTATCATGTGTTGATGTGGATACTTATAGTTATCTCTATTAGTTGATGTTCTTGGTGTGAATGGGCCTTAAACAGGGTAAAGGTCGTCACCATTTGCATTTATATACTATTATAGTTATCAATATTTTGAATTAGCTTTTAATTTAATATTTTCAGTTTTCACATTAATTTGAGGTTCACATTTTTATTTAGATAAAATATTTCTAAATAGTTTTAATCGATTTTCAGTTTTAGTCCAGTTAGTAATTTTAGTATATTTCACTTATAAAATATTTCTTCTAATACTTTTTTTGATTTCAGCTATATTTCATCATCTCAAATATTTTGGTTGACGACAGCACAGCTTTCACCTCCCACACTGGGTTTCATAACTCCTACTGGTTTTCCAGGACTGGGTGAAAGAGAGCACTTTGTGCATAATAAATGCATGCGTACCTTTGCCAATGTGGCGGCGGGTGTTTTCAATGGTGGAGTTGCGATTGACGTTAGAGAGCAGGCCCAGGCAGAAGCGGTTCTTGTTGTTGGATGGGTCGGTGAATCCATCAACCAGCACGCTGGTGGAGGAAGCGTGGTAAGCCTCTCCCACACGATTATTCAGCTCATAGTACACAATAGAGCACCAATGACTGGGCTCTTCATACTCCACTGGCTGCACATCTGAAAGAGGAAAATAAAACAAGACCTTGAGCTTAAGCCATCTATTGTTTCAACTCGCTCAGATACTTCACATCAGCTAGATAAACTAACTGAAGAGATTAGAGGGGGATACCGTGCCAAAGGGATTTAACGGTTACAACAAGCAAACGGTGTTAGAAATTCAGGTTGCACAAGTCACGATGGGAATGGTTTTAACTCCAGAAGTTGTTAGGGTGACTTGCCATTTTTGTGTAACATGCATGAGCTTTCTCAATTCTGTGACCTACAATCGGACTGTCTGGCTTTACACAATTGCCATGCACAGGTTTTATTTTGGTCTGCCACAAAACAAAGTTGTGTTTTCAAAATACCAGGTTGCTACAATGAGTGCTTCTGAGAAAAAAGTAGTCATTTGATTTGCTAAACGCCCCCAGATGTTATGTACAAAGAGTCAACTGTTGTTGGTCATTTTACTAGTCATTTCTAGGGCTGGGTTTTAATCAATTCTCCTTTTGATGAACCAATACAGATTCTTAAAGTCAAACAATGTAACTTTTTTTTGTTCAAAAGTTACAATTTATATAATCAGCGAGTTCATCATGAATCCATCTTCCAAACCTACGCGTAAACGAGAGAACGTAATCATTGTATTTCTTTCAACCTGCTAGTGATGTCCTGATGCATGTTTGAATAAATGCGTTACGCAAACAACAAGTTTTGACAAGCCATCGTTTTTAAAGTGCCCCTATTATGCTTTTTCGGATATCACCTTTCATGTAGTGTGTAATATAACGGTCTGTGAATGTAAAAGGTCTGCAGAGTTTAAAAGATCAAAGTGCAGATAAATAGAGTTATTGTCTCCCAAAAGAAAGAACCGATTCTGAACTACCTGATATGAGTCGTAATTCCAGTCTTATTTCCTGTGCGAACCTATCATACGTAGGTTTGAAACATATTTGCATTATGCCAGCCTACAGTCTTTATTGGCTGCCCCTGAACAGCAGCATCTGCTTTGACCCTCAAACACTGTAGCTGCGGCCCGGAAGAGTTCATGTTGTCGACATGTCGAGAAGACGCCATTTTGCATGGAGGAGGACTCGAATTGATACCGTAAAACGATATCACGATGGGTGTTTCGTTTCCGACACGCACTGTAAGTGGTAGACCAATCACAACAGACTGGGCCATCTCAAATTGTGTGCCTTTATTCAAAAGTCTGCTTCTGCAAGACCTTTGGAAATATAGGCCAATATTTCCTCTACAAAACAAGCTATGACAAATACCACTGAAATGAACAAGCTACATGATGATACTGTCTTTGTGATACTGATTGTGTTGTTTGATATCACACCTAGACCACTTTTGATTAGGATGTCAATAGTTTCTTACCCCCTCTGGGCATGTTCTGAGGAACCATGCTGCTGCTGCCAGTCTCCATGGACTGAGACCCGTCCTGTCCCATCTGCTCATCTGGAGGCATGTAGGCAGGAGGAGGGGTGTCAGCTGGTAAAAAGACACGAGAGAGCGAGAGAGCGAGAGAGCGAGAGAGCGAGAGAGCGAGAGAGCGAGAGAGAGAGAGAGAGAGAGAGAGAGATCAGACGATGAAGCCTGCTGCAAACAAATGGGCTTCCACTGCAATCCCCTGGAGCCTCAATTGTGATTATTCTTTACAGGAAGCTGCTTCACATCTTATGGAAACCTTTTAGTCTCAGATTTCACAAATCCCTTACATCAAACACCCACCATACATACATTCAAGATGTGGAAACAATCAGAGAAACAAACAGCCACTTAAAGAGAAGCTTTTTGTTGATAGTATAATCCGAGCAAGTGTGAATACATGATTGCAGGGTTGTTTATTATTTGGACATACATGTTGCTTTGTGTGTTTGTTTTACCATCTATGAATGCAACCACTGAATGTCCCACAGAACAGCAAATTGCATTCAAATACAATCTCTTCCAGAAACTGATTATAGCTAATAAAAGAAAGCAGTAAAAAAAAAAAACACCTCTGGCTCTAAACAAATCCTTGGAAGACGTTATCTAATGCAAGAAGAATTTTAAAAAGGGTTTGATAAGTTAATGTTACTACTCTCCAGACAAATTCAATGAAGCCAAAGGAAAAGAGCGCTGTCACATTGCTCGTCTGGTGGATCAGCTAAATCAGATTGTTGTTTTTTACATGAACAAGTAAAACAACGTTATGCTGTTTTTCCTTTGGATTTTTGCTGTGGAAAAACTGATCAATCTGAATAAATCATTACCACCGAATTACACTACTGTTTAAAAGTTGGGTCAGTAATTAAATTTTTTTTTGTCGTTGAGAAAAGTCTCTTATGCTCATCAACGCTAATATTAGCCGCTTTCCGACCAAGTAGTTACAGGAACTTAGTTCTAGGAACTGTCCACTTCTAAACAGTTCTAAGAACTACTCTCCCCCAAACTCAGTTTTGCTGTTTGCGTTCGCACTGGCCAAGTGGCCACAGGAACTGGTAGGAGGGGTAAGTGAGTGACGCAAGCACGGCGACTTTTATTTTGACGGCGCGACGGACCTTTATTTTGGCGGCGCTGAGAATGCCAGAGCAAACAATGCTCGCATTCTCTTTGTTTATTAGTTAGCGATCTGTCTAACAGTACTGTTTAATATGTTATTAGATACAACTGTTATAGAAAGTAGACAGTATATGAAAAAAAGGTTATTAGCCTATGCCGTGTGGTTGATGTCCAGTGTTGCTAGCTGGGCAGATAAACATAATCATGTTTGACTTGGTCCCCTCAAAGTTGCGTTGGATTTTCTCTTCAGCATAAAGGTTTAGAGACCCATCTTTCACTGTTTTCCATGTTTGTATAGTTAGTTTATGGAGTAAATATATAGGCTATAATCTGTGTGTTTACATTCTAGCTGTTTTGAAAATGACAGGTGCTGGTGTTCCGCGTGCGTTCGGTCATTCAGTGTACACTAGCGTCACGGGTAGTTCCTATAGTGCTGGTTTAGACCCTACTCTGAAGTAGGACCTAAATTAGTTCCTCCAAATGGAGTTCCTAGAACTCAAATCGTTCCTAGTTCCTGCGGTGCGAACACGCCGACATCCGGGTACTTTAGCCAATAGTTCTAGGAACTGTGAAAAGGTTCCTCCGGTCGGAAAGCGGCTATTGAGAAAAATACATTATTTTTGCACAGTAATGTTTAAATGTTGATGCTGTTGGAACCGCACTGGTGATTATCCCACTAAAGACTGCTGTTGACACAAAGAGGACCTTATATTGTATAACAGTTATATTCACAATGCACATGCCATATACGTCAAAGCTTCAAGTACTTTCATTGCTTAATCACTGAAGCAGATCAGATGCTGCAATGAATCAAGCAATTTCTATGAATAAATCCAGCTTTAGTTCTAACCCACAGTGCTATAAAACATTGTTGCCCTTCTGCCTGAGTGCACCCAGCCAACGGATGCAGGCATCAGCAAATCACTCTGATGCAGAATAGAGGAAGTGCGGGCCAGTGCCAAGTGATGGGCACCCACCAGCAGGACTGAAGTCCCTGGGCTTTAGTGTGCTGCTTAGCTGGCATTTCCATTGTTTACTGACAGCAATCGACACTTTACAACTCACCGTCATATCACGGGTTAATCGTTCAGCATCACGCATCCATTTGCGATTGCAGCAGCAAAGAAAATACAAATATCAGTTTGCCACTGGCAAAAAATATCCCAAACGGTCTATCAATATGTTGACTGGTGTTGTGTGTACCTGGGAGCTGGAAGGGGCTGGATGGCCCAGAGCTTGCAGGAGAGTTGGGGTAGGTGCCACTGCTGGCGGGAGACGGAGGGTAGGGCGAGTTTGGAGAGATGGGGAAGGAGCTCCCTCCGCTGTGTTGCTGGAAAGACTCTGGAAAGGTGGCGTTTAGAGGCATGTGAGGCTCGTTGTGACTCAGGTTGCGGAACTGCACTAGAAGACTGTGCTGAGGGTTGAACTCGCTGTGTCGTGGCACCAAAACTGGAGGAAGCACTGAGAAAAGATGATAACATTTTAAACATCCTAACATTCGATTTTAAATATTTATGGCAAAAAATAATAATAATCCAGCATCTTTGACATCTGTGTGTCAATTGGCTGGCTCGGGCTCCAAGGTAATAGCTAAGGCACAACAGATCAGTTTTCCAGCTTCAACAGAAATGTGTTTTCTCTCCTGAGTGACATGTGATATCTGCCCTTGAAAAGCTCAATGCAGTGTACATCTCAATCTAAGCAGAGGGCAACAGAGGTTACAGAGATCAGAGGGCCTCTGGAGGCTAAAGATATCTGATAGTCAACACGGTCTATACCACTGGATATGCAGAGGAAATGACAGGCCACATATCCTCACAGGGTACATATATGTTGAGCAATCTTTGTTATTTTGTCTGATTTTTGTTTGCTTGATGTCAACGGTAGCTTCTCAGAAAAAAAAACACTGAGTTGACAGACAGATGAAATCAGTTGATAAGGATTTAATGATGTGTGATTGCTCAAATGAGTTTTAAAGGGATACTCCACTTTTTTTGGAAATAAGCTCATTTTACAACTCCCCCAGAGTTAAACAGTTGAGTTTTACCGTTTTAGAATCCATTCAGCCGAACTCCGGGTCTGACGGTACCACTTTTAGCATAGCTTAGCACAGATCATTGATTCTGGTGAGTCCAGTAGCATTTCTTTCAAAATGACCGAAGAGTTTCAATATTTTTCCTATTTAAAACTTGACTCTTCTGTAGTTAAACCGTGTACTAAGATCGACGGAAAATGAAAAGTTGCGATTTTCTAAGCCTATATGGCTAGGAACTACTCTCATTCCGGCGTAATAATCAAGGAACTGTGCGGCTGTACCATGGGTGCAGCAGGCGTAATGATATGACGCTGCGCCTGAAAATAGTCCCCAGCTCGGTAACTTCTTCCAACGTGACCGGGACTAAGTTTGTCTAACCTATTAGACCTATTTTCAGGCGCTGTGTCATATCATTACGCCTGCTGCACTCATGGTACAGCCGCACAGTTCCTTGATTATTACGCCGGAATGAGAGTAGTTCCTAGCCATATAGGCTTAGAAAATCGCAACTTTTCATTTTCCGTCGATCTTAGTACACGGTTTAACTACAGAAGAGTCAAGTTTTAAATAGGAAAAATATTGAAACTCTTTGGTCATTTTGAAAGAAATGCTACTGGACTCATCAGAATCAATGATCTGTGCTAAGCTATGCTAAAAGTGGTACCGTCAGACCCGGAGTTCGGCTGAATGGATTCTAAAACGGTAAAACTCGACTGTTTAACTCTGGGGGAGATGTAAAATGAGCATATTTCCGAAAAAGTGGAGTATCCCTTTAACACTGTTCATCAAAAAATATTAAATAGCTGAGACTAAATAGCGATTGGTCGAAAAATACACGAATATTCAAAAGTTTGGGGTCAGGAAGTTTAAGGGTTTTTTTGGGGGGTGAGACAGGTGACAAAAAAAGTGACAGTAAAGAAAAAAAAATATTTGTTCTTTGGAATTCATCAAAGAATACTCAAATGCATCAGTGTTTCCACAAAACTAAGCAGTACTGCTCTTAGCACTGGTAATACATGCATCTTGAGCATCAAATCAGCATGTTAGAATAATTTCTGAAGGATCATGTGACACTAAATGCTGGAGTAATGATACTTTGGAATCACAGGATTAGATTACATTTATTTTAAAATATACTACAATAGAAAGCAGTTATTTTAAATTGTAATACTTTTTCACAATATTACTTTTTTATTTTAACCAAAAAATAAATTCAGCCTTGGTGAGACTTCTTTCAAAAACATTTGTAAAAATCTTACTGACCACAAAGTTTTGAAATGTAGTGTACTTGTATCACTCTTCCATAAAATGTCAATAATATTCTTAATATGACAAAACATTAGTGTAGAAGGACTCATATGAACACACCAGTCATGACTTACCTGGACTTTCAACTCTTTTGTAGTGATAAGGGTTGATGCACACTTCTTTCTGTTTGGAACCGAACGGATATTCGCACACCTCGAGGGGTTTGAGCTCGTGATGGGACTGCAGGTCAGGCCAGCGCCACACGCGACAGTAGATGACGTGAGGGAGGCCTTTCCTGTGGGACACCTGTAGCCGCCCGTCCAGCGACCGGGGGATGGTCACACATTTGCTGGGCTGCCCAGGACTGCTGAGGGCCTTTTCCAAGTCCTCCATGGCACCCTTTTTCTTCTTCAATTTCTTCACCAGGGCATCCACAGCCTTTTCCGCCCATTTTTCCTCCTCGTCACCCTGCTTCCATCCCAGCAACCGCTTCACCGCCGGGCTGGTGAAGGAGAACAGACTGGACATGGAGGTCATAGTGCCGATCTGCACCAGGAAGTGGGATCTGAAGCTCTCTCGACCAGCAGTGTGCCAGGAAGATGATTATGTGTGTGTATGTGTGTGTGTGTGTGTGGGGGGGGGAGGGGGGCGGGGAGTGGACAAGCTTAGCCTTGCAGGACCAAGGACAGGAAGTTGAGGCAGGACGCAGCTGCTGGTGCTCAGGAAGGCCTGCAGTGAAGCAGGGGGTGGAACTGGGTCACAACCACTCCGAAAATTAGTGTAAAGGGCAATTGAGAAATTAAGGCTGAAAACACAGATGAGACAGCTATTAGATATTAGAGACTAATCCATGCCAGATATTGATTGTGGCCAGAGGTTGAAACTTCAAGAAGGGGCACCTGCAACAAAAAGAGAAACTGACATTAGTTTGGAAATTAAATGTGTATGCAATTTATAATGATGACAAAAAATATGCAAATTATCTTATAATTTTGCATGTAGCTTTCTTTCATAACCTTACATTATCTACTTTTAAAATTAAGGGGGAAAAGGAGACTAAAAATGGTGAAATGGTGACTACAGCAAACTTACAATAAGACAAAAGCTTTAAAATAAGCTAAAACAACTGAAAATCAAGATATTTCTTATTTTAAATCATCAAAATATGTATGTATCTCAGAAAACCAGGATATAGGAGGTATGCCTCATTTAAAAAAAAGTGTAGTTTCTAGACCTAAAAAATGTATGAAAATTCTCCAGTAAACCACAAACGACTGGAAAGTCATGTAAATTCAGACTGGGATCCCTGAAGAACATTCAGCTAATTGTAAAGCTGACATTTAATTATTTACATTTTAATTATAACTACTTTAGTTACTTATTTTAAGTTATGGACACTCCTAGCTACTGCACATTAAAACAAAAACACCAAATAGCCTATATGAGCCTTCAAATATTGTCACAAAGGTTGTTGAGAACCCCTGATCTAAGATATAGACTATCCCTTATGCATTCACATACATTTTAACTTAAAATTGATGTGGACAGAAAGAAAATAAGCCTTTTATGAATGATGAAAAATTACCCTCCAGCTTTTCAGCTCTACAAAGTTGTTAAAAACGGGTTAAGATTGTATACAATGTTTGGACAATACAATTAGACTGCTTTACGATTTAAAACCACTATATTAGTGCCCACAATGACAATTATAGTCATCTTAAAATAATATAAAAACACAGTGCCCAAAGGATAAGCACAAAAAAGCAACCAGCTATTAATTTATAAAAACAACACACGTACGCGCACATCTGGGGTCTTGCAGATAACTGTTAGGATGTACCCATCTCCCATGTGTTATGGTGAACTACAACAGACTCATTGTGTTGGATCTGTAAGCAACAGCCTCCCGCTGCCCCACCCAGGGAGCTCCCAGGGCGAGAGTGAGGGGGAGCACAGCACAGCTGTTGAAAATGTTGCAAATGTAACCAGGACAGAGAGGATATAAGACCTCTGAGAGGCACTTCCTGTAGCCACATCCCTTCCCCTTGACCTCTTCAGCTGCCAAACATCAGCCCATTGGCTCTTCGGGACAGAATGTTACTATTCAAAGCACTCCCCACTCCCAGACCACTACGGTGTTTGTCCTGTCAAAACCACACCATGCTTTATGTAAAATGAGAATGATGGATCAGTAATCATTATTAGTGAACGGTACAGTTAAGATGGGCGAGCACCAGCCGAACATCTACAAAAAGTAAGTATAGTAGGAAATCTCTTCACATTTCGCCATCAGTGTTAGTACAACAGAGCTGCCCCTATATTGTTCAAGCCCTGTTTGCGTACAGGCACGTATATACAACGGAAGCAGGAGCACTCAAACAAGCTCTGACATTAATAGCACAAGCTTTAATTGACATGTCATTGTCTTCCACCAGGAGTACAAATAACATCTTGCAGTTCATAAGATAAAATGTAAAAGGTGTTCGATAAGGGCTGTCAGGATTCCGCGATGAAACTTGAGTAGGCCTATACTATAAAAAAATCCTCAATTTCAATTTGCCCGTGTCGTCGATTTGAAGTGTCGCATTCCACGGACGAGAATCCATGACCCACATTATTAGATCCCAAAGGCTGCAATTCAGTTAAATAAATATATATGTTGCAGGTTTCAGAGTAAAGCGCAGTGCTTTAATTATTTACATGCATGCAGGTTACGAGTTTCCTTCTTCTCAGAGCAGCTTCGTTCACAGTAAATGCTCCACACGAACTCAATGGTTAAGGTAGGCCGGTAGTAGGGCTGGGCGATAAAACGATAACGATAATTATCGCGATATAATTTCTCGATAAAACGATATCAAGAGTTTGATAAATGTTCGATAATGTTTATGCGCCAAAAGCGGAACGAAACTCATTTGAACCGCGCGCCACACGGACCATTTATCCGCTCGGCTCAAAGTCCAAACGGCAGCGCAGCGCGAGCTCACTAGGGCCGATGCGTTTACTCTGATCGGTCTCGGTCACGAAATCCAGTGAGAAGCGCTTGAATTCAGCGAAGAACACAAATGTCTCAGTGATTTAAACCAGTTTAAAGGCAGATGAAACAGCGCTGACAAATGGGAGTAACACTGTGCGCAGAAGGCTTTTCCGTCTACAAATTCCCATCATTTACCATGGATTTACTGTAATGTTAGCCTAGTAATATTAACTGCACCGAATGTGGGATATACATATTGAATTGTATTATATCATTAATGTAGACAATGTATTAAAGGACTAATGGAATATAATTACAATATTTAATAATGTATTTAGGCTACTGTTTTTCATACAAATACCATAGAAACCATAAAGTTACATTTTGCCATGATAGTGAGGTTATCATGATCTAAATGCATGATACTGGATGACCAATGGTTAAGTTTAATAAAACTCAAACAGTCAGAATATTACATTTGACCAAATAAAAATTAGCACATGCAGATGCAAATTAATTGTCCAATAAAGATATTTATTTTGTTAAATGTTTGAATGTTCTACCTCAGATTTGTGAAATGTTCGCCAGTTTGGCAAGTGTTTGTCCTGATATGTTCTGACAATAAAGAGTAACGCTCTGGTTTCTACAACTTTCACTTAGGAGCAAAAATCTGCCTTTAAACTTGAAAGAAATAAAGATTTGACTTATCGTGATAATTGTCGATATCGACTGATATAAAAAAAAATTATCGTGATATTTTTTTGGGCCATATCGCCCAGCCCTAGCCGGTAGGTCATTTAGGTGGGTGATATATTGTCCCAGAAATAATTGCAATAAACGATATTATTGCCAATAATTATTTTAATTCTTAAGAATATTTATGTACTGAAAATGCTGTCAAAAAATAAATATACAAATAAATAAAAAAAAAGTTCAAAAATAAAAATAATAAATTAACGTTTTCTAGGGATGCACCGATGTGAAAATTGTGGCCGATACCGATAACCGATATTAATATTGCTGTTATGGCCGATACCGATATTTACCGATGTCGATATCTCTGTATAGAAAACAAATTTTAATGATTATCAAATAAAGAGCTATTTTCCAAAACACATTTTTTTTACTTTAGAAATGACTGATATTGGGCACCTTTACCTGTGTGCAAAATATGTCACACATACACACATTGCATTGCATATAATGTGTGCTGGTCAACTTGTCTAAAATTAAGAAACCCTTAGAAAACAGTAAAAAAAAACAAAAAAAAAAACAGGAACATTTGTACAATTAAGATAGGCTACTTCATTTATTATTCCAATATCCAAATATTATTCTAAAAAATACCACAGGGAAAAGGGCTTCTTGTGACTGTCTTTGCGTTTGAACATTGCACATTTTAAACAGGACACGCAGCTGAATAAATGTTAGCCAATACAAACATATTTATAGAAAACAGTTGACAATGAATAGACAGGAGTCCAATAATAGCATAACGAATCACTTATTCTAAAAATAATAACAAGTAGGCTATAAGACGAATCCGACATATGGGCTGTGTCAGGGGTTAAATTGGGATTTATTATGTGGGGGGGCTCTCCCTAGGGGGGTCCGGGGGTATGCCCCCCCGGAAATTTTTTTTGAAAAATAAACTATTAAATGGCATTTTCTGGAGAGTTTTGTGCAAAGAAATGGAGAAATTGAGTCTTACATGATATGTGAAAAACTGCAAGGTTAAGAGCATATTTGCATTGTTGTAGTATCAACAGGTATTAGGACATTTAGCATTTACATTACTGTTAATCAGCAGTGGTGGAATGTAACGAAGTACAAATACTTCGTTTCTGTAGGCTTTACTTAAGTAGAATCAATAGTGCATACGTTTGACTTTTACTTCGTTACATTTTGCAGCAATTATTATACTTTCTACTCCACTACATTTCTACAACGTTTCGTTACATTTTCTGATCAGTTTTCCCCCTGGCAAAACAGGGATTGAAAAAAATGTCCTGTTTTCGGTGCTGATGCGGTGGTGACGCGTTCATGTAAGGGTGGCGCTGCCAATAAAGCACCTAAAAGCTGTCACAAAGAACCATCAAAAGTAATGATTATGAATATGTAAAATATAGCAAGGAGACATTTTAATTGTTTATTAATAAACAAGTGTTTTCTGTGTCAGTGCCCTGCATAGATGAAGTTGACGATGCAATCTTCGCAGTAGTAAACTCACCAGAGAGAAATGCACATTTCATACGGATTAGGCTACACAAGCAGCGGTCTGTTTTCTTTCGTTTTGAAAAGAAGACCTTCCAAGCTTTCTATAGATATATTTATCAGGTCTGTCAGGCAAGTAGGCTCCCTTATACGCTGAGTTTCGGTTCATTTATGAGACGAGAGTCCAGTTCACTCGCCGGCGCGTCCGTGTCGTGATTAGCCTATCTATTGTCTATATAGGCTACTATATTTACTTCTTATTTTTGAAATGAAACATTGATTAAAATTAAGATACAATTAATACAAAACGAAATTAATTTTAAAGAAAGGCTTTGTGCTTTCTGTTTGAGGTCTCAGTGAAAGTTTTAAACAGTCTTTTAGTGCCACATTCAGAGCGGTCCCGTCCGTAACATGTTTTTTTCCTCATAAATGCGAACATGAAAAATAAAATAAAATGAATATGTTATGTTCTGTGGAGAGCCAACCCTTCTTCATCCGGTGGGTAGTACTTTGGTTTGCAGTGTAATTCACAGAATTACAAAAAAATATTTTGCCACCTAAAAGTTAAAGATTTTTTGTGTCACGTCCACGGCATGTGTAGCCTATTTCCCTCATATTAAATATAAAACGCTTGATTACACATTGTATTACCTTGTTATGATCAATGTGCCAAACATTTTTTCCTTACCTTGTTATTCAAGGCCAGGGCACTTTTTGTACAACCAACGTTGTGCTGAACTTGACAAAACTGATCTGTTGCTGCAGCGGCGGCCAGCAGCTCGGGTTTTTTTTTTTTTTTTTTTCAAGGCAGTAGAAGGTTCTGGAACTTTTGCGCGCTTCCACATCCCGCGCAACTACGGATCTCCCAGGAACATTCATTATTGCTGCGTACATTTATCCATGTCGGAGTTCTGAGCCTACCTAGATGCGCATGGCATGCGCGAGCGGTGCGCGATCATGGTCGACTGACAACGAGATTAAGCAGCTGAACAAGAGTACGGGCACGGCCGTGTTCCGATTGTTCTCATCTCAGCTCCGCCGAGACAAAATAGACATGACATTTCAAAATCTTTCATTTATAATCAGAAATATGTTTTCAAAAGCATCACTTTTATCAAATTTTATGTGACATAATTTCCTATAGGCAACTGACTGCAAACGAGCAGGCTTATGTGCCGGGGCTGAGCCCCGGAGAGCCCCGGCCCAATTTAACCACTGGGCTGTGTTAACAGTAAAACGTCCGTCATTTAACGAATTTTAAAAACACGGATGGATAATACAAAATGCTTTCTGACATTTTGACAGAAAAAAACAAACAAGCAAGAACAAAATTTAAACTTAGCCCGTTTTCATTTTACAATTATCTTCTCTCTCTATGTGCGCGCGTCCGTGTTTGTGAGAGAGAGCTCGCGCAGCACCGGTAGCCTACTTTTTTAATCCATAAGTAACGAACGCGATAGTTTTCATACAAAATAAATATGTAACATAATTAGGTAGGCTACTTTAGTTATTATTAACACAATAACACATGAAGGCTACGTTTCTCAACACTGAGAATGAATAAATAAACGCCTGTTTCTCCACTCGCGCTTATCAGAATCCACAAATCACACGCGCTGTCACTTTTGAGAAAAATCAAATTCGAATGGGTATCATATATCAAGCAATATATTCAAATATCTACGAGTCAAAAAACGATCAGTCAAAAATGTGTCATGAGGAGGAAAAAAACATAAGTCGCACTGGACTGCATTAACAATGTTACGGACGTGAGCGCTCTCGGCACTTAAAAACTGCTTTAAAACTTTCACAGAGACCTCAAGCAGAAAGCACAAAGCCTGTCTTTAAATTTAATTTCGTTTTGTATTAATTGTATCTTAATTTTGATCAATGTTTCATCAACGAATTGCATTGGATTTAATAAATAAAAAGTAAATATACTAGAAAATATTTAATCAGGACAGAGGCGACGGCGCGTGAACCTGGAGCGCGTCTCATAAATGAACCGAAACCTAATTGTATCTTAATTTTGATCAATGTTTCATCAACGAATTGAATTGGATTTAATAAATAAAAAGTAAATATACTAGAAAATATTTAATCAGGACAGAGGCGACGGCGCGTGAACCTGGAGCGCGTCTCATAAATGAACCGAAACCTACCTGCCTCACAGACCTGAGACATATATAGAAAGCTTGAAACTTCTATTTTTAAACAGAACAATTCAAAATGAAAGAAAACAGACTGTTCTCTGCTTATGTCATCTGTATGAAATGTGTATTTCTCTCACATCAACCTCTTCAGCTTCACACGTTAAATATCGGCCTGTTCACATCGGCCATATTTTGACATCGGAACGATACCGATGTGTAAAAAAATGACCATATCGGCCGATATTATATCGGCGGCCGATATATCGTGCACCACTAACGTTTTCTAACAAAAAGATAACAATTAACAAGTAGGAAAGAACGCCTGCAAATGCACAGAAGAGACTTAAATGAAGTTTTTCCCTGACCTTCTTTTCTCAGTGAAGTAAGGCTGCACACTATTGCTGAAAAACACAAACCCTACTTAGTCAGATGTTCATTTGAGCAAAGGCACATGTGCATCAACAGGCCATATCTGCTGAGAAAACTATTTTTGTAGAGGCGCGTTTAATTTTTTTTTTACTTCTTTTAACTTGAGCACTGCACGATTATGATGATGCCGTTATGCGCGAGATACCGCAAAAGTCGTCGGTCAAACATGTCCGTTTACAAAGAAACGGACTTTGTAGAAAGCCTTTGTAGGACTTTTTACAAAGAAACGGACAGGATGCTCAGGTGCATCCTGTTTCCACTGATCATCCTTGAGATGTTTCCACAACTTGACTGGAGTCCACCTGTGGTAAATCCAGTTGATATGACATGATTTGGAAAGGCACACACCTGTCTATATAAGGTCCCGCAGTTAACAGTGCACAAACCAAGCCATGGAATTGTCTCTAGACCTCTGAGACAGGATTATATGGAGGTACAAATCTGGGAAAGGGTACAGAAAAATTTCTGTAGCATTGAAGGTCCCAATGAGCACAGTGGCCTCCATCATCCGTAACGTGGCCAGACGGAAGCCACTCCTCAGCAAAAGGCACATGACAGCCCGTCTGGAGTTTGCCAAAAGGCACCAGAAGGACTCTCAGACCACTAAATTCTCTGGTCTGATGAAACAAAGATTGAGACTAGTCAGGATCGAGGGAAAGATGTACAGCAATGTACAGAGACATCCTTGATGAAAACCTGCTCCAGAGAGCTCTGGACTTCCAACCGGTCAATAACCGTAAACACACAGCCAAGATAACAAAGGAGTGGCTACGGGATAACTCTGTGAATGTCCTTGAGTGGCCCAGCCAGAGCCCAGACTTGAACCCGATTGAACATCTCTGGAGAGATCTGAAAATGGCTGTGCACCGACGCTTTATTCCTGTGACGGCAAAGCTGAATTTTCAGCATCATTACTCCAGTCTTCAGTATCACATGATCCTTCAGAAATCAGTCTAATATGCTGATTTGGAGCTTAAGAAACATTTATTATTATTATGAACGCAGAAAACAGTTTGGAAACTGTGAAACATTTTTCAGGATTCTTTGAATAGAACATTCAAAAGAACAGCATTTATTTGAAATGGCAATCTTTTGTAATAAAAGTCTTCACTGTCTCTTTTGATCAATTTAATGCATTCTTCTGAATGAATGTGCTAAATTATTGAAATAAACGAATCCCGAAGTTCAGCTCTGGATAAACCGAACAGAAGAAAAATGTATAGCAATAGTATGGCAGTTACTAGCAAGTACATGGGGATGTGCATTTCAAGGGTTTAACGTTTTAAAAATAAACATTCAAATGTATGTATTAATTCTTCTTTAAAATTTGCTAAAATGTTTTGCATTTGCAGTAAGACCACTGCTTGCACACAAGAATGGGTATGTGTCAAATGTTTCCTGGAAATGTATTAAGTAAGTCACATGACATGAGCAAAACATTCCTCTTCTTGGATACTACTAGCACATAATATTTCATAGCTACCATGATAGGAGCCGACAAGCATACAGAAAAGCTATTTTCATACGAGACTGACGGAAACATGTATTATTTGACGCTATACCTTAAAATCAGCAACATGTCAACATTTGGCCATTAAGCTGCCCATGTACTAGGTTTAAAAAAAAACAGAAGGACAAGATTTTTTTGTGGTAATGAATGTTACGCCACATATGCTGGAAAATTGTGTTAAACAGCGTAACATTAAAACTCATTATTTTAAACTGTTCCTAGTCTGATCAATGGCAGACATTGGCAAAAATCTAGAGATTGAATTCCTGAAATCTTCCTGAGATTACGTTCAATGGGACGGCACACACCAAAACGTCTTGCTTATCAGCAGAAACAAGCAATCAGCTTGTAACCAGCACACTCTGCCTTTATTGCTGAGGGACTGATGATAACAAAGCTTTAACAATAGGAAGTACAGGACTCAGATCAGCAATATAGAGGCTCAATACACAAACACACACTTCCCTGTTCCCTATCTCCATCCTGCCTTCACACTCAACTGCTCCACTTGCAAAATAAGCAGCACAGAAAGCATTACCCGTATTGATTTTTCTAGCAGTCACTAAAGCCTCCCACTTAAAGCTTTTACTCTTTCTGTGCTCTTATTTCATGGCAAGGAAGCAATTTTGCTTTAAAAAGCGAAGAAGAAAATAACGTCATTAAAATGAAAGTGACAGTCATCCGCTTCATCCCAAATAATGAAAATAATGTTAAGATTCTGACCACAACCGCAACGTGATTATCAGAAGATGTGCATCTTAATGCTGCTTCATAATTATGATATACATTCAAGGGCAGTGCCATTTGCAAAATTACACATGAAATCAGCCTTCTAAATCATAATGGAGTCACATTTTGACACTAATGTAGAGCTCCAGACCAAGGGGAAGAGGCGCTTTTATTCTCTACTGGATCAATTGATTTATTACAAGGACTGTCGTGCAGTCGCAATGCCTCTAGTGGGCTTCAACCCATGCATTATCCTTAAAATCAAATTACGTATACAATTAGGAATAATAGCCAGATTGAAAGAGCCATCTAACATTTCAGTGACATTTAAGAGCACGACAGAGGCAAGACAAAAGCACGGCCTTACAATTTTATCAGTTCGACTACGATCAGACAAATAAGGCTTTCTTACAAACACAGAACAAGACCATTTCTCTTTTTGTAAATAGGGTCACACCCATCCAAGACAAAGATGCAGTTGTTACGAGGGGGGCTGTTTAATTGCTTGACACCATCCAGCCTCTCCATCCCTGGAGCCTTACATCGTCGACACTAATAGATAGGACCCTCTTTATGCTGCACATAAACAATAACCACCCTATTGTTCTCACTGGCTCAAATAATATCAAGAATGCAGAGAAAAACACATCTCTAATGATATAAATCTTCAATGCATTACATTAAATTCAACTGATATTATTCATGATCAGGTAACAGCTCAAGATCGACAACAGATGTGAGCACTCACATGAACATCTATGTGACAGATGTTACACGTTGGCAGATATTCAGAGACTCAATGGAAACAACTTCTGCTATTGCAAAAACTAGGCGCTAATAACAGACTAAAACCGTAGAAGCAAAATACAACCAGATTTTTTAAACAAATAGCATACTTGATCATGTGGCATGCTCAATGGGTCTTTCACTAACCGTGCGCAAGTAATGATTTGTGCGTACGAACATTTTTACGAACAAATCATGATTCATTAATAACATTCGTTCTAAATTTTATTCTAAATTTACGAAAGTGTAGGAACAACTGAAACCACACGTACACAAAGATATCTGGGTGGTCTTCCAAACGGGTTTAGATGAAGTTTCATTTCTTAAATATATTTCAATATGTATTGGCTATATATGTAGGCCTATACACACACATTACTGTATAGGTGCCTTCCCTAATTTCATAATGACATCACCACATAACCACACATGTGACACGATTGAGTACTCCTCAAAGAAAATGTGACAGACTTACAAAACTGTTGTTTAAGATGAAAATGGCACCGTTGTTCATCAGCATTTTGTTGTTTCCACGGCTCATTAACAAAGCATTTGTACATGACACTAGTAACAATACAATTACAAATTATTTTAATAATAATAATCGCTAAAATTGTATAGGCCTAATAACAGTCTTTAGGTCTGAACACAGCCATCTGTGAAAATCAAACGTAGCTTCAAAACCCGACTTAAAATACAACTTGTTTAACAAGAAATAATGATTCTTCTCATTTTTTCACTGTCATTAACGTATGGTCAACAAGAAAATTATTAAGCCAGTAAATTAAGATAGTTGATAGGCTACCGTTATCAGCTTATTTTGAGGTAGACTCATCTCGTCGTCTGCACCTTTTATGCAGCGACAGATGCCAAAAGCTCAGTCAGTTTTTGCTTTCACTTTGACTTCCATGGAATAAGTAAGACTTCCATGGAATAAGTAAGACTTCCATGGAATAAGTAAGTTTACATGCACGCTCTTAACTCCATTATGCTTAATCCTCCCTTCTGTCAAGGTCAAAAATAAGAATGCTTATTATATTAATAAACTGTTTAAGCATAAACCGATCGACACAGCTCGATTTTTGCCCCATACCCCGATTTCTCCCGGCATGTACACATAACCTGCTTTCTTTGGGCTTATTGAAGTGTGCATATGTGATATGCTATATGACAGGAAAGCTTCCTTACTGCGCATCCAGACAGAGCGAGCTTTTTGTGGTACCTATAGGAAGGAGGACATATATAGCTAGAGCCTATCTCTGACTCATTCTTGACCCAAGAAATTAGAAAAATGTGTTCTCATCTCATGCAGAAGTACAGTAAAATGAGAGGATAATGTGTCCGGAAGTTTCCCGCTGACATTTCGAAATAATAACTAATATCGTCGATATTGCTATTGCTGTGCAAAAAGATGCAGATATACAGCTGGTTAATCAGAGGTCTATATTTGTGATAGGTTTTTGTGTGTGAACTTGTTTAGAGGATGGCACACTTGGCATTGATCGAGGACACGTCCTAGAGAGCATCATGTTTACTGAGAGAGATGAAAGGAAAGCCCTTATATGGACATGGTTTTGGCGCGTTATATTAAAATTTCTAACCACGGGCATGCGGTCGCTCATTTAGAATACTCCAAATTCATTAACGTAAGAACAAATCCATTTGCGTAATCTGCGTATGCACGCGTTGTGAATTAGTCGGCATAAATACAAATAATCCACGCAATTATTAGTGAATGAGACCCATTGTCTGCAAGGTTTATTTTCATTCACTGGCTATTTATGGTCATGTATATGTACATCCTTAATCTTGTTTATAATGTTTACCAATCCAGACTGTTTAATTTTAAAAAATGAGCTGAGTAAGACCTTTAAGTAAGACAGTTAAAGGGAAAGTTCACCCCCCCAAAAAATGTGCCATCATTTATTCACTCTTAAGTTGTTCCAAACCTGTATGAGTTTCTTTCTTGTGTGTAACATAGAAGATATTTTGAAGAATGTTTGTAACCAGACAGTTGATGGACCCCCATTGACTTCCATAGTCAATAGAAGTCAATGGAGTCCATCAAAAAAAAAAAAAACTTGAGGATGAACAACGGTCCCTTTATGTAAGTTAAGACAGTCGTAAAAGATAGTTATTTATGCAACACCATGCAAAAAAACTAACAAAAAAAACCCAGCAATATTACACTTACAAATCAGAATCTTACTGTGATGCATGAAAGCCAGGAACATGGTGATGCTGCTCTTTGAATGCACTCCATCTCTGTTAACATGTTACAAGCTAGCCGTATCTAAATCTCCCCTCTGTCAAGGTCAAAACCAAGCAGATAACTTTCAAATGCTGTTTCTACAAAGGATTGGCATTGATACTTTAAAAAATATGTCGTTGTGCATCAAGGCCAGGGAAAACCTTCCTTTTGAAGCTCATCTACAAGGTTCAAGGAATGCTCCAGCATTAAACAAGTCTCAGACCACATGAACAATATTTTAACCCCAAAACAAACAAAAAACACCTATTTATATCTTGACAACAATCTTCATCCTCACAACTGCTTCAATGATGAACTTTGAGAAGAACATTATGGATATTCCCAAATAATCCAAATGTGGATGAATGATACAAGCTCATCACACCAGCTCAAATGCTCGATCAAAGGGAAAAAAACGTAAACTTTATGGACGATTTGGTCGCTAAACGATAAACAAAGCTCTGTGAATGTGCTTTCAAGCGGATAATATCAGACAGACTCACTAACTGTCCCTCAAAACCGAGGTAGTTGCCCATCTAGACAGCATCACAAGCACGTTTAGAAAGTTTGAGCCAAGGAAGAACACTAGTTTTTGAGATTATAAAGCCCCATAATGCTGTCTGAGTGGGCAGCACACTAGGTTTTGAGACACAGCCAGAAAGACACGCCACGACACGCACATCTCTCCTCACAAGAATGCGAACAGTCACTTTCTTCTACTACACAACAATTATTATTAAATACACTGTTGTTTATTTGATCCTCGTGGGGTTTTGTATGCAAATATGTGCGGATCAGTGTTAAACCGTAAATATGTATTGGCTCAATAAACGAGAGGAGTGAAGCTAAGCTACATTTTAGCCGCAACTTTGTGTAATTGAGTTCAAAACATGGGTATTCGTTTTAAATTCGAACTGCTTTTATTTTTTGGTAACATTATCCGTTTGCAAAACTTTCTAAAATCACAACGATATATTATTGGTTAAATTTGTGTTTCGTTTGTTTTTCTCTCTATTGTGTAAAAACTTAACTTACTGCTAGCCGAGTTGCTACATAGCCAGTTAGCCATTTACATTTGCGGTTTAATTAAACCCAAATAACAATTACAACCTCAAAATGCTGCATATAACATGTTATAAATATTTTAAATATTATTTGTATAAAATGTAAATATACTTCGTTCACGTGGTTTCCTCACCTCATTCGTACAAAAATGAAAAGAAAAAACCCAGCAAGGAAACTTTTTCAATCACTTCTCAACACCCCCTGCGGAAAAAACACCATCCCTACTGGAATAAAGTTGATAAGTGACCGCTGAACCGTCTTAATCGGCTAGATGTATTATCATTAGATTGCATACCTTTCATGAAATGGTGTAGCGTCTGTCGACCTTTGCTCTGTTTAACAGACACCGACATGAAGGAGTTTTTTTTCCCCTTCTTTCCTGCCTCTCTTTCCCTCGTCTCTCTCTCTCTCACACCAGTCCTGGCGTCAAACAGACTGGAGGCGAAGCACATTAGTGCATATCCATCCGCCCATTTGACAACCGACCACTCTTCTTCCTCAGTCTACACACTGTTAGCTCAGTGCCTGCAGATGCACTTGAGATGATCAAAAGAAAGATGTCTGTGATAAATGGAGTATAGTATTATGTGAGTATGATGGTTTCTCTATTGTGGTGGCTGTAAGATGGACAACATCAGAAGGCATTTACTAAGAGGAAAATGCCTGTTCTAATTAGATTAGAAGGCACTAGGCTATATGATGACGAAAGTAATTGTAAGTGATACAGTTAGCTCTATTGCAATTCAGTTTCCTGTGCATTTATTGCTGTGTCGGGCCCCACATACAGCTTAGCCTACCTAGTATGGTTTATATGTTTCCAACAGACAGATATCATTGAATTATCCAATCAAAAATAATAATGTCATCAATACTGACAGAACGAAGTGAATAAAATAGTTAATTTACCCCTGGTTTTATGGGTGGCAATTTATAAAACAGGCGGAAATGCATTTCTAACACAGTATTTTTTTAGGCATGTTATTATTTGTATATTTTAAAACCGGCTTCTGTCATTTTATTACTTTCAACATTAGGCGCTATATGCTTATTTTATGTTATACATCTATTTACGTGAAAATTATATGACAAAAAAAACTTAGATGTGTACAGCATACAATCAAACTTGTCATGAGCGAATACTAAATAAATACATTCAGGTCCATAGTCTACTCTAGATATAAAGGCGGAAGGATACAGTTGGTTGCTATGTTATGCCTGGGCTGTCTTGAAGTTGTGCTACGGTCACGTGACGTCACGAAACTTGGCTCCACTCTGTCTGGCTTTTAAAACTTCAGTAGTGCCTCAGCCAATAGAGAGTGAGTTACGCGGTGTTTGCTTACTCGCGCTTACACACGAGGTCATATTCAAATTAATTGGTTTGCCCATCTGTATTATTGGACGAGGAGAAACATTTAGGCCTATATTAAAGTCCATAGTAGGCCATATATCTATCTATCTATCTATCTAGCTAGCTAGCTAGCTATCTGTCTGTCTGTCTGTCTGTCTGTCTGTCTATCTATCTACTAGTGGTTGTACGAATGTATCTATAATTAATATATAAGCATATCAGTTTATTATAAGTATGTATGTATAATCTAGCATTTAGTAACACCTCTAGTTCTTGGATAAATAATAAGAAAGCGTTTTAACAGTAAGTTTCACACTATATGGTGCTTATTATGATAAAGTTGCATTCGACTGACTGCACAGATGTGAAAACACCTTTAACTGACACCGAGTTTTTCTCAGGGTTTCTCTGTTTTTTTCAAGAAGTGAATGAGGAAGCATATCAGAGTTATGATATTGTCCTGAATGAGTCAAGGGGTAAGTTTGGATTCAAATTCACATGATTCACATTTATCTGAACATTCTGTTCCCCTGGTGTGATCCCACTTATGCACTCTTTGCACTGGCTTTTTTTATTTTATTTTTTAAAGACATGTCCTATACAAGATGACCCGCAGGGGTGTCACTAGGGCCATTTTAGGAGGCCCACTTAAATTTCCACCAAGGCCCCCTAAACATTTGTGATTAACTAGTATGCAATATGTACACTAATTCATGATCGCCTCAGTCCCATTGAAAGCTCCGACGGGCTTCGGGCTCGGCTCAACCCCGTATTTTAGGCTGCGTTATTCAGCTTGTTCTTGAATCTGTAGCAGTGCAGCAGGGCCAGTGTCAAAAGCAGAGGACAAGGTGTGTGCATTTATTGATAGATTATTATGATATCTGCGTCTGTGTAGTTCTTTGTCATAAATGCAGTTTACATAATATGATGCAGGAGCAATTCAAGATGGTTTCCCATTCACTGTACAATCTGGGCTTATTTATCTATTTATTTATTGAATTATAAAAAATAAAAAAAATCCTTTCATCTAAATGGCATGAGATTTTGTGTTTTCCTACTCTTGCTATACTTCATAGGCTTACTTCAGTGCAATAAAATTGCTAAATATTTGTTATAATATTCAATTTATAATAAATCCATAAGCCAATCACACTATAAAAGTAGAGTGGAAATGGCAAATTAGCTAATAGGTGGTCCTCTGCAGCCATGTGGTAATTTCATGTCATTTTCATATTAAATGTGTTTATTTTACACCAGGTGACAGTAATCCTCCACTAAAGCATGGCACATTGACCATGTTATCTCCATGAAGGAAAATGAGAAATGTAAATAACTTCTTTAAAGTTAATTTTACTGCACACGTTGTTGAAAAAAATATTTTACCCACATCTAAACAATTGCAGTACATTAATATAAATGTTGTCTATATTCTTAATGAATATTATTGAATATTAGCTGGTTATTTAAAATGAAATATTCATGGACTGACTTGATTGGTAGTGTAGAACCTAGTGTATTGTTCACCCTAGTATACAAACAATATATAATGATTATTTTTTTCAATGGGGACTGAGCCTCCCTAATATTGAAATCCTATAATCGCCCCTGATGACCCATCCACTTAGGCTGACCATTGTTACACCTTATCCTTGTAGTATTGTATTTTTTTTTAATCACAAGAACACTAATAATTATAAAATAATAAATATTTAATTTTGTTATGTTTATATTTTTATATGTTTATATCAGTAACTACTATAATAAAACCTGGAAAACCAGTAGCTTCAGATCACATTTATTACTCCAATAAAATATTTTTTATTGCTCTAACATCCAGGTTTTCCATGTTTCTTGTTGGATGGAACATGAAGACACATCCTGAAGTAATCACCAGGGGTCAGTCTTTCTCTTCCAAAAAAATAAAAAAATCTCAATTTAATATATTCTTAAAAAAAAAATCTTTCAACTTGATGTAAATGATTCTTTAAAGATTTACTAAAAAAACACTAATGCATATTAAGATACAGTACTATTTTTCACAGTTAATTTTGGAAAATATTTTTGAACGACTGAAGACACCTGAAGTAACAAACAACAGTGTCAGAGGCCACACGTTTATTAAGTGGGATTAAATGAACCATTACTCTTCCTGAGTGGAGCGAGATGTTTTTTGTGCAGTTTAAGGTGATTAAGTTTAATTTCTGTTCCTGTTTTACTTTGCGTCTCCCCCTTGTCCTCGCAGATTTTGTTCATACAGGGTTCAGGCTTTCACAAGCTGAGAGTTTTATGGATACTGGAAACCTGGTCCTACAATCTGTTCTCACTGGGTGTCCTGAATGTGATATAAGGGAGCTATTGTGGGTCAAGCCCACACAGCAAAAGGCCAAATCAGAGGGCAACATATGTAGAGCAGGTCATGCATGTTGTCCAAGTCATCCACCCAGATCACAAAACATCTGTGTCTGTCTATAAAGACAGAAGAAGGACTTATTCTTTTTGCTTTCACACATCTAAACAGTTTGTCTCTTTTATGTCACCGCCTTTTTATGAACACTGAAGCTGGCTGGTTTCTGGTACTGTAAGCCTTTCAATCAATGAAAACTCCCTCTATCACTCAAGCTAAAAGAGAACAGCTGCATGCAATACAACAATTTAATTTGTAACTCATGACTAGCATGAAACGACTGCCATAAGTTCCACTTATGTTTGAAAGTAAGCTCTGACTTCATTGTGCATATTCCAAGCAAGGTTTAAGTTGCCAAACAAAGACATTCTGGCATGCTTAGTGTCTCTGTAAAAAGAGAATAGTGTCTGTGCTGTGGTTGTACTTGATCTAACCCTTAAAAATGACTGTTTGGTGTATAACAAATTAAATCATATTTTTGACTTGAATAGAACCAGTAAATGTAGATGTGACCAAATATGAAGCACGTTTGTGATATACAGAGAGTGAAAGAACACATTATATTGAGCCATCAATGGCCACACATGTGCTTTCCATTAGAAAGGAGATATATATCATACAATAGCCATGCGTAGGTGTTCTAGAAACATTTCTTTTTCAATTTGAGTGGAGAGAATCGTAAATCACCACTGATATCGCTATATAACAACACTTAAACTGGTTATCTGATTGATTTAAATGCAGGCGGTCAAAATAGTGGACAAATCATGTCTGATTTCTCTGGACTGATACTTAAGGAAAACAGACATCAAATGATTTATAATGGTCTCAGGCATATAGTGTAATCCTGGATTTAATACAGATGTAGACTTATTAGACTTCCGAAGTGTTGTAATGATTTTAACTTCGTGGTTAAACATTTCTTAGAGGAGATGAGCGTATCTTCAGTATTTTTTTCAGCACACCGACCTTTGATGGCTAGCTACATACTGCAAACTGTAATAACTTAACAAGCGTGTTAGCCAGCAGGTTTCAGTAGCACTAAACCTCACTGCCCTCGATCTCAGACACAAAACAGTCTGCCAGTGTCTTGCTGAGGAAGTAAAACGCTGTTGGAATGTTTCGTTTGGGCTGCCAGCTGAGAAAGGGTACTGTGCACATATGTTTCCTACTCCAGCTCTGTTGGGAAACTCGAGACATCCCATCCCAGGACCACTGCGGGATACAGAAGCTCCGTTTAACGTCCTCAAACTATTCCAGAGTGTGCGCGGTGATATAACAAGTACAGTGAAGCGAAATGGCAGGTTTAAACAACAGGCATCTTTTCATGTAAAGCCATTACGGAAGCTCCCATTGGCAGTCACGTTTTGGTTGGGATCCAAAAATGGCAGGTCTGTTCTGATACGTATGCTCATAGATGGGAGGGGATGGGGGGCAATGCTAAATGTAAATAATAAAATGCAATGAACTATATAATTATGAGATTATAGCAAATTAAATAGGTTTAACAACTTTTAAAGACCCCATGAAACGTAAATAAAAGTTTGATTGCTTTTAGTCCATGTACTAGCTTTAAGGTCATCTGTACAGCCATAAACAAAAACTTCTGACAAAATTCACCTTTAGAGGATATATGCATTTAAAATGTATAGTATTTCTCTTCTGGGAAATAGGAACAAAATATTGATGACTCATCATGCACCTCAGATTTTTGTCCAATCAGATGTTTTCTAGAATGAGAATGCCCCTCCCACACTAAAAAAAAAAAAAAATGTGTTGGATTTACATGATTTAATCTTGTGCATCTGTCCCACATGAATCAAATAAGTTAAACACACATCATTTGTTCAGAATTATGTCATTTTAAGTGAATCAATAAAGTCGTCTCAAAGTGAATTTTGTATAGCTCCCACTCATGATTCATGCATTTAATTTCATATATTCTAGTGCCACACGTCTGAATTACAATACTGCCCTAGCAAGTAATCAAACTTTTAACAAGCGATATCACACATTAGCATCTACTATGTTAAGCATTAAGTACTCCTTTAAGCAAGGCAGTTCTAACATTAGCTGCATCAGTCCACAGCCTAAGCAAATGCTCCACTCTTCTCCACAATGGAAAAACCAGTGTAATTTAAATGGTTCTAATAATTCCAACATAACTGAACATTAAACACTATTAAACACTATTAGAACCAAATTGCTTACCACAGCTATGCAGACGACACACAGCTGTACTTAGCCCTATCGCCTAACGACTACAGCCCCATTGACTCCCTGTGCCAATGCATTGATGAAGTCAACAGTTGGATGTGCCAAAACTTTCTTCAGCTAAACAAAGACAAAACTGAAGTCATTGCTTTTGGAAACAAAGATGAAGTTCTCAAGGTGAACGCATACCTTCACTCTAGGGGTCAAACAACTAAACATCAAGTCAGGAATCTTGGTGTGACACTAGAGTCAGACCTTAATTTCAGTAGTCATGTCAAAGCAATAACTAAATCAGCATACTATCATCTGAAAAATATTGCAAGAATTAGATGCTTTGTTTCCAGACAAGACTTAGAGAAACTTGTGCATGCTTTCATCACCAGGGTGGATTATTGTAACGGACTCCTCACTGGCCTTCCCAAAAAGACCATAAGACAGTTGCAGCTCATACAGAACGCTGCCGCCAGGATTCTGAGCAGAACCAGGAAATATGACCATATCACACCAGTCCTCAGGTCTTTACACTGGCTCCCAGTTAGATTTAGGATTGATTTTAAAGTATTATTACTGGTATATAAATCATTCAATGGCCTAGGACCTCAATACATTGCGGATATGCTCACTGAATATAAACCCAACAGATCACTCAGATCATTAGGATCACATCAGCTAGAAATACCAAGGGTTCACTCTAAGCATGGCGAATCTGCTTTTAGCTATTATGCCAGCCGCAGCTGAACCAGCTTCCAGAGGAGATCAGATGTGCTCCTACAGTAATCACATTCAAATCCAGACTCAAAACACATCTGTTTAGCTATGCATTTACTGAATGAGCACTGTGCCGCTGTTCGTCCGACTGTTTGTACTGTACTGTATTTTATTTTTCTCAACTGTTTTAATTATTCTTATTTCTTTTTATTATTTTAATTTCTTCTATGTAAAGCACTTTGAATTGCCATTGTGTATGAAATGTTCTATATAAATAAACTTGCCTTGCCTATTACACACTTATCAAGTCTCATCCTTTTCTCATCTTGCTCAAAAACACATAAAATAACAATAGCAAAGCATGCTGGGAACTAACAAGCACCGCCCAGTTTCAGTTAATGTGACACAAATCATTAATGTAATCCCAACACAAACGGATTAAGTACACTTACATTTTACATGTTTAAGTGGACTGAACATAATCAAATTAAGTTAGGACAAATAGCAATTGTGTTGCTGGAGCTCATTTTAATTAACCAATTTGAGCAAGCGGCAAAAATATATATTTTTCAGTCATTACAGAAGCTCCCATTAACTGTCTCATTTTCAGATCCCAGTGGTTCACTGAATATATATATATACAATATATATATTGTTTTTAGTTTTACAAAAAAAAACCAATATTGATTCGGGTGATGTTTAATGTAAAATCCAGGTCTGGAAGCAAAATAAGCCACCCAATGCTGGTATATTTTGGATTGATGAAAATGTGCTTTTAAGAAAGAAACAGGAAACATAAAGAACTTCTTAAGTCATGAATAATAGGAGTAAGCAGACTTTTAAATGATCATCTGAGTGAGACTTTTAATTACCACACAGATTAATCACGTTATGACAATCCACCACATTGTGAATTCAGCTCAGTGAACTGACAAATTGGCTTATAACAGACAGAGCAAACTACATTCAAGGGCACTGACTAGTTATGTAAACTATAACTCTGTGGCTACAAAATGGTCATTTTGTTATGAAATATGCCGAAAGGGATCTTTGGTTCTTTACAAAATATCTTTGATACAACATGACAAATAATCTGCACAAGTTACAGGTTTTACATTGTAGATCATGAGAAATGAAGACATACATTTGGTCTGTGTTTTCGTGTGCCCAAATAGCATTTGTTCCAGCTTAAACCATGCAAACATGCTACAGGTATATCAAATACAACAACCAAAAACAATAAAAAGAAATACAAAATGGTAATAAAAAGTGTTGAACCAACATCTGATTCAAATAATTCAGACTGAACGTCCAAGACGGAAATTGAATGAATATCCAAAACATATGAAGTACCATAACAAATTGCTGTCATCAAGTTGTGATATAAAAAAAAAAAAAACATTGCTGTTCATTCAAGGGTCTTTGGCATGTGAAAAAGTTACAATGCTTTGCAATGCAAACTGTTTTCCATTTTCAGAATTCTGTATTTTGTTGCCTGAATTGTCTTAGTCTTCAGATTATCTCTCCACTGCGCAAAATAAGACATTGAACTGTGTGTTTCCTTCTTCTTAAAGTGGTGGAGGTTCAAATGAATTGCAGTTTTACTTTGCAGAGCTACGTTTACTGAACACGAGACATTGCTTTGCTGCTCTGGCTTCTCAGGACCTTCTGGAAGAGATCATCTGGAACGTGACAAGAAATATATTAAGATTCATTATTTTTTACATCTCAATACAATCACAAGCAAAAGATGAAATATATCTGACTCTTTATTTATGTGGGGGTAAAAAAAATTACAATTAGTGAACAATGCATACCATTTTTCATTACATGAGTCCCAGCCTGGGATGGAAAAGTGAGAAGAAATATTTCATTTATTTTGACAATAATTTATATTTATAAAAAATGACATTAAATAGAGGCAATGATCTATTGGAATCAGTTTATGACATTATACTAACCCTAACAGCAGAGGTGCGTCTGACTGTCGAGCCTTCTGCCTGGTCACTCACAATTTTAGGAGCTAAAACAAAGTGGCACATCACACTGTTATGAAGCTCTGAAATAAGATATTTTTATTATCAAAATGTTTAAGAAATTGTGTCTAATGGCTTACGCAGTGGCTTTATGATTACGTCAACAGCATGTACAACTCCATTGGTAGCCATCAGATCACCCTCCACAACAGACACCCTGTTCACGTACATGGTGGAGTTACGCTGAAAGTCATACAAAAAAGAATGAATTCATTATCAGATGAAATCAGGAATATTTTACTCATAAATGAATATTCTTTTTTTTTTCTCTCCAAAAGGAGAATTTTAAAGAATCTTCAAACAGACCTTCTCAACAGAACGGCAGTTATGAATCTTCAATGTGAAGATTCAGCAGATTCATTAATTCTTTAATGATTCATGATTTTGTGCATGTAACAGCATACGGTTTCAACTGTGAGTAAATAATGACAGAAATTTTATATATATACTCTACGGTTCAAAAGTTTAGGGTAAATAAGATATATATATATATATATATATATTTTTTTTTTTTTAAAGAAATTAATCCTTTTATTCAGAAATTACAGAAATTGTATATTAAATTGATCAAAAGTAAAGACCTATAATGTTGCAAAAGATTTCTATTTCAAATAAATGCTGTTCTTTTGAATTTTCTATTCTTTAAAGAATCCTGTAAAAAGTATCATAGTTTTCACAAACATATTAAGCAGCGCAACCGTTTTTCCAACATTGATAATAATGAGAAATGTTTCTCAGGCACCAAATCAGCTTATTAGAATGATTTTTGAAGGATCATGTGACTGAAGAATGGAGTAATGGTGCTGAAAATTCAGCTTTGCCATCACAGGAATAAATTACATTTTAAATTGTAATAATATTTCAAAATAATACTGTTTTACTGCATTTTTTATCAAATAAATGCAGCCTTTGTGAGTATAACAGACTTCTTTCATAAAATTCTTGAACGGCAGTGTACCAATATGAATATATAACCTATATTCTACTTCTATCGAAGATACACAATCTAAAAAGCATTTATTTTCTTCACTCAATAATAAAATTGATTGTACTCACAGTGCCTAACTCCAGTTTATCGCCTGCAAGGGGCTTCATTCTGGTGTGTGAGGTCACAGCGCCGCTGATAAGGAACTCGTCACCAATGTGGTATTTCAGAAGGTTTGCCAGCTCCTTGGGGTCTCCTATGTACAACATACAATAGCAGTGAAACAACAGATGTAAGTATATGCTGCACATTCACAAACACTTATACTGCTGCCTTACAGAATTCCCAAATCTGACCAGCTTGTGTGTAATCATGCACTTAACATCTGTTTTATGAACACATATGGTGAAACAAGAGTGGCACTTGAAAGACATTACTCATGAGTTTGTTGAGGTCGGCGGGGGGCACTGCACTGAAAGCTGCATTGGTGGGGGCGAAGATGGTGTAGGTCCCTTTTTTGTTCAGGAGCTCAGTCAGGCCTGCTCTCTGAATGGCGCCAACCAAGGTGCTGTACGGATGAAAGTTCATCAAAGCACATTATTAGACTATATCTTCAGGCTATAAAGACAGTTAGACTGACAGCTCAAATTCCACCCAGGTCATCAGAAATCTGAAGAAATTACAGCCTCAGGTTTGAACATGCAACTACATTATCATTATGAAAAAAAAAACATTTGAGAAACTGACATTGAGGTCTTTGAATGTGGATGAGAAACGGCAGCTGCATATTTCCTTTCAATAAGACTGTGAAAATTACACCCTTTATGGTGGAAAATTTTTTCTTCTAGTTTTTTTTAATAGGGCATTTCGTGTAAAGCACCACTGATGTGAGGTTAAATCTTTTGTACTGAAGTTCATTCTCTCCAAATACCTCTAGATAGGCTTAAACAGTCATTAGCATCTTATTTAAAAGGAAAAGGAAAATCCTATCATCATTTACTTAACCTCATGCCATTCTAAACACGCTTTGTCTTGTGTGGAATACAAAAGGTGAGGTTTTTTTTTGTGCATTTTGTCTTATTTCCATGTAAGGACAAGGTCGTTTGGGTGTCAAGATCCAAAAAGTAACTGTAAAAACATCATAAAAGTAGACTATACGACTAAAAAGCTGTGGTGTGCTGGTGTCTTTTGACAGCAAACGCCATTTGTTCTCCTGTGTCTTCTGACCAAATGCTATTTGGTTTCAGAGCAACAGCGGAAGGGAAGATTTAGTGAATAACGGCGAAAAATCCTGTCATCACTTACTCACCCTCAAGTTGTTCCTAACCTGTTTTAGTTTCTTTCTTCTGAGCACAAAATAAGATATTTTGAAGAATGTTGGTAGTGGTAACAGGATAGTTGATGTAGCCACTGACTTCCATAGTAGGGAAAACATTAGGGATGCACGATATTGCATTTTGGCCGATATTCGATATGCCGATATTTTCAAACTAATTTTGTCCGATGCCGATACCGATACCGATATATACACATTTTCCCCCTGATATATTTACACTTTAATTTTACTGAAGAGAAATCCAAGTCTCTCTCCTGTACTACCTTTACTGTATTACACTCATGTGTTGTAGATAAGGCAATTTACAAGACAAACAAAACAACATTTGATTCTACCATAAATGTATAATTTTACAAATGTAGACAGACATTCACCCCTGAAAAATAGGTAAATTATTTATGCCATTGCCACAGTTTATTTTTAAGTTCAGACATTAAACTTCAGTCCTTAGAAGTAAAATAAATAGAAAAAAAAATTCAAATACATTTTTTTTCCTCTTCTCCTACTTGAACAGGCTAGGTCTACCAAATGCTCCCCTGTTTTCGGTGCTGATGCGGTGGTGACCCGTTCATGTACTGTAACATGTAAGGGTGGCGCTGCCAATAAAGCAGTGTTGGGAAAGTTCACTTTCTAACGTACATGAACTAGTTCAAAGTTCAGTTCACAAATTTTAAAATGAACTAGTTCAGTTCATAGTTCATATACTCAAAATTTTGAACTAAGTTCACAGTTCCAAAAATGAACTAGTTCATAGTTCTTTTTTTCCATGTTGTTGCGAGATATTATTTTTCAAAATGATTACCACAGCCCCCACAGACAATTATTTTATCAGTTTTAACACTGAAGATATGCGTCAGATTTTTTCCCATCTTCACCGACCTTATCATAAAACTCGTTTAAATGATCATACGACGCCTCCTTGCTGCTTTTTGTTTTGATTTGTAACGTAAGTGATGAGTCGTTCATGAAAGACTCGAGGTGAAGTAATTATTTATGTTCCCTGTAAACGATTTTTGACTGCATTATAATGATTTCTTAATTCAGAATATGATCAAGATTGCGTAGGTGGATGTGTTCGGGGAATTTGCCAGTTAATAGTAACATTTAAAGCCCCTTAAATGAACGAAATGACTCGAAAAAAGATTTGTTCATTTTGATGAACGAGATCGAACAAGAGGTCGAACACGGGTGGCTGGTGTTGCCAGATTGGGTGTTTTTTCCGCTACATATTAAGGGCGGTTTACGGTGGGTTTTAGCCTGGAAGGCTTTATAGAAATCTGGCATCCTACTGAACGAAGTTAAACTGAGAGAGCGTGCCGTTCACAGACACCAGAATGAACGAGTTCACAGTAAAGCCTGTTTTATGCTTCTGCGTCGAACTGCCGCCGTAGCTACGTCGTAGGCTGTGTGTAGCGCGCGTTCCCTACGGCGTACCCTGACGTGCACCTCTCCAAAAATGTAACAACGCGTCAATTCTACGCGGACACAAGCGCTGTGATTGGTCTGCCAGAACCCCTCCCTCGGGGTTTCACACGCTCCCTAGGTACGCGTCAACGCGGACAACGACACAGAAGTATAAATTAAAACCAACACGTTGCCTACGGCGTATAGGCTCCGGCGTAGGTCCGACGCAGAAGTATAATGAGGCCTTAACGTTCATCAGGCAGTAATGCGGTACGTTCAGTTCACGTTCGCCCAAAATATGAACGAGTTCATGAACTATCGTTCAATGAACGCGTTCAGGCACAACACTGCAATAAAGCAACTAAAAGTTGTCACAGAGAAGCGCAAAAGTAATGATTATGAATATGTCAAATATAGCAAGGAGACATTTTAATTGTTTATTAATAAACAAGTGTTTTCTGTGTCGGCTGCAAAGATGAAGTTGACTGACTCGCGATCTTCGGAGTAGGCTCGCGAGTCAGTCAACTTCATCTTTGCAGCCGACACAGTGAACGCGCCAGGGAGAAATGCACATTTCGGATTACATAGTTTTCTTTCGTTTTGAATTGTTATGTTTAAAAAATATGATTTCAAACGTTCTGTAGATAATAGATATATTTATCAGGTCTGTGAGGCAAGTAAGCTATATGCTGAGTTTCGTTTCATTTATGAGACGAACTCCAGTTCACGCGCGCGCCTCTGTGTCGTGATATCTATTATCTGGTTTACTTATTATTTATTAGGCTAAATCCTTTTAGAAACATTTTTTTAAATTAAGATACAATTAATACAAAACGAAATTCACTTAGAAAGGCTTTGTGCTTTCTGTTTGAGGTCTCTGTGGAAGTTTTAAAGCAGTCTCTATCAGTGCCGCTTTCAGAGCTTCACGTCTGTAACCGAGAACTGTCACTGTTTTTCCTCATAAATGCCAACACGAAAAATAAAATAAAATGAATATTTTATGCTCTGTGGAGAGCATAGTAGCTTGGAGAGTTTACATTAGTAAGCTACAGGACATCGTCTTTCGAAACATGACCTGCACGAAAGAAAAAAAAAAAATACTGCGGCATTCTACCCGCACTTGCGAATGCATCTCTGTCCCCAGCACATCTCAAACCAAACTGATGCTCATGCTAGAAATGCCTCCACATGTTGGAAGTTTAAGTTGCTGGCACTCATGCTATGTTCACGGTCGTCACGTGCACATAGGAAACACGCCACCCTATCGGCAAGGCTCATCGGCAGAAATATTCATATCGGCCGATGCCGATGATGGTCATTTAAAGCTTTTATCGGCCGATACCGATGTTGTGCCGATATCATCGTGCATCCCTAGAAAACATACTATAGAAAGTCAATGGGGACCAGCAACTGTTTGATTACCAACAGTATATTCTTTAAAATATATAATTTTGTGTTCAGCAGAAGAAAGAACAACTTGAGGGTGAGTAAATGATGTCACAATTGTCATTTTTGGGTAAACTATCCCTTTAAGACTTCATTGTAAGGAGTTTCCTTTGAATATGTTTATGATCTTCTTACCTAAAACGATCATCTGCCTTCAGGACGTCCATAACAGTTCCCATGGGGGGTGCCAGGACCTTGTCAACGACGAACATATTCGCATAGCGTCCATTTTTGTCATGGGCAGCAATACAAGCATTCTCAATGCACAGGTTCTGCAACGTCCAAGCAAGTGAAATGGTTAAGGTTATTGGTAATACAGATCAGCACATTTGTTTCAAAGCTCTCTTTTCTCACAAGACTGATGATGCATGAAGTGGGCTGTGGAAAATGTTAAGGTGATCCAAAGGAGAGGTTTCCGGTGGTCTGGGAATTCCATTACAAAGCAGAAATGTGAGAGCGCAGACAGAACTATACCACCCTCGCTGCCAGCTACAACATGGCTAGAAATAAAAAACGTGGCTCTTATGTGTATTTGATGGATTGACATTTAAAGACTTACATTTCTGAACACAAACACTCTCAGTTTCAATCCACCAAGAGTCTCCAACTCCTGCCCATGGTAAAGGCTCTTGGAGGAAAACCTCTCCTTGAGAATGTGGTTTCTCAGCAGTTTCTTCATGTCGGGTGTCATGGCCAAGCTCTTGTCTGCACACAAATGATACAGTTACAGTTATTTCAGAGTTTCTTAAAGCTCATTTGCTAGATTAATGAAAATGGAGTGATCCAACCTTTAAAAGCATCATCCAGTGGGGCTAATAAGGTCACAGCCTCAGAACCAATGAGATGATCAGTAAGACCAGCATCTTTAAAAAGCTTTGAGGCTGTAGTAACAACTGATCCCTCTGCAAGCTCCAGGAGGGTTTTGGCTAAAACAAACAAGAAAGCACAGTAAAGCATTGAATACAACATGCTTAAAAAGTCAACTAAAAACAAAAGTGTCCAAGATAATACCGAAAAAAAAAGAAAAAAATTCACCAGATCCACCATCCAGTGACAGTGACACTAATATTTGATTGCGTTAAGTTCTTGCTCTGCAGTAAATCACTGAGCCATTTCAAGTTTTGCTGATGATACTTCCTATTCTTTTGTTTTCTGCCTGCGGTAACTATGAGTGAAACAACACTTTATCATTGTGAATCAGACATTGCCACCTTGTCGAATAAAGGTGAACTGCACTTATTTAGTCATCAAAGATTAAATTAATGTTGTGCAGAAAAAAATATATACTTACACTGTTACACACCTGGGGTCTTTAGCGACCCTATACAAGTTTTACAAAAAATGAATGGGAAAACAGGCATTCTTTAATCATTTTTTTTCTTTTTATATTGTTTAGAATTAATTGATTTAGGAATACTAAGAATGTTGATGTCTAACTTCAAAAAATGAATGAGGAGGAGGGTAGTGAATGACGTCCCAGGTCACTAAAGACCCGAGGTATGTGTTTAAGGGTTAATAGAGCAATAAAAAATAAATAAAAGTGTCATGACACTGACCATAAAACAGCATCTAAAAGTCTCCTAAAGATCATACCTGAGTCAGGGATGAGGAGTTCATTGATGTAGTGAACAACTCCATTGGTTCCAAGTTTATCTTTCAGCATGACGATGGCTTTGCCGTTGATGGTCATCTCTGCACCATCGCAGCCGACTTCTAGCACGGAGCCTTGCAGGGTTTCCAGAGGAGTTCCAGCCACAATGGACTCAGAGCAGTGCAAGTTCTTCAGAATGTGGTAATTCAGCAGATCTAAAGTGGATTGAGTCCAAAAAATGATGACAAGGTGACAGCACATCTCAACATCAGCACAGCTGTGCTACTGGAAAAAGACATACCATAATAATTGTTCTGGAAGAAACAAATTAAACTGCTGTTGCAGTATCTGGGAGATTCACGAGTGCACATTATTACTTACAAAACGTTTGTCTTCGTAATCCTTTAGCAAAATGTAATAGCTTTCTTGGCTTCTGAAATTTTTTCTGTTTGGCCGATGTTACAAATGAATCTCTCTTACCTCCTCCCACCACCTGGCTCTAATCTGGTATGCACTATAATGCCAACTTTTTACAATCCAATCACTTCCCAATGGATAAAATTAGTTCCACTCAACATTTTTTCTCATAGAATATCTTGTTTCACTCAGAAATGCATCACATTATGGAAGTAAAATGGGTTGTGACAAGTGCCTTATGCTGAAGAAGAACAAAAGTACCTTTAAGAGCAACAGGATCTCCCAAAATCCTGTTCAGTGTTTCTGAAGGAATCTTCTCAAAGGCTTCATTGGTAGGAGCAAAGATGGTATAGGTACCCTCGCTCTCCAACAGAGTTGTGAGACCAGCAGCAGCAACGGCAGTCTAAATGAAAAGGGAAAAAGTCATTCAATGTACTTTGTACCATTTATACTACATTTAATTGAATGCCTATTGAACCAGTAAACTCCCTCAATCTACCCGTAGAGTGTCCAAGTCATCATCGATGTCAATCAAGGAGTTGACATTGTTCGTAATGGCGGTGATGACTTTGTCAACAACATGCACAATTCCATTGGTGGCATGCTGGTCTGTCTTCACAAGTCTCGCACAGTTCACTGTCACAATCTGCAACAAAACATATGGTTTGGTAATGTACAGACAAATCATTTGTAAAAAAAAAAACACTTTATAAGTATACAGTAATAAAGTACTTACAAATCATGAACAAACTATTATAGTTTATTCATGGTTAAAATATTGTAGTCGCAACATTGTTAATATATTAACAGGTTATATACAAATAATGAGATCTACATTCATCGTCACTGTAAATAACACAATTATTATTGTTTAATTAGATCGTAGTAAAGGAATTGTTAATTGGTTATTAGGAGTAAATAGTTCTTGCTTTAGATTAGGTCACGGAAAATGTGAAAATATCATTAGTTAAGTGCTTTAAACCAACCTTTATTAGACATTAATTACATAAGTATTAAGTGTTCCTTAAAAAGTTTACAAATACAATAAACACACACGCACGCACGCACACACACACACTTAATGTAATTGTACACTTTTTAAGGAACACTTAATACTTGGTTTAAAGCAATTAATTAATGACATTTTCCCATTTTCAGTGGCCTAATCTAAAGTGAGAACTAGTTAAAGTAAAAAAAACTCTAACTCTTTACATATGGGCTAATTAAACAATAATTTGGTTAATTACAATGACAATGAATGAAGAACTCACTATTTGTATATAACCTATTAATATATTAACAATGTCGAGACTATAATATATTAACAATGAATTCACTATAAACTAAGAGTTTGCAAATGATTTGCAAGTACTTTATTACTATATACTTATTATAAACCAAAAACGCTAGTCAACATAGTATTAGCGAACTATAGATAAAGTAAACAACATATTTCCAGTGAGAAAATCGAAACAAGACTTGGTTAAAGCAGCAAACCGATTCATTCACAATTGACTTACTCCGTTAGAATAATGGTTGATGTGAACATCAAAGTCCTGATACATGGAGGAGAATGAAGAGCCATGCTTGAGATCGTCAGAAGTCAAGCGTCTGTTGATCATGTGATAGTGCAGAGCGTTGAGGAGTTCAATGTTGACGTTGCTCACCAGGGCATCCAGAATTTCCTACAGCACATTGAGCTTATCTTGATATTTCTTGTTATTTTTACAGTTTGGTAGACAATACATAATGTTTTCTGGGAACTCTTTGCCTACATAGCCTGAATACGACAGGCTATGAACACTTTGTTTGTTCTACATGATCTATGGAGACGCATTGCTGGGAACTCACAGTGGGAAGCGCAGCCCAAGCCTCATTGCTGGGAGCGAAGAATGTGAAGCTGCCGGGTCCTTCGATCTCCTCCTGCAATTTCGCTCTTTCAGAGTACATCTTAGTAGTAGTGGCTCCAACCAACCCCAGGGTTTTATAGATGTTCGCCAGAGGTAAAGCTTTGAAAAAAAATCACGTTTTTATTGCTATATCATAACAAACCTCTTTTAATGCATGCAATTCTATTTACATACCTGCTGGACAGCCTTTTTCTCCAATGGCCCTCTCATAGCCAGGGCAGCACTCATAGCTGATCACCCTACAAAAAGATTTAACAAGGTAAAAAAAAAAACTTACTTGCTCTACACTTCATTGAGTTTTACAGAAGATTCGGTGCAGATCCCATTAGAAATGGGAGTCCTTCAAAAAAACGTCTGCAGGAAATCAGGTCTATATTTCTCTCTTTATTATTGCGAGGGCTGAAGCAGAGACAACCAACGCACTCCTCGACGTGTTTTAAACTGCATGGCTTAAGCTATACTGTACTTCTTCATTTTCATTTTTGCCAGATACTTCCATGATAAATAAGGTCTGTCCTTGAGTTGGTCTTAGAGGGTCATAAAATCTAATTTCCTTTAGATGCAGAAGAATCCAGAGGCACAGTTTGGGCCAGGGGGAATCTCCTGAGAGGGAACTCTAACACCAGTATGTCTGCCAATAAAAACAATGGGAAATTCCTAGGAACCACCATACAAAGGTGCAAGAGATTGACATGTAGCTTTTCCTTAAATGTTTCCATTTCAGAAAAAAAAATTATGATCACTTACTAATGCGGTTAATCTTTATATACATAATCATTTTAGGTCGCTACTAATAATGCAATACTAAAAAATAAGTCAGTGTTGACCTGTTTTGTTTGTTTGTTTTTCTAAGAAATAATTTCATGAGTGTGAGGGTTAAATAATGATCACTAAATCCCTTTTAAAGCCTAAAGACTTAAAGGTAAAATATGTCTGTGCTTATTTTAACAATATGCGTATGCAACATAAGAATCTGCTATTACATAGCTTTCTTGACATATTATAAAACAACTCTTTGACTTATTTGTTTAACATATTTGGCGAAGAATCCTTGAGGATACATCGATGATGTGGTATGAGTGGTATGACCACTTAGAGACAAAGTCATTTGAATTATATATTTTTAAAGGTTGCCCACATACCAGTTGCAACTAAATGTTAGCATACTAGCTTGAGTGACCCACAGCATCTTAAGAGTGTGAGAGTGGAAGACTAGAAGGCAAATCTAAACGAAGACAACAATCCTGACATTCAGGCATGGGGTAGACTTGTAAAATGCACGGAAGAGGAGAGCAGACTGAACTGATTATCAAAACAGATGGTAACTCAACTCCTGTTTGTCTTCTGCCAACATAAGCAAAGATGGTAGCCATGGATTCTGACTAAATAAACAGCTACGCCGCATATTGTGCACTTTCAAGTGGTGTGACAAGAGGTTCCCAGAAGTATTGTGAAAGTTGTATTATACTTGATTATGTTGAAATCTATTTTCAGTGTATGAATGGTCAGCTGATTTATCATTTGCGTCTTCTAAAACATCTCACTTCCCATATATAAAGGATATGAAAAGTGACAACATGATTTCTCTGATAACTTCTTCTTAAATTGGAAAAAGCAGATGACAACAATCATTCCTAATTTGATTAAATATCTTAATAAATTAATTATATCTTTAAAAGGTTTGCTGAAGTTATCAAACCGTTATATATCAAAATAAAGCCCCTGAACCAGGTGTCTAGCAAAAAGAGAGCACTAGGGAGTCAATGCTGAAGAAAGTTATTAGTCTCGCCTCAAGTGACCTGGAAACATCATGTTCCACAGTACTGACCTTTATAAACCAGTCATACAAAGAGTGCAGTTATTCCCACAAAATTCCTCCCAGCCCAAAACCTCAAAACTCTGTAAATCAAGTGAACTTCAGTGCACAGAACACAACCTTGGGGTTTCCTGAGGAAGGTACATCCTTTACTGCAAGACTTTCTTTTCTTTCTTTTTTTACACGTCAAAAAACTCCTTGAGACCTGGTCAATGATTTGTGTGCATTTGGGGATATAACGCCTTCTACAGGACTCCCAACTGAAATAATTTCCTAGAAGCAAGCGCCCACATCAGCTCTGACTTCCTTCTTGCTTGAGAATTGCTATGAAAGAAACTCTGTTTAAAAATGCGGAAGATGAATAAAACAAATCCTTCTCTATCTCAAGATTTCGCTGTACGCTATTACATTTTGTTCTTGATCAGAGTTGCCAAACAGACAGCTTTTAATCAAGTCTTAATCAAAGTCTTTCTAAATGATCTATGCTAACATCCTTATATTTCCAAAATGGGAAAAATCGTGTCACTCTTTCACAGCATTTAATTTTTTATGTACTGCCATCCAAAAGTTGTTTTTTAAATAAATGAATGCTTTTATTCAGCAAGGATGCATCACACTGATCAAATGTGAGATTAAAGACATTTCTAATGTCACAAAAGATTTCTATTTCAAATAAATGTTCCTGTTCATCAAAGGGTAAAACAATTCAAACAAAAATCTATGGTTTCCACAAAAATATTAAGCAGCATAACTGAAAGTGAATAATAAATGTTTCTCAAGCACCAAATCAGCATGAGAATGAAGGATCATGTGACTGAAGACTGGAGTAATGATGCTGAAAATTCAGCTTTATCACAGGAATAAATTACATTTTAAAAATAAATTAAAATAGAAATCAGTCATTTTAAAATGCAATAATATTTCAGAATATTACTGTTTTTACTGTATTTTTGATCAAATAAATGCAGCCTTGGTGAGTATAAGAGACTTATTTAAAAAAACATTTAAAACTTTTGATATGCATAACATATGGTGTCGTAAACTTAGTAAAAAGTATAATCAGCCAGGACACATGGGATTATTCAAAACTTCTGCAACTAAAATCTCCCAAAACTTGTTGGTGCACCTAATTTAGCATGCTCACCTTATGTAAGCAACATTAATCTCTTACATAATGTCTCCATATAAACATTCCAGACTCCATTCCAGATTCCAACATTCTTAATAACCATCCATCATGGAACGTATTGCACCAAAACTTTAAACTTAACTATCCCATTAAATCTATGATTTTTATTTGTCTTTTAAAAGTATAATTTTTGTTCTTGTATTGTAGACACTGAACATGCGGTTCCTCCTGAATATATATTTGTCTGTGGAATGTTCATAACACCTTTCCCCCCTGTGGGGACATTAAGTGGCTGTCAATCAAACAGTGTTTCTACAAGTTGTAATTGTAATCCAGGTCTTGGAGCACTGAAGAGCTTTCAGACAGAAAGGCACACAGATTTGTCAGCCTCGCATTAATGCACTGTTCAGGATGTTAGGCAACTTAACCCTGTGAAGACTGAAGCCAATTACCAAGAGACATATGGTAACCATTACTACACAACGTTCTTCTATATCTACCGTCAACTTGAACTCAAATACCCTGTTCACCGTTTCATACAAAAGAAAAGAGGCCGTTACCAAAAAAAGTTAATCTGTCCATTGTGTAAAATTATAACTTTATGAGCAACGCAGCTGGTGGAAAATGGAGACTGAAAGATGTCAAAGTGTGTCATACAACAGTCATTAACACTCTAACAAGAGGTTTTCTCTTCATCACTTCAAAAGGTTGCAATTTGGAAAATGCTTCACCAAAGTCATCAGAAGCTATGAATATACGTATCTCAGGGTAATAAATATTATTTAGTACAACCACTTCAAACCGCATTGATGATGCATTTTAACTCCTCTGTGAAAACTGTGTTGGAAAGGTGATATAAGTTTATTCACATATTCATCTCTCAGCACATTCTGGCAGTTAATGCTGAAAATAAGTCATTAACTTAAACTTCAGTCTGGTTCCATAAATGTGGGGAAAAGATTCTGGTATGACACGGGTGAAATATTTTACATCTAGTTATGTCCTGAGAGATTTTTTCATGTACTTGTCAGATAGATAGATAGATAGATATCATTTCAGATTTTCAATATTAAGATATCTGTGACAGTAACTCACGTTGGTTTGCCACAGATTTTGCGGTGATACCATTGCTTGCAGTTGGTGAAGTACTTCTTATCCGTTCCTTGAATCTTCTGCATAGCACAAACATTGGGGCTGCAAAGCAAATCAAATAAACACACCCTTTTTTAAAAGCTCCATGCATTCACCAAATACTTAATGCATTGTGCAGGACTAAAGAAAAAGTACAACTTATTACTGATGTTCAAAACATCATGATATGTGCATATAAATCAGGGTCATACTTTATTTGTGCTCATTGTTTTAAATCCTATTTATGGAACACAACGGCTATCAGTCTTTAAAATTATAAATCAAAGACAAGTGTACGAACACAGCAAAACAGCCCTTACCCATGAGTTCTTCCTCTTATCCTGCTGTGCTGAAGAACCGCTTGATACGGGGATTTCGCGGCGAAAACTGTCGCGATTAATGTGATAGCCAGGGCAAACAAAGTTAAGCGTTTCATTTTGCGTCCCTGCACGCGCACTCCACAGCGGCGCTGGAAGCGGCAGTGACCCGCTTTAAATACCGAGACCCTTCGCTCTGGTGCTCTGGGAGGGGCTTCAGAGGACAGCACTTTCCCTTTACAGACACAGACACATTTCACTTAAAAGTAAACATTTCGACCATGATGATAAAGCTCTGATACATTGTAATCATAAAAGTTTTTTTGTAAAAAATAAATTAATAAATATATATATATATATATATATATATATATACACACACATTCAATTGAATGCACTACTATTAAAACAGTCATAAAAAATGTAAAAGTGTAAAGATGGCCATAAAACATTGAATAAAAACTGACCTGTTATATTCATAGTTACGATTTATGGACTTTTCTGTAAGTAACAATAAATGTAATAACCATGAGATAAAATGAAATAACCATCTGGGTTAAATGTGCAACCCAGCCTGTATCAGCGCTGGTTGCAAACACAATGTATAAAAAGCTGTACCTAATCTCAAGCAGTGAATGTTTAATGAAAACAAACTCAAAATAACACGTCTTAGAATACTGGATACAGAAATATGTAGAACAGAACAACCAATATAATACTGATGAGAACGGACAATGAACTGAACTAACTTTTGAATAACAGTTAAACTAATCAATGAAATAGAGAACAGGTGCAGATCATAATCAATCAATGAAAAACCAAACTCAACCAGGAAACGGAACCAAGACAAGTGCAAAACCCATCCAAAACAGACATTAAACCCAGAATTAGGAAGGCGCGTCCTACAAAGTCCAACAGAAGAGGGCGGGAGGGGGTTTAGGAGGTGGGTGCAGGGCAGGCACAAGGGACAAACACAGGAGCCAGGGCGGAGCAACCAACCAGAGAATCCAGGGAGGAGCTAAAGGCGGTAATACCCAGGGCGGAGATAATAGTGGGAGGAGCTAAGGTGGAATTGTCACGGTGTGACAAGTTAGAGAACAGGACTAAAGTCCTCGTGAGTGCAGTGTTATTTAGAGACCTCCAGTGGACACCCGTCTCTATTGCATCGCGAATCCGTTGCCATGGCAGCAAGGCTAATTGCCCGAGTGACAGCAGGTGTGGAGTAATTACAGATAGTGTTGTGAGAGGAACACGTATTCAGATGGGGCTTTAAAAAGAGAGAGGAAGCAGACCGTCGTGTGGTTCTCCTCCCGTGAGATACTGTGTTTGTCGGCGGGTTGTTTTGTGTTTGAGGCTGGGCTGTGAAGCGGGCGAAGATTGAAGCTGAGAAGCGGGAAGAAGAGAGTGAAGTATTTAGCAACGAAAATTGTTATTCCTCTATTCTCTGGTCTGTCTGGTCCTTGGCACGTTCCTCGAGGTGGTACCCGGTTTCCAGGGGTGGGTGTAGTCTGGCTTGGCCCACCCCGACCTGTGACAGAATCCCCAGTAGGAACCCCAGGACGAAAGCCCATGTTGGAGTCAAGGGACCGAGACGGATCAGATGTAGGTGGAGACCCAGGCAGAGCCAAAGTGCCGACGAGACCGGGTGACACAGAAGGTCCTGGAGACCAAGGCGGAGCTGTGGGGACGAGCAGCCATTGACGGGCACAGAGGTTCTAGGCAGAGCAAATGGATCGACAGTCCAGGGCAGCACTGGCGAACAATTAGTCCGAGGCGAATTCACAAAGCACCAAGCAGGAGATGAAGACCTTAAGAACTGGGCAGTGCAGGCAGGGGTTTACAAAACGTTTTTTCAAAACTGACAGACTTCTCAGGAACATCCTCCTTGCTCGATATAGGACAGGTAGACATTTCAGGAATTACTTTCTAGGCCGACGCGAAACAAGCAGACATTTCAGAAATGGCACTCTTTGACGACTCGGAACAGGCAGAGGAGATGGGAGTGGGAGGAAGGGTGAGAACACAGACATCAATAACTCAGTGCTGGGTGACGAAACAGGCTTGGTGCAGGGTGACGGAAAAGGAAGGGTGCAATCATTTTCCAAATCAATCAGGGGCTCAGAGTTTAGAGCATCTACAGCCACCTTAGCTGAAGGGACAGGGCTCCATTCCATCTTCTCATATTTCAACAGTATTCCCTCACTGACGGATGATGTTGCCGGCTCACGCACCCGACAAACTGACATGGTTGGCTCCAGGGCGATCTGGGGCTCAGGCATCGGCTCTTGGTTCGCGTCAGGCTAGGGCTTAGCGTCCGTTGGGACGATGGCTGCGGGTGGTGAACTGAATTCCTCCTTTCTCTCGCAGATGGTGAAGGGGGAACCATTATGTAGATGAACCCAGTCTAAATATTTCTTGAACGTCCCTTGAGATCTGTCTCCGGGAAGATCTCAACGCGGAGACACAACCATGCCTACCCTGAGAAGAAAAAACACACACGCTGTCATCATCATAGTGGACGAGATGGTACAAATCCAGCATGTGTTCTGTCCTGTAACCAGCAGTGCGTTTAAAAACCCAAATTGGGTTGTTTTTACCCAGCAATTTTTTTCATAGTGCAGAATAATACCTCGATAATTCACCATATTGTGATTGTACTAGTAGCATTCTTAAATAGGATGGGGTATTGTAGCAAGGGAGCTGTTTCTTATTTTTTAAAGGTAAAACAAACCTCCATTTTAGAGATTTGTTGGTTTGCATACCTAATGCTGTGAATAAATAACCTCAACTCTGACCTCTAAAAACTCTAGAATGAATTACACAAAAGAAATACAGCTATTTTGAAATTATAACGTTCCCTGATAAACCTCATCAAAATATCTTCCACCTCACTTGAACAGAACATAGAAACACTTGTAAACCGGGGACACAGTTAACGACTAGCTGAAACATTCTAAGACTGAACTAAACACATTTGCAGACTGTTTCCAATGACTGGAGCAGATTTTAAACACAGACTGTGAACACTGACTGAACGCAACTGTCTCTGACTCGGCACGTTTGGGCTTGATCAGTCGTAAGTATCAAATTACATTAATAATCGGCCTTACAGTCGTTTAGTGTGTCCCCGGCTTTAATCAAAACATGTTGGACAGCACTCCATTACTCTCAGAATTAATAAAACAGTTATCATGTCTGGTTCAGGTGTTAGGCTCTTCAAAACATTTGCACTCACTTTCATCACAGAACAGAATATATAATAATATACCGATATACTGTATATCTGAACGGACAGATAACTCTTAACCTTTTCTCCCATTTCCCTCACAATGGCAGCACAAATTGCACTACTTTTCTTTCCTTACTGGAATACTTTTCTTTCAAATGTGTTTCCAATAAGCATTTTATTGTACAATAAGGTTAAGTTTCCAATCCAGTTGGATCACATTAGAGGAAATGGGAAAATAAACACTTGATTTTTCTTTGGGTATTAAAATATTTATTAAAATAAAACAACATTTAGTTCAGACAGTTAGGCATACACTTTTACAGCTTCTTTAATCGAGTGTGGAAGTTATGTGGAGAAAGAAGAGCAAGACCAGCATTAGGTTGAGCATTTCCGAGAGTCTTTGAACCAGCCTGAGCCAAAGAGCACTTTTGTTTTTGACCTCAGGGATTTCTCCCCAGAACTGCAAGTGAAAACAGACACAATGACAGAAGATGAGATGGAGCAAGCGGTGAAAAAATGTAATAGGACAAGACAGCAGGTCAAGACCAGATTCCCGCAGAACTTCTGAAACATGACGGATCTAGTGTGATACAAGCACTGACGCAGCTGATAAATAAACATTGGAAAAATGAACAAGTAATAGATGAGTGGCGCCAAGGCCGATCTGGACTTTGCAGATGATATTGCACTAGAAGCCAGAGTCGCAGGAGAAGCTATAGCAACTTATTACCAGGTTAGAAAGATTTGCACTTAAGATCGGTCTGCAGATCAATATCAAAAAGACCCAAGTGATGCAAATGAACGGAGAAGACGAAGATCTACCGATGCCAATTATCATTGCCAACCAGCTGCTCAATGATATAGGCCGGTTTACATACTATGACAGGAAAGCAGAGCCAGACGTAAACCAACGCAATGGCAAGGCAGCCAATGTGATTCATTAGCATGTCACTCAAGATCCACCACTATATGTCCATTGTGTTACCGATGGCAATCTATGCCAGCTTGTGATGTCTGTCAGGAATTATTAAACAATAAAACAGACGAGACAGGCGTAGCGATCTTCATCCATCTTCTTTACTTTATTCACTTCCGTTCTCACAGACATTACGTCAGAACACAACACTTCAACAGTTCAGACTTCTTCTTCCACATAGTAGTCCACAGTATAATTCACTCATGAACACAACACTGAAAGACCTGTAAAAACACTGCACATTGTCCACAAATTGGACGTGTTCCACCAGAGGTGCCTCAGATGCATTTTCCACGTCACATACCACGACTGCGTTACTATCAAAGAGATTCTGCGCAGGGCTAAGCCTAAAACCCACAGACTTTCCGCCATTTTGTCTGAGCGTTGCATCAAACTGGCAGGTCACGTTCTGGGGCAATCGGAATGGATGGCGCCCAATGGACTCTAAAGGCGAGGAAGGCCAAAGAAGACCTGGCAACGTACATTAAAAGCGGAAGCGAGCCGACGTTAATTAGAAATAATCCCATGCAGCCAATCGCAACCAACGGAATACGCTTACTGCCCAATGTGCCCAGTAGCACAGAAAGACTTAAAGAAGACGACGAAGAAGTGTGTTAGCTGTTTGGGAATGTAAAAGGTCTGCCAAATTTTTAAAATCAAAGTGCATGACAATTAAAGTTATTTTCTCGTAAAAGAAAGAATTGATTCTGATCTACTGAAATGAGTTGTCAGTCATTTCATTATCACTTACTGTCACATATCTACTTAATAATGTAACACATTTGCATAATGCCAGCCAATGGTCTTCATTGGCTGCCTGTGAACAGCCTCTACTGTGACCTGCACTCAAACACTGTTGGCCTGGAAGAGTTTGGTTCATGTTGTTGACATCAGCGCTGAGAATCCACTTTGCATACATTTAAAAAGGATAAGGACTCGCGCAGGAATTGATACGGTAAAACTGTAAAACGGTAAAACTGTTACTGTTCATATCATTGTGTTTCACGTACTGAGGAAGCCTCCGGAGCTAAAATTCAGATATGGTAATAGACGTTTAGTTTCCGACACCCACTGTAAGCAGCCGACCAATCACAACAAACTAGGCCATGTGACCAATGAGAGCAGATTAGGATTGTGAAAGGAGGGGCTTAGAGAGACTGAATCTTCTAATGAACCGTTTTCTGACTCTTTGAGAAATTAGATGATGTGCAATGTATATTATGAGAAAATGTAAGTATTTTTGACTTTGGATGGATATAAACCTAGGAAACCTCCAAAACTAAATTAATTCATTGACCATTTCATCCGTATCCGACGCTTAGTGATCTATGGACAATCTCATATGCAGGAGACTGTCCATGAATTTTCTTGGCAATGATTTTTCCGGGGTTGCCAGGTCTTCCCCAAGCCTCCCCATTACATACCATACGGACAGCCAGAGCACCCAGAAGAAACCCACACAGGGACAGGGAGAACATGTAAACTCCACACAGAAAGGCCTTCTGGTTCAGCCAGGACTCAAACCAGGAGGCCTCTTTGCTGTAAGACGACAGTGCTACCCACTGAGCCACTGTGCCGCCCAAAACAAAATTGCAGCTGATTTTGACAATAGTCCAAGAGATTATCTAAAACAAACACAGTGTCAAAGCCAGGAGATGGTATGTTTGGACATATTATTGTTTTTATTTTAATTTTATTTTACAGTAAGTTCTTTAGAACTGGTACTTGGTTTATTTTGGGGTTACCCTATAAATCTAGCAGCAGCGGTTAATGACCTCTCCTCATATCCTCTAGCCCGATGCTCCATTAGCTGTGTGGTATTTAGAGAGGTGATTCCTCCTGAGTGCTGTGGGGAGGGGTTTTCCCTTCTTGCACTGTATGTGCATTAAAGTCTTACTTTTAAACTTGACTTTGTTTTTTGAAGTTTATTGAATAACAGGAATATCTACTGAGTTACACCTAAACCATAATGGGGTTATTTTCCAATTTTCTTTCTTTGCAGCGGGGATCCAGGATGCTGCATGTTACGGTAGATCATTATAACACAGATGCCTGCCACGTCAAATATCATATCATACATACAGCCTGACAAACATGTTTGAACAAGAAAGACATCAGTCTCATCAGAATTTTTTTGGATTAATATTAAGTAATAAAATAAATAAAAAATAGTAAAGTTGGTTAATGTTGAGTGCATGAGTTTAAAGGAATCTCTTTGCATATTTTATTGCAGAGATTAAATTAATCATTCTATTTTGTAGATATATCAAAATTTAAAACTTAAATAACAATTAGACGTTTAAAACATGAATAACTGACCTGCTTTGCCAAAGAGTATGTTGAGAGTTCTTAATTGATTCTAAGTTCAATGGGAAAAATATTAATCGCATACATTCTCTGGAGAGCCATTTAAAACGGACTTTTTGCAACAAACCTGCCAACTGTTTTTGAATTCTATCCCTTTTTTCTTACACAATAAACATAAATCTTTCATGTTTCCACAAGTCTTTATATTCTACAGAATGCAAATCCAGTCTCCAATTCTCATCTGATCTTAATAGCATTTCAGTGAATGGCATCTGTTTAATACACTACGTGTTCTACACAAACAATGTGAAAATCTCCAATAAAAAATGTCTAATAAAGAATATCTTCAGTAAATTTTTTTTTTTTTACAAATTCAGCATTGATTGACAGTCTAATTTACTCACTATTTCTTATTTGTTATTTCATGTCAGAAATGAAGTATGGCACATTACCTTGTTGAGGTCTGTTTCTTCTATTACTTTTTATGGCCATGTCCAGGAGTTGCCATGGGGCGTAGAGTTTAATGTTCAGCTTCAGCCAGGGAAGAGCACATTCCTTTGCACTAAAACCTCCAAAGGGAGAAGGAATACCCATTTGTCCTTTGAATTTTGATACTTCAATGCTTCAGATGCCCAGGTAACAAAAATGAGTGAAAGTGGAATTTTTATATTCCACATCAAGACATTTGATATAAATCCCTTTGTGTGTTAATTTAGTGTGAGCTATACAAGCTCTCCTTTGAAGCTCCATGCATGCGTTTCTCAGTGTTTTCCCTGCCCTTTTCACACTTTTTGAATTAATCGTTCTTTCCTTTGGTGATTCAACACTTGTGTGTCAACAGAATCATTTTAATGGATTGAAAAATGCCCATGCAGCATCCTGTATCACTGCAGCTTTCCATATCAAGTCACGGGTTATGGGGAATGGGTTACCTTAAGGGGAAACAATTAAGTGTGTTTTTCCACTCTCTTTGGGGTATACCAGTGGTCTCCTTACTGTCTAGCATTACTTCCTGTTTCCAAGATCAGGTTAACTGAAGCCAGAAAACAATTTAGCAAGAATACAACACTGACCCTAAAAACATTTAAAAAGAAAACATCCAAAATGGACATGAAAACAGTGAGTTACTGGATCTTGCGGTATATGAAAGTAAAGAATAACAGGTGGCTTTGTATATTGGAGCAAATTCTCATGGTTACACCATAAGTTGCAAGGAATCCATGCTATAAACAATCCGAGAGCATCTTTCAAGTTGATGAATCGGCCGAAGAGGTCAGATGGGCGGAAATCTGTTGAGACAATTCAAAATGTACTTTGTTTAGTGCCCTAATGTCCTCCAGCAAGGGTCATTTTATTTTTACACATTTTTCTCGGATTACATCCTCCCACATTGTCTGTGTTTATGCCTGTATCTGAGTAATATGGCTTTTAATCGAATTTATTATAGTTCTTAATACTTCAGTGTTCTAAATACATGCACGTCATTATTATTGCTCACTTCTGTTTAGATAGAGGGGCTGTCGTACGGTGAAAAAAGTGAAACAACCGTTAAAGTGGATTATATAATTGAAAATCGTGGCTTAAGGTTTAAACCTTTCTATTTGTCCAAAAGCAAATAACACTACCAAAGAAAAAAAGACAAAAAATAATTTTTCCGAAATAGACAACATAGTGTTGATGTGCAGAACACATTGCTGACTGCAGAAATGATTATGGGTGTTTATGCATTTTTTTTTTTTTTTTTTTTTGCCGAAACGTTTGTTAACTTTATCTCCTGTCTATAATAAAAGATGTTTAGAGTGCAGACCTTTTTTTTATTTTTTTCACCCTCCTCCTCATTCATTTTTTAAAGTTAGACATCAACCATCTTATTATTTCTCAATCAATTCATTATAAACTATAACAAGAAAAAAACGATAAAATGATAAAAGAATGCCTTTTTTCCCATTAACTTTTTTTTTATTTTAAATTGTAATATTTTTGTAAAAAATAGGATCGATAACTATCTTTGATGACTGATTTAGTGCAATTCACCTTTATTTCACAAGATGGCAATGTCTGATACACAATGATGAAGTGACGTTTCACTCATAGTTACTGCAGGCAGAAAACAAAAGAATAGGAAGTATCATCAGCAAAACTTGAAATGGCTCAGTGATTTACTGCAGAGCAAGAACTTAACGCAATCAAATATCAGTGTCACTGTCACTGGATGGTGGATCTGGTGAAGAAGCCGTCAGCGATCAAAATGTTGATTTTGAAGATGTTGAAAAAGATAATATTGAGAATATGTTTGAGATTGTGAATATGAACCAGATGCTGAATATATTGGGAAATGAGTTCTGATGAGGACAATGATGATGGTATAAAACATCTGCTCAAACCTTTCCAAGCTCCAAAAGGTAACAAAATATGCATGTAATTATTACTCTATCAGATATTATCGCGACAGGTAGAGATCCATCCGTGATCCGGATCGCTAAAGACCCAAATTTGTAATAGTGATTGGTGAAACATACATGCATTTACAGGTTAAGGTCTATCAAATTTGTCTTTAGTAAGTAAACTGAATAAAACATTGACTACCAAAATGTTTTTACTTTTTTCCTACAGTCATAGCCGGCAAGGAGATGAGACGTGGAACCAATGTGCAGCTTAACTTTATTAAACAAAAATGAAAGGAGGAAATCCAAAAAGGCAAAACCCACAGGAACAGTGAAACCTGCAACAGATTCACAAAAGCAAAGACAATAAACAACAAGGAAAAAAAGGGAAAACTTAGAGCTAAATACACAGGATAACAAGCAACTTAACTGGAAAAAGGTGTACAACATAATCATTTACTATGGCAACAAATGAAGAGTGGGAACATTGGTGTCACAGTTTTTGACTTTGTGTTCGTTTTGCACAGTCTATCCTTATTTAAGTTCTCTTGTTTCAATTCGGTGTTGTCAGGTCTTGTCGATTGTTATGGTTGTGTTTGCTACTCCTGAGTTCCGTATACTATTAAAGATCTTCATCTTCTTTGTTGTGTTTGTTACTACACTCAGTGCGTGCCAATGGGAAACAGGAACAGAACACAGGAAAACGAGATGATACAAGCTAAAAGTCCATAAAACAAAACAGAACATAACCATTACATTTAGCTTTTGTTTGGTGAAATTAAGTTAATTAAGCCAATATAATTAAGAAACTTGGTTGTAACAAATCATCGTCTTACTCTTCATGAAAAGAAATCCATTAACAATGCAGCAACAAAAGTAGAAATATCAGCCACAATAGTGCTTTTCATAGGGGAAAATGACTGCCATGAGAATGAAATAAATTTGAGAGTCTTTGAAGTCGACACAGGATCAGGTTACTGAGGCTGATGCCTTAAGGGAAATATGTGTTCTTGTGGGCCTTCACTCTCAGGATTTCCTTAACATGTGTTATGGAAAAGTTTGATGAGAGTCACAGTACTTGCACAGTACAGGTCTAGCTGAACCTCTCAGTGTTTAATACACTTCATAACCACTTAAACTTAAACCACAATATATATTTCAGTGGAAGCTATGTTTAGACTTGTGTGAGACGAGTCATACTGAATGCCCTTGTGTGACCCTAATGGAATGAATCAGTCTACAGTGAACCCTTGTATTGCTGAGCCACATTACAGGACAGGGAAAGAGGAGACCCAGTGTGATCTCATGACCCTGCCACATGGAGGAGGAGGAGGAGGCTGAGATCATCTCAAAGCATTCCAGCAACACAGCAAAGCCTTTCTGGACAGCTGGACAGCACATAGCCTATGCGATTGGTGTGGAGGTGACCAGAGGCTGTCTAAAGATGACCGCAGAGATCATCTAGCAGTGATAAAAACAAACCCCTTCAAGAGATAATTTAATGAGCCATCATCTAAATATAAAATGGAGTGGTGAGGGGCCAATTACTGCATTGGTGATTTGTATTGTTGCAGTATGCATAGTATTATATTTCTGCATCCTAAAGAAGTGGTTCTCTCAATCTTTTTGACTCCAAGGCCTCCCATTGTCCACAACAATATTCAAAGGGCCCCCATGTTAATATGTTTCTGCTGTAACGATAAAGTTTTGTTTTAAAGCTTTCATGACTTTTCCAGTTTTTTGTGATTTACTGGATTTTTATTTATTTGCTTAATTACACTGTAAAAATGTATCAGTTGACTTAACTTAAAAAAGGAAACCCATTCCCTTAAAATTATAAGTAAATAAACTTCATGCTTAATTGAAGAAAAAAAAAAAAAAAAAACTTAATTTTTTCAATTATGCATGATGTTTATTTACATAATAATTTTAAGGCAATGGGGTTTCTCACTTTTTAAGTTACCTCAACTAATACTTGACAAAATATTTCAGACCTTGGCATATAGAAAAATGCATATTCTGATAAAAATGCCCATGATGTTATAAGAATTTTCCACATCTATCACTAGTTAAAATTAGGATACCTCATATACTCAGGTTTTCAAGACAGTGGGAACATTATTTTTTCAAAGAATTAAAATAAGAAAAATCTTGATTTTCAGTTGTTTTGTCTTTTTTTAATTCTTATTTCATCTTATTTTAAAGGTGCATTGCGCAACTTTTCATGTTAAAAATACCCGTTTTCTAACCCATACATGCTTAAACAATTGCCTGATGGGCTGAATGAGCCCTTCTCTGATCACTGCGATTGCCTCTATAATCCTGTACAGTAAAATAAATAAGAGGGATTCGGGTCGGAATCTGAGACTGGGCGTGACGTCATGCGCGTTCACGGCACGCTCATATGTCTGGCAGGTTTGTGTATGCGCCGACGCCGCCATTCTCCGTAGAAAATGGATTCTAAGAGACCGGCTTGTAGTTCATTTCAAACACCAACGCAAACTCCACGTAAGATAAAAAAAGAGAACTTTTGTCTAGTGCAACCAAAAGGTCCAAATTGGAGTCAGACAGGCGTCGGGGTAAGACGAGAGTAAACATAGGGAAGGCTTTCAACAAATGGAGAGATCTCCGGTCTGCTCTAGGGCTCAAACGGGATCCATCAGTTGGCTTTTTTCTTGATAAAAAGGTAAGATATACAGTATCCCATTCTCTAATGTCTGATACGGCCAATAATGACAATAAATGACGATCCATAAAATGTGTAATGCTTTAGCGTAAGCTAGATAAATGTACAATCGGAATAGGTTTTACTAACTTACCATTGTCAGTGATCAGGTTCAGAATGATTGATTGTGATATAAAATGCTGATATATAAGTTAGATACTTAGACACAAATTTTGAGCAAATTACTGCTTAATTACAATGTATTGCTATTGGAATATGCTACTTAGCTGATCAATAAAACAGGCTAACCCCCCGCAAATCTTCGGCGGATTAGCCTGTTTGTGTCATAGTGCCACTTGATTGTTTATTACCTTGAGACATTTGGGTGTACTTTGTTGACCGACTGTGTATGGTATGGTATCATGATTACTATTTTGAGCTTTTACAAAGTAATAACTTATATTGTTCATGAACGTGTTTCCATAATAATAGTCATAAGTGGATACAGTAAACACATAACACAGTTCAACATGGAGATAGATGGGAATAAAAAACGAAGTTTTCTACTACCCCCATTTTTTCCCTCACACATAAGTGTGTTATTTACTCAATTGCCTTTCCTTTCACATATTTTAAATTACTTGCAGATTTAAAACTTTATTACCTCTGAAGACATTATGATTGTAAACAAAAGATTTGTGCGGCTGATGCTCCTTGGGTTATGACCAGCTCGTGCTCGTGCAAGCGTGCGTGTGCGTGTGGACCGTGAGCGTGCACACCTCTGGTTGCAGTTTCGCTTGCCGCCAGAGGGGGCGTAGTTCTGCGAAAACTCAGACTCTTGCGCAATGCACCTTTAAGTAATCTAAGGGCCCCCCTCCCTCATGAGCCCCGCCCCCTTGGTTGAGAACCATTGTCTCGAAGGGTTCATTAGTGCCCTCTTATGGTTATATAACCACTTCTTATGCTTCTGATTGATATGGGCAAAATGTTGATATCAGCAAAATAATGTCATATGTGACGATTATGTTCTGTTTAGTTTAATGGTAAAATAAACTAAGACAGCCCCAACCCAGATTCCACTCCAAAATAGATGATATTCATTTCCCAAAAATGCTTTATTGTTATACAGAAGAAGAAAGTCAATAGTTATGTTGTTTCTGCACTATTTGGGGTGATCAAATCCTAAGCAAATGGTCATCAATTGAAGAATGGGAACAGATGTGGGAAACTGAGAGCCATTTCAGACAATGGGGTGTCTGAACATCATTAACATACAGACCTCAGCTGTTACAACAGGAGCAATTTCATTTACATTAGGGGTAGTAAATTGTAACAAGATAAAAGGTTTAAGTTTAGGATGTTCGGGGTTCACTCTGGCGAACCCAAGGTTCTTCATGTACTTCACTGTTTAGTTTCTTTGTCATGGTTTTCGTGTTTATGTCTGGTTCATTTGTTACTATGGTTTAGCACCTGTTCCTTGTTTCAGTGATTATCATTTCTTGTGTATATATGCCCTCAGTTCTTGTTATTGTGTGTTCATTTTGAATCACCTGTTGTTCATTAAAGTCTCTTTGTTTGTGTCATGCGTCTTTATTGTTGGATTACACAGAGCTGTGACAGTATAAAAGCCTCCAAAAATAAGACTAAAAATCAACAAACCCCTATTGCAACTCAACTGTTTTGACTCCAAGGTCCCCTTTCTCTAAAATAATAGTTGAAGGCCTTCCTATCTAAGCCAGGGTTCCCAGGTCCCAGAAAAATTTCCATTCAAAGCTGACTCAAAACCTGCCAAAAATGGAATGCTTCCCACAAAGGTCTTTAATGTATTTATTGATATAAATCACATTTAAGTGATTTTACATGTACTAGTTTATATATATGCATAATTATTTATTTTATACCTCTTCAGTTATTTAATAAAAAATCATCAAACATACATCTCTCCTTCGCCCAGTCGCTCTTTCGGCGATCCTTAAAGGTTGCCAGGTATTTATAAGGATCAATTCATATTAGTAAAAGGATTTTCATTTTTCTTTGTCTAAAGCTAAACTTTTTTCGTGGCCAGTAAATTATAATAGTAGCCACCAAGAAAAAAAGAAAACTGTGGCTCTGTCATTTTTCCAGTGACTGCATTTTCAAAATAGTCCTATTGTGCTAGACAACCGAGTACCTGGCAACACTAATCTAAGCTGCTATGTCCCTCTGCTGTAATAAAATTAAATATAATGTCAGTTTAATGTTGTACACCTTTATGTTTAGTGTTTTTTTTTTAAACATTATAATTATGATTATGTTAATATAACCAATTTGTAAAAATGTAATTTTAAGACATATTGGGGGCCCCTGGGGAGTTTGCTGAGGCCCCCTAGTTGGGAACTATGGTAACACATTTAGTGAAAAGTAATAATAAAAATATATATACTGTTTATATAATCATATATAGACAAACAGACAGACAGATCGATAGATAGATAGATAGATTAAGCAGACAGTGTACTGATACTCTAGTTCACGTAGTGTCAAAGTCACATATAGTTAGTAGTATCATTTCTAAAGTGGACCGTCAAAATAAAGTGTTACCGTGTATTTTGCTGTAAATGTTTTTCAAATTAACAAAGGAAGGGTATTTTCATTGTTAAAGCTCAAGAAAGCAGCAGACTGACAGCCTATGATTTGGCACCTGCAGTGGAATCCTTAAGACTGACGTCTCTCTTTCCCATGATGTGAATGACAATAGCAGACTGCTTAATTGAGGATGGACAATGCTTCATATGGATGACTCAACTACTTAAGTGAAGATAAACCACCCAATACCTCATTTCAGCGCACACAAAAGCCCATTTTATTATTATACTGAGCTCCAGAGTTTATGAAGGTAATTCCCAAACCTGAAATCCAAATATAACCTTATTTTATTAAAATTCCCTTAACATCCAAACAAAACAACATTCATTGTGTTTCATGACAAATGGAAGTTTCAGGTAGACTTTTACAGTTCATCTGACATTTAAAGGCCTATATTTCTTATAAGGATTAATATTTTTTGGTTGCTGGGTTCCCTGAATGTTCTGGCTACGCATTTTACGGGCTTTGAAAGAAATCTGCTTTTACAATTACACGAAAATAGTGCTTCTAGACCTGATGGGAGATGTTTGTTAAAATCCTCAAGTAGCCTACTAATCTGTAAAAAAGCAGACTTTTACTTTTCCCCTGCACAATATGCTAAAAAAAGGAGTAAGGCTGAGAAAAGCTGAGTGCGAAACAGTAGACGCTGGATTCAGGCTACACACCTGCACAGGTTAAACAAAACAGGCACGGAAAAGACATCCTTTGAATTGACAAACATGACACCTGATCCGTAGATCATCAGCCAGTCTGACTAAATGAGCTCTTGCAGACTGCTCCACCTGAAAAACGACATGTCAGTAACGTGATGCCTTACTTATATAATGCGTCTCTCCAGTATGGGACTGATGCAGGACTGAAGAGGATGCTCAAATCCACCTGCTCCATCATACATTAGATACAACATAGTAACCTTATGCGCAGCAGTTAGACTAAACTAGAAAACGAATTTTTAGACTAAAACTAAGCGGAAAACGACGATAAGTGGTGTAGACGACACAAACGAGCGGATTAGTGGCATTTATGAGAGGAGCATTTAGCCCTGCAGACACTGATCCACAGCACCGGGAGGCAAGATGCCAGTTCAGATACCGGACGACACCGATTTCTTATCTTTCCGAGAACAATGTGAAAGTCAGGATGGCTGGGTCGCCCGTTTTAACAAAGGAGTAGTGACGGTGTGGTGTAGAGACGAGGAGTGCAAAACTGTGCAGAAACTCAAGGCAAGTGCGTTGCAATGCGGATACTAGTTTGTTTACACTCTGCTTTCAGTCCACAGTGGCATCAGCGTCTAAAATGCGACCAACTCTGGTAAATTTTGCCATATTAGGCTACATCATCAGTGACTTTGAATAGTCATTGTCTGTATAAGAACAAATTGAAAAATGAATTATTATTTTTTTTGCTTAGTAAACAAAACCTTGAATGCAGTGTATGGTAGCTAGGCTATGGCAAGCTGTTTTAACATGTATTCTTTATAAATATATACATGCTACTTTTACTTTTTTAAATACTAGTAATCCAATAGTGACTAGTAGACTATCTGCTCAATTAGTCACTAGTAGATCTAATTATTTATTAAATATAAGGCCTACCTACTTTGTTACACAAATTGCATATGTTTGCCATTGAATTCAGATGGGATCTGTGGTTCAGATATTCACTTCCAACTATTATTCAGGTATTATCCATCTGTTTCAACTCTGATAATAATGAGAAATGTTTCTTGAGAATCAAATCAGCATATAAGAATGATTTCTGGAGGATCATGTGACACTGAAGAGTGGAGCAATGATGCTGAAAATTCAGCTTAGCCATCACAGGAATAAATTATATTTATTACAATATTAAATAGATATAGTAATATTTCACAATATTGCTGTATTTGATCAAGTAAATGGTGCCATTGTGAGCATAAGAAAATTCTTTCAAATAACCTTTAAAACATTTCTTACCGTATCCAATCTTTTGAATGATAGTGTACTATAAAAAAGCTAGTTTTTTAAATCAGATATCTACTTCAGCCTCAACCAGTATGGTGCATGAAATCAAGTAAGTCTTAAAAGTATGTGAAAGAGGGGGGTATACAAAATTTAGCATGTGAACCAAAGACTTAAATATACATTGCTTGTGGAACAGCAGTATATCAATGTGTGCAGTAAAAAAAAAAAAAAAAAAGGCAGACATTGTGTGTAAACTACAGTATATCTTATAAGCTCCTGAACAGTGGCTTTCCTCACAGACCTTTTCTGAGAAAATCTTAGAGAAACAAACAGAGATATGGTTATGGGCCATTTGCCCAGGGGAAACTCAGCATACAGTGAAACTGGCCAGGCCTGACTGCTTCATGATCCACAGTCTCTGAGATGAAAGACAGGTCTCTCAGGAACACACTGCACCCATGAGATGTGCTGAAAAATTAAGAGCGGAAAACTGTGGTAACAGCAGGCTCAGATGAGGAAACCTGAGCCCCTCCTGCTGTCTTACCAGAGTTTGGCTCTTTTTCTGTGTTTTTTTGTGTGTAAAAGCACTTCTGTTGACCTCTCTGACAATGGCTGAAAAGCTGTCCCAATGTGAGGACCTATATGCATGAGGGCTGTTTCAGCAACGTTTCAGGCAGGTGATGTTAAAATTATTTAGACCCGTTACGGCTGCAAAAATGAAAGAAGATGACAGACCTTCTTCAATAATTCACGCAGCTCTCCGGGGCACTGAGGCGTTCTTTTCATGAATAATTGAGCTTTGTAGGCTTTGACGACATTCCATTCATAGAGACTAAATAAAACTTGTTCCAAGGAACCCAATGGCAATGAGGAGGGACTGATCAAGCTGGGGTTGTAGGGGGTTGGCCATAAATTATTAAACCATGCCAGGGTAGAGTTGATTGAGTTACACGGTTACTTGCGTCGCGGAGTCATACAATATCTGATCACATTGCATTTTATGTATTCATGCTTACCTGACCCTCCTCCCAACCCAGGCAGAGTTAAAGGATAAGGTGGCTACAGTATACCTGGAAAAAACGCAGGTTTCACTCGACACAAGCTACATGTAAGCTTGAAATGCAAATGCAGGCCGACATGTTTAAATTTAAAGCTCCAATGTATCTCTCACTCTACTGAAGATCCTTTTATACCCACTGTTTGCTGTGTCAACTTTTACTCTTTGTGACCTGACATGGCTGAGTCACCCAGAAAGCAGGGCTTTTAAAGATAAGGGAATGAATAGATGGATGTATAAATGGTAGCTGGCCTTTGTCAGCACAGTGAAATGCTTTCATTTTTCATCTGCCCGGTAACAGAATGCATTCAAAATCTGTCAGCACTTTATCACGGAAGCACCAGAGGGAAAACTGCAGGAGATTTTTCAACGCTGAACACACTTTGTGAACTTTGTATTCAACTGCAATGGAAAAGTTCTTAAGATTTGAAAGAGTCAATGAGACTATGTCTGTTTTTCCTCTTAGATGAGAATCGTGTGCAAGGACGTGACAGCAGAGACTCTCTACGACGTCTTGCACGACACAAGCTACCGGAAAAAATGGGACTCCAACATGATCGACACTTTCGATATTGGAAGACTGACAGTCAATGCAGACGTGGGATATTATTCCTGTGAGTCACTCCTTTGCCTCTGTGTTAGAACTGAGCACCAGTGCACTTTTTATTATTATTATTAAGCCAATATTTGTGCTTACTATGAGTAAAATGTTGTGGGTGTTTGCAGTACATTTAATGATAAATATCTTTAATGATAAATTCATTGCTTTTTTATCGTTGAATAATTCTAATGTAGTGCTCTTTGATATACTGTGCATGAATATCAGCAATAATTTATAAAGAGACATGAATAAGAGCAATCAATTGCAAAAGAGTGATGAAAGAGTATTAAAAGACATACTGCAATTCTATACTGCAATAGATACCATATATTTTAAGAAAACAAGAAAATTATGTGCTAAGAATTAAGTTTTCTTTTGAGAACATCTTACATCTTGTGGAAACAACATCTTATATACAACAAGTGTTAGACTTATTGTATACCATATGAAATTATTATGCATTGGTTCAAGTTTACCTTTTTGCCTTTTCATGGCAGGACTCTAAATCTTGCCCTTGTTTATTTACAGGGAAATGTCCAAGTCCATTGAAGAACAGAGACTTCGTCACCATGCGGTCATGGCTTCCTCTTGGCAATGACTATCTGATAATCAACTACTCTGTCAAACACCCGGTATGTCTGTGTTTGGTCTGGATTGTTTGGTCTGTAGGAGCACTGGTTTTATTAAACATTTTGGCACAGCCAACAAATATAGTCCAGCACAGTATGTCAGTTGGTATGTAGGTCAGCCTTCCAGGTCTTGAGTCGCTTGAAACAGAAGAGGCCAGATCAGTGGCAAAAGTCTGACAGAGGTATCAGTCACGCTGTCGGGTGACCGAATCCCCATGTTGTAATGAATAACTACATGTCTAGTATCAACAGGCTTGTGTGTTCTTCCCTTATCTTCTCTATTTAAAATCTTACTCAGGATGTTGATTTCTTGCTTTTAAAGGGGACCTATTATGCAAAATTCATTTTACTTAGTGTTTGAACATAAATGTGTGTTGGCAGTGTATGTCCACAACCCCCCTATAATGGTAAAAATCCCCCCACTCCTTTTTTTTAATCCCCATAAATCATAAGTAGTGTCTCAGAATAAGCCGTTTGAAGTTTAAGCGCAATGCGACGTGAAAGATAACTTTGTTTAATATTCACGGGACGTGCCGTCTGACATCCAGCTCTCTGTGCACGTGCTTTGGATGTGTACGCTCAGAAAACCATATATCAGAAGTTCACACTCATATGGCTTCAAAACGCATGCAAATAAAAAACTTTCATGATGATGAAGAACTGCAATGTCATGTGAGCGATACCGCGATAGAGATGATAATCAAAACCAAACAGATGTCTTAGTTTTTGGCAGAGTATCCGAGGCACGAGCTGTACAGGCTCCGCCTTCTTCTGGACAGCGGGGTGGGGAGCAGCAGCTCATTTGCATTTAAAGATACATGCACGAAAACAGCATGTTTTTCCTTCCACTCAAAAATTTACAACATGGTATAATAAATTATCTGTGGGGTATTTTGAGCTAAAACTTCATAGACACTTTCTGGGGACACTTGTACAAAGGGGCATAATAAGTCCCCTGTAAATCGGAAATAAATCAGTTAAAGGTTGTATCAGCGATTTCAAGCCCAAACATAAATGATCACATTCATCTAATCTTTCCTAACGATCCGCTAGCTGCCCGCCCCATAAGCATGCCATCAAAAAAACGCGTCTCTGTAGGCAGCCTAGGCTCTGAGATCTGCGCACAAAAACATGCTTATGGGGCGGGCAGCTAGCGGATCGTTAGGAAAGATTAGATGAATGTGATCATTTATGTTTGGGCCTGAAATCGCTGATACAACCTTTAATTATACGGCTCTCTTCATTCTGATTGGTCAGCAATGCTAATATTGGTTGTCGACCATGGCCATGCTGTGTGTGTATCCTTTCATCCGGGTAACTGAAACCAGTGTTTCATGCAAACATATTCTGGTGATATCTTATGTCTTAGTTATAATTTTTTTTTGTCAAATTGACCTCTAAGGATTTCAGTATTAATACTAGCTGCAATATTGTTGCAGTGCTTGTCTTATTGCTAGATTGCTTGATTGTTTTATACGTTGAAGCAATTATTTTCCAAAGGCTGGAATACACTACACAACTTTTAAAATCTGAGTAGACTATGTAAATGTTTATACAGAGAAAAGGCCCGTTTACACAAATGACGGTAACTATAACGATATAGCTCTTAAAAGAATAGCAGAGTCCACACCACAACTATAAATATTAGGCTACAGCACAGAGGAACGATATTGTTGGAATCACTTTCACAATGATTTTTGTCCAGCTGATGGATGATAAAATCATTGACAGCCAATCAGAATCCACCCTGCAATAAAGAGCTTGAGCATTTAAAGCAGACATAACGAGATAACTGCAGTGCGTATTCATGATAAACAGAACTATAAAGATAACTATAATAACGATAACTAGCGTCAATATCAACAGCGGGTGATATTATTCTGTTTATTCTAGGCGCGCCCTGCAGTTTTGTTGTCTGCCGCTTTAAATGCTTGAGCTCTTTGGTGGATTCTGATTGGCTGTCATTGTTTTTATCGTTCATCAGTTGGAAAAAAAATCTTTTTTATTCCAAAAATTTCCAATGATGCTGTTTATCTGTTCCATTTTCGTTATTTGTTATGTGGACTCTGCTATTCATTTCACGTGTATGCTACGTTGGCTATTTATTAATTTTGTGCGTAGCAATATAATAAGCTTCACTTTAGAGTTTATTTTGCAATAACGACAAACTCTACTTAAAGGGATACTCCACTTTTTTTGGAAATAGGCTCATTTTACAACTCCCCCAGAGTTAAACAGTTGAGTTTTACCGTTTTCGAATCCATTCAGCCGATGTCCGGGTCTGGCGGTACCACTTTTAGCATAGCTTAGCATAGATCATTGAATCGGACAGGACCATTAGCATCTCTCTCAAAAAAATGACCAAAGAGTTTCGATATTTTTCCTATTTAAAACTTGACTCTTCTGTAGTTACATCGTAATGATATGACGCAGCGCCTGAAAATAGGTCTAATAGGTTAGACAAACTTAGTCCCGGTCACGTTGGAAGTTACCGAGCTGGGGACTATTTTCAGGCGCTGCGTCATATCATTACGCCTGCTGCACTCATGGTACGGCAGCAAAGTTTCTTGATTCTTACGCAGGAATGAGAGTATAGTTCCTAGCCATATCAGCTTAGAAAATCGCAACTTTTCATTTTCCGTCGGTCTTAGTACACGATGTAACTACAGAAGAGTCAAGTTTTAAATAGGAAAAATATCGAAACTCTTTGGTCATTTTTTTGAGAGAGATGCTAATGGTCCTGTCCGATTCAATGATCTATGCTAAGCTATGCCAAAAGTGGTACCGCCAGACCCGGAGATCGGCTGAATGGATTCGAAAACGGTAAAACTCAACTGTTTAACTCTGGGGGAGTTGTAAAATGAGCCTATTTCCAAAAAAAGTGGAGTATCCCTTTAATACCTCTGCTGTTTAGGTCAAATAATGGTCAGACTGTTTGTATATTTTATCCATTCTTACAAAAAACATTCCGTCATTCCCATGAAACTAAATTCTCATTGTTGCTATTTTTTCAGGAATATCCACCAAAGAAGGATTATGTCAGAGCTGTGTCGTTACTCACTGGGTACTTGATCCAATCCAATGGAGCAAACTGCTGTACTCTTTATTACTTGACGCAGGTGGATCCACGAGGTGAACATTTCTCAGTATCATTTACGGGAATAAATAAATAAATAAAGGTTTCACTTTTTCGCTGGAGTCACAGTGTCAGATCGCCCCTTCTTTTGGTGGAAAAGCACACCATGAACATGAGTGTTTACTTGACACTTACCCTGTTTACAGTTTCAGGCCTGTCGAGTTGTTGCTGTATACAAGAACGTCATATCATTTTAAAGAGCGGTGCAGTTTCATCATGGTGCAAAAATGCATGTGTTTAGATTGAAATTGTATTTCATGGTGTAATTTTATGTAATGTCTTATAGTCCTGGCCATCTCCATTTTTCTTCTCCGTTCAAGTGTGCTCTTGTGCTGTACAGAGTGAGGAGCCAGGAAGCCTTTGAAACTCCTACTTTACACATATTTTATGAATTTGCTGATGTCATCTTTTCCATGCTGCTCTGAGCGATGGCTTTGATTATTAATGTCTTCCGTTGCTGTGATGCACCAGCTGTTTGTGACCTGTGGGACAGACACTTAGATTCAGTTTATTGCAGTTGTACAGTAGACTTCAGAGACAGAGAGACAAAATTACAGTATACACAATGTCCATGAAATGGGTTTATGACAGCCGGGTATAAAACACCCCCAAACTTCCATTTTATTTTATTTTCCTAGCAGTGCTGCTGTGCATTTAGGATACAAAAAAGGCATTCAGGGGTGCACACCTCTTTATTACATTAATGTAATATTTGCATATATTTTTTTACAGTAGAATATAGTGTTTTAAAACTTTATCTTGATTTATTTTCAGGATCTTTACCCAAGTGGGTAGTGAACAGAGTCTCACAGTTTGTGGCACCAAAGGTAAGAACTAAGTGCATCGAAAGATAATATTTTCTTTGTACATATTTTTTTAATCATTTATTTACATAATTTGTGTAAATAAAATAACAGAGATTCTAAAAACAATGTTTTTTTTTTTTTTAAAGAATGATACATAAACTTTGGGGCTGGTTGGATTTTTAAAAATGTTATACTCTTATACAGTAATATTGTGAAATATCATTGTAATATTGGCCGATAGCGATCAAACATTTGTGGTCTTTTTAATATTTTTGAAAGAAGTCTCATGCTCACCAAGGCTGCATTTATAGTTATATTATCTTTATTTATTTTTTTACAGTGAAATATTACTACAATTAAATATTCTTCATATTATAACAATTAAAACAAACTGTTTTTTATATGAATATATTTTAAAAACAAATGTATTCCTGTGAGGTCAAGTTACTGTGCTGATTATTGTTTGCATCACTCAACAGTCACGCTCATGTTGGCAATAAAAAAATTCAGTTTTCCTTTGCTGCCATCTGGTGGTTAGAAATGTGCAGATCATACAAGATTTTCTGTAATAGCCACAGCATGTTAGGTTTAAAAATAAAAGAAGTGCATCAAATGCATGGTCCAGATTTTTCAACTTCTTTTTTTCTCTTTCTCACAGGCCATGAAAAAGATTTACAAAGCCTGCCTAAAGTACCCAGAGTGGAAGCGGAAACACGACCCGAATCTGAAGCCGTGGAGGTACCCGGAGCAGAACACGCTGCCCTGCATCAGTGTAGCTGACCTGACAGTGCAGAGAGCAGACTCGCTGGAGAACATCGATGAGAGCTGTGTGAATGAGGAGAAGGCCCAGCACCACAGTGATGATGATGAGACCTAAGATAACTCACAGTGACTCTCCTCGTGTTCTGTGTGCATGTGAAAAGTGAGTGTCTCATTCTCAGATGAGGATGGTTCCCTTACATTTATTCTATAAATAATACACTCATAACAATATAGTGTTTTGCAGAGATTTAAAGACCTCCATTCTATGTCCACACACTGAAGAAGTGTCTGGTTGTATTAGACATGTTTAATACTTTTTATAATGTATGATGAACTCATTCAGTATAAAACGTTTTACACAGTATCAATACATACTCCGGAAGTGTAGTTTTATTACTCTAAGTTTCAGCTCACAATATGAATGTAATTTTATTAGCCTACTTATACACTCTTAAAAATAAAGGTTCCTTATTGGCATCTGTGGTTCATTGAAGAACCTTTAACATCCATGAAACGTTTCCATTCCAGAAATGGTTCACTATAGTGTAAAATGTTCTTTAGGTTACTAAAATGTTCTTATTCAAACCTATTTTTTTTACAGTCTATGGTTCAAAAACTGGTTCTTTTAAGAACTGGTCACTGGAAGGTTCTTTGGGGAACCCAAAATGGTTCCGTGGCTTATCTATGGCATCACTGCGAAACCCCCTTTTTTGGAACCTTTATTTTTTGTGTGTGTATGGAGCACAACTCATTCTGTCAAGCGGTTATGTAACTTATAAAACACTATTTTGTCCAGCCCTCCATTCTGTGGTGAGATTTCCTGTGTGAGGTTGCAGATAGCAAGGACTTCCTTAAACGTTCCTTAAAGTGACACAAATCTGCCTTGAAGAGACCTCAAGGGCTGCAAAAATCAGTTATGTTTAGTACATTTGAATCGCTCTGTGTGTGCTTTTGACTCCATGACATTTTTTTCTCAATGTATTGTCTTAAGAATAAAAAGTTTGTATTTCTAAAACTAGTTTTTTGGGGAATTATTTATTTGTATAAACAGCATTTGTATCTAAAAAGTTATATATGACCATTAAGCCACTCACTTTTCTACATCTCAGCTTTAAATATTTGTTATATTTGAGTAGAAATGGCAATGAGGAAAGTTTATTCAAAACGGTATCCTTTTTCTTCATCCATAAATGTACAGCTGGGGGACCACTCCTCAAAACCTCTATTGTCTCAGACACTTCCTGCTTCCCATTTGAAACAGTTCCTGCCTACATCAATCAGATTGGGCTTTAGGGGAGAAAAGGAAACTTCATAAGTGAACCCTCCGGCTTTCTCTCATAACAAAAGTCCTATTGCTTTTGCTGCGCAGATCAAGCCTCTCTTCACATCATCTTCATTTTAAACCTAAAAGCACACTATTGTGAACTTTCCATGACGTCACTAATATATGATAGTATGAGATTTTAACTGTAGGATTTGCAAATATATTTAGAAGTGTTAAAATATGATTTAAATGTGCATTATGATTCACAAAAATGATAGCTATGATATTAACCTTAAAAAGACAAATGAGGACATTTTATTCTAAAAAGGTTTAAAATGACCAGTCACTCACAGAAAACTTTAAACACATGCAAATAATAACATTGTGAAACTATAACTATAAAAAAACCCCAAATTGATTTAGTCAAATTAAATAGACCTAGTTAAATAATGTACCAAGAGTGTGAAAATGAAGGAAAGTTCACAGGTCAAAAGTACACTTACACACATCATTTAAAGGGGTGGATGATTATGATTTCGCTTTCTAACTTTAGTTAGTGTGTAATGTTGCTGTTTGAGTATAAACAACATCTGCAAAGTTACAACGCTCAAAGTTCAAAGCAAAGGGAGATATTATCTTTTAAAGAAATTGCTTTTTAAGGACTACAACAAACGGCTGGTAGGGACTACACGACATTCCTCCCGGGTTAGTGACATCATGAACCCTAAAATTTACAGAAACCCACCCCCGGGAACGCGATTTATAGATTATCAAGACAGAATATGCTAATCAATGACTAGAAGATAGCTACACATAAGCTACATAAATTCACCAAATTAACAATTCGGAAATGTTGTCTACATGTTGTCAGTTCTTGAGTCTCTCCATCTTTCTGGCTTCGGTTTGAACATAAAAGGCTAAAAGTTGTTGAAATTTTCAGTGCATATCTGTGTGAGGTAAAAGGACACAAGCTGTTGTAGCTCTGCCCCCTGTGCTGGGAGCAGCAGCTCATTTGCATTTAAAGAGACAGACAAAAAAAAAAAAGACAAAAAAAAAGAGTTTTTTCTCACCCTCAAAAAGGGACAACCTTAACATGCTATATAAAAATATCTGTGGGGTATTTTAAGCTAAAAATTCACATACACACTCTGGGGACATCAAAGACTTATTTTACATCTTGTGAAAAGGGCATTATACCACCCCTTTAATGTTGACAATGTTGCCGATTTTAGCTAAAACTGTCAATAATTGTGATGATTTGTAGGCTAGGTCAAACTAGACAGCTAATTAGCCTTAAGGACTACAATTGTTGACGATTCGTCCGTCCTTGTGGTAGTTGTAGTCTTTATTTTTAACTGGTTTGATTAATTCCTGTGTGCAGTTAATATCACACACGTGAACGTCTCTTCGCATAGGCTAATGCAAACCACAAACCTTATTTTACTCGTAAATCATTAACCGCCATTCTAAAAAAGCCACAGGAAATTCCTGAGGGAAAATGGAAAATGTTTTATAGCTGTTTACACATCATTTCTCCATTAACGCGTAGGCTAATTCTTTATTGTAGATGGAATAACAACTTCACCATTCTTTACGTGGTTAATTGTGTATTTTTTAAACTGTGATAGGCCTAATTAGATTTGTGTGGCCTTGCCAGCGATATAACTTAAGTGAAGAATATAAACAACCGGCGTCGCTGTCCCTTTAAGAGCTCAGAGTTGGTTCTCAGCAGCAGCGCTGTGCGTGCGCTGAATCTCCGGCATAACAAACACAACTATCAGCAGCTCAACACTCAAACTTTCTCCAGCACTTCTCACATTACTGGAGTTTAAACGCTCCGCATCAACACAACGCGATGTCGCGGAATATGTAACGCCATCTAATTAAGGTAAGGTAATCCTTTTACATTCAAACTAATATTTGACAACATCTAACAAGCTGTCAGAGAGCAGGCAGTTTTATTAATATCTGAAGGCTGCCCAGTGTGTACAGTGTGTGTACAGTAAGATCTTCTAACATTTAATGAGCGTTTATTATACAACTTTATTTACTACTCGTTTTTCATAGTACAAATCTCTTTGTGGTCTGAAATCATCCCAGACCTTGTAAAGAAGGTGAACGGGCTGTAAAGTAAAGGTTTTTTTTTTTTTTTTGTTAAGGTCGTGAGTTTAACTATTAACGTTACCCAGCAGAGTGTTGACTGTTCCGATGGAATTCCATTGATTCTCATGTCAGGATCAGCACTGCATTCAATCCTCGTGTATTGCAGTGTAGCGAAAGATTCTTTCTATAGGGTGTTGCTCACTGAGGAATCCGATACCCAGAGGCTTTACACTCGCTGAATGGCACAGTTAAGTTTAAACTGAATTAGAAACACTCAGAGCTAATTTGCCAGTTCCTTACAGACACAACAACTGTGGGAGTCTTCAGGGAATTTGCAAGAATAACATGCCATTTTGAAGGCCTCTGCAGAAAGCATGTTCATCCAGCAAGTGTATGCCTGATGTCGAGAAACTCTACGCGCACACCCCACTTTTTGGGAGAAATCGTTACTTTTAAAGTACAAGTGTGTACCTTTGAAATTGTTCTTGTACCCCTGGATATGCCATATGCCTATGTCTGAGCAGATTCCCAAATGCAGATTAAGTTCTCACAACATGGACGAGTGTATTAATTGTGATAAATCTCTTGTTGCATAATCTGACCTGTATTTCCCTCGGTGCTCTTCATGACACTTGGAGGATGGGAAATATATTCAAATCTGGCAGAGATTTGACCTGTGGAAAAGGTTCTAGATTTTTTATTTCAAGCGTACAATCTAATCAGTGATGTTATTTTGTATGATTGTAATTGAAATAGTTCATCTGATTAATTAAAAAAATTTTTTTAGGGTTATAATAACAGAAAAAACGTGCTAAGCTGTATAATATAATATAATATAATATAATATAATATAATATAATATAACATTCAAAAGTTTGTGGTTGGTACATTTTTCTTTTTTTATTGATTTTTGAAAGAAGTGTCTTATGTTTACCAATCCTAAATAGAATAAAAACAGTAATATTGTGAAATGATATTACAATTTAATATAACAGTATTCTTTGAATATATTTTAAAATGTAATTTACTCCTGTAATTACTCCAGTCTTTAGTGTCACACGATCCTTCAGAAATCATTCTATAGTTTGTTGATTTGCTGCTCAAGAAACATTTGTAATTATTATCAATGTTGAAAACAAGTGCTGCTTAATATTTTTTTTTATGAAAACTGTGATACATTTTTCAGAATTCTTTATAATATAATATAATATAATATCACAACATCCATCTTTCTATCAACACATTGCACAAATAAATGTCAAATATGCTCAATATAAAGGCACTGACTTTATAGAAATACAATAAATAAATAAAATAAACAGTTACATAAAACAAACAAATTTTAAATAGAGAGGAAGATTGTAGTGAATGCTTTTGCTTGCGTTTTGATGTAGGCTACTTTATACATGCATTGGCTGCTACAATATTTGTATATTTGTTAGTTCTCTCCATTTTCATTGGGCATTAAATGATCTGATAGGACTTAAATGTGAAAGTGAAGGTTATCTAGCAGCAGTGTGGTTTCAATGCAGTTAGGGAACTGAGATCTGAATATGTGTTTGAGCAGAGGTCCGGCATATTAAAACACAAGTGTGTTCTGTCATCTCAGCTACGCGGCCTCCACCAGTTGTGAACAATGACGTATTGTGTCACACAATAGTGCTTCACTGTTATTTATACACACCCCCCCAGCACACTGCATCCCAAAAGCCTCCTTGATTCCTGCGTTTCACAAATTGCTTTTGACTCTACAGCTTCCACTAATTGTTCGTTCTGGAAGCCCAGGGATGTTTGAGTAGGATATGAGAGGGAAATATGTTTTTCTCGTTTGGCTCCATCATAACAGAGCAATGCAATCAATGGGTCTTGAAGCATGTTTTTTCATTAATGAAAATAAAAACAACAACAAACGATTATGCGAAATTATAATAATGATTAAAAAAAAAACACTCTCATGAGACGAGGCTTTATTTGATTTATTTGTGAATGTCTGCACTTCCTGTTGCATGTATTGCCTAGATGTACAAAATCTCCAAAGTGGATTGAATCTGTGGAGACTATGAAACATTTGAAGTGCAAATATTAATTTTCTGCTGATAAAGATTGCTGTTCAAATAGCAAACCAAGATCATCCAGGGCTCATTCTGTCAGATAAATATTTCCCCTTCCATTAAGTTCTGGAGAACTAGTCCATTCCATTCCATTCTGGTTTGAGAGAGTGTTTTTTTTCAAATAAACTTCCTATGAATCGAGTGGGTGGAATTGAAACACAGAGTTAAATTGTTCCCAAACAGGGCGTACATGAGTTGCCATCACCGTTGGTATCAGTAGGACTTGTGCATAAATAAAAATGGGAAGACATGCATGAAAAACATAAGTAATTCAAAATGAAATGCATGTTTTTCCCGAGTTACTTGATTTTTGGGAGACCTGCCAAAATGTCTGCAGACATGAAAAATCTAGGTTGCAGAAATACCAGCTTAAGACAGCTTAAAGGGTTAGTTCACCCCAAAACTTTATATTATGTCATCAATGACTAACTCTTAAAAATGGAGTATCACAGAAAGTATCACACTCTTAAGTATTGATATTGATAAAGTGTGTATATGTCCAATTGGTGTCCTTTTTAACACCATGTTAACATTTTAATCTGAAATGCAACAAAGGAACAGTTGTGAACGAAAAGTGTGTGGTAATGTTTATGCCATTTACAGTGACTGTACGTTAAAATACTAGCGCAAGTCGTTTACTGCCTTCATTACAAGAAAACATGCATCATCACTGGCTTCATTTGGTAATACTATTCTGAAAGAGTACAGGAAATGTGTATGAGTGGCTCTTTTATTGCATAAACTCAATGTGTTTGTTGCTTTGGTGACCATGAAACACAATCTTATTCTGTTAGTAGCTTTCGTGTCTAGCAATTTGATGTCTGTAAAAAATGGTTAATTTATTTTGATGGTTTAAAAAATCAGATGAGCTTGTCAAGGACACAGTCTGTAGATTCTGTGAAAGTTCTTTATTGGTTTTAGGTGTTCTGCCTCATTCAAACCAGTTTCTTTTCATGGAGACCAGTCTGGTCTCATTGTTTATATATTAGTAGCACGCAACTTTTACAGACACAAAACCCCTACACTTTTGTATATTTGGATTGATGCTGAAATGTACAATATAGGCTAGATGTATTGACAAAATCCAAAACTTAAACATGATTAAGTTTTTTACAGGTATAAAAACATAACATATTTTAAAAATCTTTAAATCATAAATATAATTGTATTGCAATTTTTACCATTTTATAGATCATATTTTAGATCCCTTAACCCTACACCCAAACCTAAACATAACCACCTTTATAGAGAGTATAAAAAAGTAACGGGCAGAAAAATGTACATGACATATTTAGTAACAGAATACTGTGAAATAAATATTTTGAGCCCTTAATCCCACTCCTCTAAACCTAACCCTAACAGTTTCTTAAAAAATATACAGTACCGGTATATAAAAAACATACAGACAAGTGATTTACGTTCATTTTATTTATTGCAAACATGTAAACGGCAGTACCAAAGCAGTCCAAACGACAATGTGTTGCATTCTCAACGTTCTCTTTAAGTTGTTAATCCTTGAATATCTTATCCCGATCCTCTGTGTGAAGACACGCACAACTCATTGAAATGCATATCACCCAAAACACAGTATGTCGCAATCGATGACAAAGGCCCTGTCCCAAATGGCACAGTTCAAATGCACTTACGATCTTGTGGACTTACAATGGCCACCGCATGATCGTGAAGTCCTCGAGAACATAGGGTGTCCCATTAGGTTTCAGAAGGGTGTTCTTCCCGACAGTCAAAACAGCATTAGCCTACATCATGAAAGTGCAGACTCGCAGGAAGACTGTGAGTGTTTTGGGAGCCATTTGGGACAAGTCCAAAGCAGGCGAGGGCCAATGAGCCTAGAGCTCACTAGAGCTACACGATTCTGGATAATTTGAGAATCACTTTTTTTATATATTTTTTTTCTCCCACAATTCTGAACAGACAATTAAACAAAATAACATGTAATTTACTAGAGGTTTTGACAAAATGTATTCAATTCAGTATATTTGTAATTAATTTTAATTAATTATTTAAAAAATCTGTTTGAATGGCTCACTCATGAAGACGTCACTTGTTTCATTACTGGATGAATCAGACACTTTGAACAAATCTCTTGAATGAATGATTCAATGAAAGACACATTTTTCAACAGTCACTTTAAACGATTAAAGGGATAGTTCACCCAAAAATGAAAATTCTGTCATTAATTAGGCTACTCACCCTCATGTTGTTCAAGGCTTTCGTTCATCTTTGGAACACAAATGACGATTTTTTTCATGAAATCTGAAAGCTTTCTGTCCCTCCATTGACAGCTACACAACTACCACTTTGACACTTCAAAAACTTCATAAAGGGATTGAAAAACGAATCCATTGTGAATTGAGCGGTTTAGTCCAAAGTTTTCTGAGGAGACTCAATCACTTTATATGATGAACGGGACTGAAAGTTCTCAGATTTCATCAACAATATCTTTGACGAAAATCTTACGGGTTTGGAACGACATGAGGGTAATTAATGAAAGAATTTTCATTTTTGGGTGAACTATCCCTTTAATTCCGTGAATTTGATTAAATAAGTATTCGTACATATTTGTACATCTGTGAAGTTGTTCATACATAAATAATTTACGTTTTAGTTTGCCAATATCAATTTTGTACGTTTTAGTGTTAATGCAAATTTACATAGTTTGTTTTTACCATACGTACATTACATGTGACTGCTCGTGAGATCACGTTGAACCTTCTCATGGTTTCAGATGGCTGCGATAATCTCCTCTTTGTATCATGCACATTCTCTTTTTTTCCTCTAGAGTGGGAGAGGAGGAGGGTTTTGTTTGAGGGACAGCTGTATCCTGTGTATTCAGTAGTTCAGAGAAAACCCAGATCGGCCATTAAGATAAATATGGTTAGGGCAGGGTGGACAGAGCAGAGCAGGGGCACAGTTTTCCCAGCAAAATACATGTTGATTGTTGATTGAGATGGTGGCCATCTTGCTTTGTTTACTGGCTCAGTCTAAATTTGGAGGATGATTTGAAGAGACAGATACGGTGCTTCTGGAGTGAGATGGTTATGGTGTCCTGCTGGTTGCCTTACCATCTCTAGACCTTCATCTACGAGAACAGGCCTGCCCGAAACCATCTCAATCTTGTCTGCAAGCGACCCTTCCCCCGGCATCCTCAGGTCACAGCGTGCAGGGAATGCGGTCATTAGACAAACACCACCCCGTTTATAGTGCATCATTCCTCTGAGTCCATGACAGTGTTTTCTTATAAGGCTGTAGGGTGTTTTGGGATGGTTACTTACTGGCATAAGTTAAAAAATTATATTTGACCGCTCCTGAATCTTCAAAGCCTATAGAATGTTTTTTTTTTTTTTTTTTTTTGACCATTTAATTGTCAATTAGACAAAAACTGTAAGTCTGTAAGTAATGGCAGTCTGGTTGCTCTGTACCCGTAAATCAAAAAGTAATGGCATACCTTTCCTCAACAAGCATGTTTTGAGGTATCATTCATGTTTGTCTGAATTCTGTCATCATTTACTCACCCTCAAGTTGTTCCAAAACTGTATGAGTTTCTTTCTTCTGTTGAATTAGGGCTGGGCGATAAAACGATAACGATAATTATCGCGATATAATTTTTCTCGATAAAACGATATCAAGAGTTCGATAAATGTTCGATAATGTTTATGCGCCAAAAGCGGAACGAAACTCATTTGAACCGCGCGCCACACGGACCATTTATCCGCTCGGCTCAAAGTCCAAACGACAGCGCAGCCCGAGCTCACTAGGGCCGATGCGTTTACTCTGATGACTCTCGGTCACGAGATCCAGTGAGAAGCGCTTGAATTCAACGAAGAACACAATGTCTCAGTGATTTAAACCAGTTTAAAGGCAAATGAAACAGCGCTGACAAACAGGAGTAACACTGTGCGCAGAAGGCTTTTCCGTCTACAAATTCCCATCATTTACCATGGATTTACTGTAACGTTAGCCTAGTAATATTAACTGCACCGAAAGTGGGATATACATATTGAATTGTATTATATTATTAATGTAGACGATGTATTAAAGGACTGATGGAATATAATTACAGTATTTAATAATGTATTTAGGCTACTGTTTTTTTATACAAATACCAGAGAAACCATAAAGTTACATTTTGCCATGATAGTGAGGTTATCATGATCTAAATGCATGATACTGGATGACCAATGGTTAAGTTTAATAAAACTCAAACAGTCAGAATATTACATTTTACCAAATAAAAATTAGCACATGCAGAAACTAAGAAATTAATTGTCCAGTAAAGATATTTTGTTATGGAAAAATGACAAATGTTTGAATGTTTACCTCAGATTTGTGAAATGTTCACCTGTTTGGCAAGTGTTTGTCATGATATGTTCTGACAATAAAGAGTAGTTTTAAACCACAATTAACGCTCTTGTTTCTACAACTTTCACTTAGGAGCAAAAATCTGCCTTTAAACTTGAAAGAAATAAAGATTTGACTTTTATCGTGATAATGATCGATATCGACTGATATAAAACAAAATTAGCGTGATATTTTTTTTTTTTTGCCATATCGCCCAGCCCTATGTTGAATACAAAAGAAGATATTTAAAAACAAAAAACCAGCAATGCAAGTTTGAGAGGTGGCAACCCGTCAAATTTCGCAAAAATCGCGACTTGCTTTACGGCACGACGTCACATACATCAACAACATATGAAGCAGCCTCTATGGAAGACACTAGCACACATTTCAGATGTGAATCATGGCAGAATCAACGAAGAAAACGAAGAAAGCAAGGTCGGAAGAGTCAAGGAAAAGAAAACGACGGTTCTGTGTGGTATTTACGATGGTAACGTTAAATACAAGTACTCCACAGTGACTCTAGGGGGCGCTGTTGGAGAAAAACGGAAACTGCATAGTGTGCCTTTAAAAGTGAGTTGGAAAAGAGGGAAAAATTCCAATGTCCCAAACCCCCTCTGTGATACCGGTATTACCGGTGTTGTCACACCCGATTACCCGGTGGGAAAATTTCCTCACCGTCACATCCCTAAAACTCATACAGGTTTGGAACAACTTGAGGGTGAATAAGTGATGACTGAATTTTCATTTTTGGGTGAACTATCCCTTTAATATTATTAAGCTAAGCAATAATATTACTAGTTAAACCAATAATAAACAGATGGACGTTTTCTGTGCTGTCTTTTGAGTAACAAATTTATTGTCTTATGCATTGCACTGTGTGCTGTGCTGTTAAGATAGAGATTGTGGTTTTGACCTTTCGTGACTTTATTTTCCCTTGCAAAATAGTCCCTGTCTTAACCGCACAACTGTAGTACATGCGGTTGCAAGATAAATCGAACACTAGGAACCTGCACATCAACTCGATATGTGGCGTAATATATAGGCCTAATGTGGTTGTGTAATTACACTCAAAAAATTTGTGAAAAGTACAGCTTTTTTGTGTAGGGGTAGAGAAATGCTGCTGTAAAATGGGTAGGTGTTTGTTGCATTTATAGTCAGTCGGTATTAATTTTGAACCATGTGCGCTGCATTAAGTGCAGCAAATCCAAAAGGAAATGAAGGAAATGCCACTGCTTGCAAGGGACCAAAATAGTTGGTTGTCTGTATGCTACTGTTCAAAAGTTAGAAATACTATTACAATTTAAATTAATCGTTTTCTAAAATGTAATTTATTCCTGTGATGGCAAAGCTAAATCTTCAGCATTAATCTAGTCTTAAGTGTCACATGATCCTTCATAAATCAGTCTAATATGCTGCTTTGATGCTCAAGAAACATTTCTTATTATTAATGTTGAAAACCGCTTAATTTGTGGAAACAGCGATATAATTTTTTTAACTTTTGTAACATTACAAATGTTTAATCTAACTGTTGATCAATTGAATGCATTCTTGCTGATTCAAATCAATCTTACTGATCACTTTTGAATGGTAATGTAAATAACAGCCACTTTCGTGACACTCAACAATATGTCTTTTTTTCATATCATAATTCAGTAAATAGATGAAAGAGAGCAGACCTGCAACTCAATAGGCAAATATTGCAATGACATCACTGCTGGTTACAAACTTTAAGTATAAATTTAAACATTTACAAGAACAATAACAGACAGCATAGTTAGGACTGAAATTTTAGTGGAGTCTGTAGATTAAGGGATTTGGGCTGAATTAATTGCAGATGTTTTGTCACTGGTTGGCTCTATGATGACAGTCTTGCTGAAGGGAGTTTTTCTGCATCGCTGCTAGAGGAAAAAGAAAACACCCAGACCCATTTCTCTCCTTTCCTCGGGTCACACTTTATCAGTCCTCCTCACAAGCTTCCTGCCTCCCCCCTCACCATGGGATCCGGTGAATCAGAGTGCCCGAGCCAAAGGTTAGCATCCAGAGTCCAGACAAAGGAAGACGAGGATATGACTCATCAACCTTTTTTAACAGCCTTCTAACGTCTGCTTTTCTACTCAGACTCAGTTTTGTTGAGTGAAACAGACCCTGTTGACATTATCAAGGCTTTTTAACACGTTTCTGACTTTTATTGTGTTTTATAATTGCGGTGGAGTGATTGATTGATTCATCTCTGCCAAAATAGAAAGTGGCACCGTACATGCTCAAAAGTACCTCCTATTGAGATGTCCTTGAGAGAGAACAGTGTGAATCCTTTGTGGATTTGTACACCCTGTGATGACAGCTTATCCAATCATCACACCCACCAATCAGGCTCCGCCCCTTTTTCAAGGTCACGAAATGTAGCAGCTCTCTGTCCCTGGGTTTGGCCGTATGCCACTCGTAGCCTTGAGATTCCTCGTAGGCCACTGTTCTCAAGTGCTATCTCTCCATAGGACACAGTCAGAAATGTTTACAGAAAGCGTTCTCTCAGTCTCACTCCCGAAGTTATGCCATCCCTGCTGAACAAGCTTTGCCCCACCCATGTGGATTTTCTCCCAGGCCCACCCTGGTGGAGTCTGTTTTCTCGACTGTTGCTAGTTCCCACAATGTTCAACAGCTTTCCCTCAATGAATGGAGGCTTCTTAAAATAGTTCTAAGAAATATGACTGCATTGTCTTTCCTTGCATACGCTCTGTTACAGCTTATCCTGATATTCCCATGTGTTTCGACTATGAATGCTCATTTTCAAATCATGGTACAAAGATTTGTTTTTATTCAGTCACTGACTTTTTTGTTCCAACGCAGTGGTTTTAAGAGTCTATGAGCAGGGTCATGTCCTCATCTGGAAATGTCTGGGTGATTCAGTCTCAGCCCGCTGAAAAATGCTTTTTGTCATAAAAGACCATTAACCTCCCTGCAACTATCAGCCATGTCTTTTGTTCATCAAATTTAGAGGTGGACATTACACATTTAGTTTTGTAAGATATAAATTACCGGTTGTCTTTGCATGTAGGCACAATGCTAGTATTATAATAATAATAATAATAATAATAATATATTTAATGTATTTTACATATTAGTAATTTACTAGGGGTGTAACAATATATCGTGTCACAATATATCGCAATACAAAAATGCAACAATATGTATGTTGGAGAGTGAGAATCTGTATTGTGTATAGGTCACCGCCACCCGTCCCCCCCCCCAATTTTTTTTTGGGAAAAAATGTAACGCTTTAGTGTCAGTACTACATTAAACTACTATATATAATGTAATATAATGCTGTGGGGGAATATTTGTGGGTCCTGATAATACCAAATGTCTTTTGTTACCAGTAAAAAGTGGCCTACATTATTTTAAATATATCTAGCCAGTGAAAGAGTGCAAGCATATTCGTCTAAAATAACTTTCAGCCTCAGAATCATGAATATATTTATTCTGGTGTCACCATTGTCCTGTGCGTGGGTTACCAGCACCAAGTCCACGCCTATTCATTTCCACCCCCAATGTAAAACAAAATGTAGCATTTTAATCAACAGTACATATTTTTTTTTGTTAACCTTTTACCATGTAGTACGGTGTACATTTTAGGACATCCTCAGACCTCAGACATATGAAGACAAGGCATCATGCCTCAGACTATAAGGCTTCAGTCATTGGACAAAACGGCATCGCGCCTCAGACTGAAAAGCTTCAGGTCTCAGGAAAAAAAATGTCAGGTGTCAGGTCTCGTACAATTAGGCATCAGACGAAACAGCCTCAGACAAAAAGGCATCAGCCATAAAGGCATCGGCGAAAACGGAAATCAGGTGGAGTTTGGAGGTTCGCATTGCCCCGCCCCATGTGACATCACATATATATATATATATATATATATATATATATGTGTGTTACCAGTAAACCAGTATACCAGTATATATATATATATATATGCTTTAATGAAATGTTACACTAATTACGCTATATGCAGAAGAGAACATGCATTTTGCGAGTTTTATTTGCACGTTTAAAAAGTTAGATGACATATTTCAACTAGCTAGCTTGTATGTTGGCAAACTATCGTGAAGTAGCCTAAAGCATTCTTTCGAGCTATGAACCGCGTACATGTGATGTCACATGGGGCGGGGCAGTGCGAACCTCCAAACTCCAAACAACTCCGTTTCGCCCGATGCCTTTATGGCTGATGCCTTTTAGTCCGAGTCCGTTTCATCCGAAGCCTTTATGGCTGATGCCTTTTAGTCCGAGTCCGTTTCATCCGAAGCCTTTATGGCTGATGCCTTTTAGTCCGAGTCCGTTTCATCCGAAGCCTTTATGGCTGATGCCTTTTAGTCCAAGTCCGTTTCGCCCGATGCCTTTATGTCTGATGCCGTTTCGTCCGATGCCTTTATGTCTGATGCCTTTTTGTCTGAGGCTGTTTCGTCTGATGCCTAATTGTACGAGACCTGACACCTGACATTGTTTTTCCTGAGACCTAAAGCCTTTTAGTCTGAGGCGTGATGCCGTTTTGTCCAATGACTGAAGCCTTTTAGTCTGAGGCATGAAGCCTTGTCTTCATATGTCTGAGGATGTCCTAAAATGTACACCGTACTACGTGTCTTGGAGTATCGCAATATCGTATTGTGAGTTCAGTATCGTGATATGTATCGAATCGTGACATGAGGGTTTCGTTACACTCCTAGAATTTACTACACGGAAAAATGCTTCTTTAATCCACAGAGAATTTGATCCACCTTCCATTAACCTATTTTCTTTGCTTGTTTTCTCAGATGAAGGACTGGTGTCGTCTGCTGCTCTTGGCTGGAATTGCTGCTGTTTTGCATGCAGCCTAAACAGCACCCATGCACACTATGGCAACAATCGGTCCATGCTCAGATGCAGAGGACCTGTTGGCTTCCATCCACCTCGAGAGGTATCTGGACCACTTCCGTCAGGCAGGCTTTCTCCTCGCCCGAGACTTCTGTCATGTGGACAATTTCGCTCTGAACAGGGTGGGAGTCACTGCCACCGGCCACAGGAAGCGTATCCTCAAACTGGTCGAGCACATTCAGCTGATCTGTCAAGATCAAAGGAAAGAGCTCTTGCTAGATCGCTGTAATTCAGAATCCGCTATTCACGAGGTGACCCCTGTCAATGTGGAGCCTCTTTCTCCTTCAAGACATACTGGCACCTCTTTAGAAACCTTGCGTAACAGCTCTGCCCCGAATCTTTGTGCACAAGTGAAGCGCTCATTCTCCGAGCGTAGCACCAGTGTTGTAAAGCCGGTACCAAAACCAAGAACTGTCTTCCACAAACTAAGAGCAGATAAATTTTCTTTACCAACACAACATGAAGCGCAACCTCGCCGAAAGTCATCTCAGGACCCGCTTGTAATAGTTGCAGAAGATTCATCCTCTACTGCGTCCAGTACAGACACTGTTGAAACATTTACTGAATCAAAAAACGTCCATTGTGAACCAGGTTTGAGTAATACCACTTCAACCCCAGAGACTGGTGGACCGTTACCTCCAGTGCCCCCTAGGTTAAATCGAGGAATTCCCCCATCCACATTCAGGAAAATGTCGGACCAGGAGCGTCTCAGCACCCCACCCCTCTGCACCCCACCTGACTCCCCCTCTAGTTATCAGTGCTCTACCTTCACCAACACACCTGGTTCACCTCCAAGTCCTCCCTGCTCAGGGCTAGAGATGGTCTCTAATGAAATCTACTGTGGCACTTTACCAAGCACTCCACGTTTGTTTTGGAGGCGCTCTTTACCCGTTCCCCCTCCGCGCCAGGAGGTCAGCCCGTCCACTGAAAATCAAAGGTAAACTGTTAAGTCTTCATTGAAATGACATTAGGGGCTTTCGCACCAGAGGAACCTTTTCATAGTTCCTAGAACCTGGATTTTGGCGTGTTCGCACCGCAGGAACTAGGAACGATTTTAGTTCTAGGAACTCCTTTTGGAGGAACTAATTTAGCTCCCACTTCAGTGTAGGGTCTAAACCAGCACTATAGGAACTATCCATGACGTTAGTGTACGCTGATTGGCTGAACGCACGTGAAACACCAGCACCCGCCATTTAAAAAAAAAAAAAAAGGTGTAAATGCACAAATTATAGCCTATATATTTACTCCACAAACTAACTCTACGAACATGGAAAACAGTGATAGATGGGCCTCTTAACCTTTACGCTGAGGAGAAAATCCAACGCAACTTTGAGGGGACCAAGCCAAACATGATGTATTTCTGCTCAGCTAAAAACACTGGACGTCAACCACACAGCATACGCTAATAACTTTTCATATACTGTCTTTCTTTGTATAACAGGTCTACCTAAGAACGTATTAGACAGGACTGTTAAACAGAGTTCCTTCTGGTGGTGCGAATGCAACCAGGAAAATGTTCCTAAGGGAACCATTCGTTTTTGGGGAACCACCCTGGTGGCTTGTTCCTAGAACTAAGTTCCTAGAACTACCTGGTGTTAAAGTCCCTATTGTTTTTGCTGAGCATACCAGCATGCCATACCATTTAATTTCAAAGATTATTTTTTGATTGATACCATTTTGATTCTTATGACTATCCCTCCACAATTAACTAACTTTCTCCTTCTATAGCACTTTAGAAAAGTCCACAGCATCTGCTGAGGACGAAGATGAAATGATCAACCCGTACTGTGAAACTGTCTTCCACAGCAAGCGACAATATCAACATTCAGAGGTGAGAGACTTTATTTTAGAGTGAATTTTTACTTTATGTACTCAAATAGGTGTGTTTTATTTATGGTTAAATATGTTTAGGTTGACAGGACCAAAATTGAGGAAAAGACTACAAATAAAGAGGATAAAACAAGAGATCATGGGTAAGTCCAATTATTTCCATGAAAGTTTAAATTGACTGTTTCCGCAAAAGTCAGCTTAATGTTTGGTATCTCCACAGTGTAATATCCAGCTAATAATTCTAGATTGTGTTTATCTAAAGAAAGTCATATACATCTCATCTGGGACGGCATGAAAGTGAGTAAATGATGAGAGAATTAAAAAAAATTTTGGGTGGAGTATCCCTTTAAGTCATGTTGATGCCTTAAAAAGAAACAGTTCACCCGAAAATGAAAATTCTGTCGTCATTTACTCATCCTCATGTTAAAAACCCTAGAACTTAGGCTACTTTCTTCCAGGAAACGCAAACAGAGCAGTCTATAAAATGAAAATGGGGAAGGATGCTGTCAAGTCCCCATATTACCATATGAAAAAAAAAATATAGCATAAAAGGTGTTTATATGACTCGTGCTATACTCTAAATCTTCTAAATATAATATATGATAGCTACTGTATGTTTGAGGAACAGACTATAAAAAAAATATAATAATAATAGTTATTTATAGAAATTAATGTTTTTTTGAAAATGAATCTTGAACTAAGTTTATTTTTCTCAACAACAACAATAATTATATTATATTATATTATATTATATTATATTATATTATATTATATTATATTATATTATATTATATTATATTATATTATATTATATTATATTATATTATATTATATTATATTATATTATATTATATTATATCATGCTCTGAACAAGAAGAAAAAATATAAGACATTCATGTATCTTCAGAAGTAGTGATCGGACAAAAACTTTTTGGTATATGGATACCTGGTACGGAACTGGCTGGGAATGAACTGGCAGATAAAGCTGATAAGGAAGCCTTTTAACTGAGAATGACAGATCTTATGTTAAACCCATACTGAGTTTGTATATTTCCAAAAAGTGGCAAATGGGACGAATGTGTCCATAACAAATTATTATATGAAGTGAATCCAGTTATAAATGAAAGACCTCACCATTATTTTCTTTTTGACAATAGAACTGACTAGACTGTGTATATACAAGATGTCGAGTTGGTCACTCAAGACTTACTCATGTATTGTTGAAAGCACCTTTATTTGCCTTTATGTGGTTTTTGTAAGTCTTCCTTGACTACAAAGTAGATTTTATTGGTATGTCCTGCTTTAAATTATATTAGGCAATGCTCTTATTCAGAAAGTATATTAATGGACATTTTTTAAATGGTTTCTTCTGGGAAAATATAATATTAATTTGAAAGATTTTTTATAACTGGTATTATTATTGATATTATTATTGTTGTTAATTTTTTTATTTTTGTTTTTATTTGTTCATTATTTAGCTTTTTTTAGGGGATGGTTGCATATTTTTACTTGAACATGAAGCTGTTTAATTGTTTTTGTTGTTTTTTTTGTATAGTAATATTACTGTGCAGTATATATTTTAAACCTCCTCCTCCTCCTCCTCCCACAGGCAGAACAATCACTCGTGGCTCAAGCGTCTCGATTCTCCAGGCTACTGCACTGTGGGTGAACCCACACCGGGCTCCCACTCGTTCTCCCTCCCTCATAACCTCTGCTCCAGTGAAGCAGACGAAGACCACATCATCTCTCCCTACGCCAGCTTCACCTCGCTGTCCGAGCGGGTGGCACCTATCCTCAGCGGCTGGCTGGACAAGCTCTCTCCTCAAGGGTACGCCCCATCGGGGCTGCTGCTCTCCTCTCATCTCTGCGTCTCCTGCACGCTCCTCAATGGCTGTTTCTGCTCCCTGTCTGTCCTCTCTGGCCGGTTTGTCATCACTTCACGTGTTGTGTCTCCTGCTGTTTGTTCCTGTCTTCTGCTTGTGTCTAGATTCAGTTCCTCCTTAAACAACTTCAGAAATGTGACCTTTGTAATGTAGTTGTTTTTCTCTGACATCACATTTGTTCCTCTGTTATAGAAACTATGTGTTCCAGAAACGATATGTGAAGTTTGACGGGAAAAACTTGATGTACTACGGTAGTGAAAAGGTATGTTTGCATGTGATCAAACTCAATGCCATCATTCCATTGTATTATTAAAGGGATCATATCATACATTTATCATTCAGTATTTTGTTTACTTTTTCCACTTTTAATGTCAAGGTTTTTACACCAGAACAGTCATAATATTATCTACTGTTTTTAAAGTCTTATATGCGCACCAAGGCTGCATTTATTTCCATTATAAATGTCTTTACTATCACTTTTGATTTCACTGCTTCCTCAGTGAATACAATTGTTAATTTCTTAAACATCTGACCCCAAACTTTGAACAGTAGTGTAGTTTTTCCACCCTCCCTCTGATTTGCTTTGAAGTAAACCCAGTTTTTGCATGTGTGTGCTGCAGGTTTACTGTCAAATATAGTTTTTAACTGCTTGCTCCACCCTGAGCATTGAATAGTGTGTTAAACAGCTGAACAACACTGAATGGATGTTGTTGACGTGTCAAGGCCCTTTTACACCAAACGTGGAACAGGAAAGCTGAATGAATTTATGACCAATAGTCTATTTCCACCGAGAGCGAAACCTATATTCATTGAGCTGAATGAAAAGCAAATTGCCAGAACAATAGATGGTGGTGATCGACAACCAAATTCACCTGCGTGTTGAACCTTTCAGCTCAGCTGGTCTGGGAAAAGCTGTTACACTTTGTAATCATTTAAGGTTTGCAAGTTAGTTAAGTTTCAATAAATCATTTTTGGGCTGGGTAGAATGGTTTGTGTTCCCACTGTTACAGTACAGCATGATTTCATAGTAGAATTAACTGATTCATCATGATATATGATCCCTTTAAGCACTTCACGCTGCCTGAAGACCTTCAGAATATAAACCATTCCTAAATTCCATTGTGTTTTTCTGCAGATGTTTGTACACTGTTATTCTTAACACAACTGGTCTTTTTCTCCCAGGATGTTTATCCCAAAGGAGTGATTCCCTTAGCTGCCATACAGATGGCCCGCGTAGCCAAAGACAATAAATTTGAGATTGTGACAAGTCACAGGACATTTGTGTTCCGAGCTGATAATGATGGTAAGCGCAGCATTTTTCTACATTGCCATTTATGCATTCGCTTTTAGCGACTTACCATGCATTCAAGGTATTCAGTTGTTGCATTTCCTGGGAATCGAACCCATTACCTTGCCGTTGCACTATGCTTGAGCTACAGAAATGCTTAAAGTCTACAAAAAAACATGTTTGCAAATATTCTTGTAATCTTTTTGGTCACACTTTATACTCGGTGTGTACTATGTACTTGCAATGTGCTTTTTGTGTTCATATTGTATTGCAAAAACACTACTACTACTAATAGTACTACTACTATTGAGGTGTGATATGGGTAAAGTTAGGGACAGGTTTGGTGGTATGGGTGGTTTAAGGGAAGGCTCAATAGTGTAATTATAGATTTAATTAAATCAATGAACTACAGCTGTAATTACATGCAAGTAAATACATGTATGCACATAATAAGTGCATTGTATCAAATTATTAATTTAAATTTTACTACATAGTAGTTAAAGACGCATATACAGTGGGACCATCTTTTTTCATGGCTGATAATATAGAATTGGAATGGGTCTTTAGAAAAGTGTTTTATTGCTTATTTGAAATTTAACTAGGACAAAAGAAACCTTATGATCCTTCTTTATGCCACCTTGTAGTCCAGAGGAGCAAATGGTGCAGCATGTTGCAGGAGCGGGTCAAAGAACAGCTGGTTTTTGGCCGCCCACGGTTTGGCCCCGGCAGTCACTGCCAAAAGAGCGGCTTCCTGGAGCTTAAAGGAACCAAGTCAAAGATCTATGCAGCAATTTTAATGGAGCAGATCTGGTTGTACAAGAGTGAGCAGGTGATTAGTTAATCATGTTATAGTTAATTGTGTTATAGCCATACTACTCTGAATTTAGTACCAGTGATTTGCTTGACCTCTTTCTTCTCTCAATGTGAATCAGTTTGAGTGTTTTAAAAGTGTTCTGAACTTCCTATAGCAAATGTACAATGCATTCAAAAGGAACTTTAAATGATTTGCATCATGGAGGTTTGATTGCTAATTCTTAAATTAAGGCTTACCCTTTGTGATATGTGTTTTACAGTGCTTTAAAAATGGGATTGGAATTACTGTAATTGAGGCCAGAGGTGCTACAATTCGTGATGGGAAGGGCAAGAGCTTTGATCTCATTACTCCTTATAAAACCTTCAGGTAAACAGTTCAAGTCACGCCATGCTTATGTTAAGCTTGTATATGTGTTTACCCCTATGCCATTTCCAACACTGCAAAAACATTGTTTAATCAGTGATTTGTCCTCTTTCCATTTAATTTATCTTGAATTCAGTTTCTTTTTCTTACCCCTTAGTTTAAAAGAAGAAAAATCAAGTAGCTAACTAATGGGGTTTGCAAAATAAACTTAACGTATTCTCTAAAAACAAGTCATATTATCATGCACAGCTTTGATTCTCTAAAAGGACATTTAGATCTTTCTTTTTACTGGAAAACAAGACAAATATTTAAGAAAAATAGAAAAATAAAGATTATTATGTAATACATAAAATATTATATATATATATTTATATATATTTATATTATGACACAATTAATTTTCGATTATGATTTTTATTTTATAATCCTTATGTTCAAAAGGTTGCGAAGATTTTTTAAAATGTTTTTGAAACAAGTTACCAAGGCTGCAATTGCTCAGAAATACAGTAAATCAGTAATAATGTGAAATAATATATAAAATATGAAATAACTGTTTTCTTTTTTAATATATTTTATAATGTGATTTATTCCTGCGGTGACAAAGAAATCATTCTAATAGGCTGATTTACTGCTCAAGAAACATTTCTTATTATTATCAATGTTGAAAACTGTTATTCTGCTCAATATTTTTGTGGAAACAGCGACACACACACACACGCACACATTTATATATATATATACACACACATAGTTGAAATAAAATCAATTTTGATCTGTTAAATTTCACTACACACTTAAAGCAGGGAAGTCATTCAGAGGTCTTTTCTCACTAAGTAACTATGCCAGACTAGAGACAATTAATAGGATCCATGAAGGCAGAGCATTAAGAGGGTTTTGTGCACCCTTGCAGCTTTACGGCAGAGTCGGAGCGAGAGAAGCGGGACTGGATGGAGGCCCTGCAGGAATCTATAGCAGAAACACTATCTGATTATGAGGTGGCGGAGAAGATCTGGTCCAACAGGTCCAACAAGATCTGTGCAGACTGCAAAGCCATCAATCCAGACTGGGCATCCATTAATCTCTGTGTGGTCATCTGCAAGAATTGCGCAGGTGTGTGTGTGTGAGACTGATGTGGTGGTGTGTGTATTGGGTGTATTATCAGCTCGATGGTATTTATAATTAAAATTTATAAAGCACAGTCAATTCGGTTGAATTACTGAGTTTTCCAAATAGTGACTATCCGGCATGGGTGACAGCAGTGCAGTGTGTCTTGGTTGATACAGATGGTATTAAGAGTTTCTAAGCTCATTTAAGAGTTCATACGAGTTCCTCCGTGCCGTAAACTGCAGATAGATGTGGCTCAGAGGCACCATATCAGGAAGTGTTTATGGGACAAACAGAATGAATGGTGCGTGGAGAGTGATGTGGTGCCTCTTTTGTTCTGTCTGCCTGCAGGCCAGCATCGAAGTCTTGGCACAATGGTGTCGAAAGTGCAAAGTCTGAAACTGGACACCAGTGTGTGGAGCAATGAGATCGTTCAGGTAGGGGTTGTCGTGAGTTTTTTTTTTTTTCAGTGAAAATGATCCTTATATTCCAGTTATCAGGATTCCTGATGATATCCACTGTGAGTTTACTACACTGTATTTCACAAATAAGGCCGAGATGAACCATTATGTTTATATGTTCTAGCTCTTCATAATGCTTGGCAACGATAGAGCGAATGAATTCTGGGCAGCCAGACTTCCTGCGACCGAGGAGCTGGACTGTGATGCCTCCCCAGAACAGCGGAAAGAGTTTATCACCCACAAATACAAAGAAGGCAGATATCGCCACCCTCATCCCAGTTTCAGCACCCAAGAGGAACTTCTTAAGGTAAAGGATAAACCCTTTGCACTCACAAAAAGTGTGCAAAAAAATTGATTTTCTTCCTTATTCCTCATGAGGTATTGACATATCAATATCTATTTAACAACTTAATGTTATTGCTCATTTCACATTTAAAGAAGTTAACCAATCATAACAGAGATTATTTATATATAGAAGTCTTTAAAAGTACAGAACCAAATAAAAAAGTCCCCTAAAGGGACCTTCAGAAAAATAACAGACACAAAATTTGTGTGCGCACAATAAACTTACGTGCAGATGAGAAACTTTTGCGTGCTCATGAGAATCTATTGCGTGCTCACAAGAAATGCACTGGATTTTTTCGCATGCTCACGCGTTACAATTTCCAGTTTATGTTTTCTATAACCTATTTCATTTGTGCCATTTTACAATGTAGAAAAGGAGAGTATGAATGCGCATAAATTATTAAAGATCTATTTGCTCAAAATGTGTTTTTTTGTTAGAGCAGTATATATCTAATATCACGGCCTTATGTCTGCTTTTACGCTGATTGC